>NW_008795859.1:1619578-1628622 GCF_000699145.1 Aptenodytes forsteri | reverse complement strand
TGGGACCCGAGAAACAACCGCGAGGGGAGACGCCGAGAGCCGTCCCGGCGGCTCCCCGGGCTGGGCCGTGCGCGCCGTCTCTGCGTGACTTGCGGGCGTGGGAGTGCTGGGAGTGGAAAGTGTAAGTATGCGGGACTAATTCATAAACGGCTTGTCTTTCTCTGACCGCGCAGGGCCTGGGTTCTGCACCGGAGGTTGCCATGTATCCCAGGATTAAAAACCTCGTGCTTTACACCGTTTCAATCATGCTGCTGGCGTGTTTTTTTTACATGAAGAAAGAGGCGAAGCTGGCAGCGTCGTCAGCGGACCAGAAAGTGGATGTAGCGAATCACAAACCGAAGTCTTTGGTTCTGGACAATGCTGAACCCAGCAGGTGTTTGCCAAACTTGATCCGTGCCAATTCTTCTCTCACCCTTCCAGAGCTTCACCGTGTCTTCTTAACATACAAGCACTGCCGGAACTTCTCGGTCCTGCTGAAGCCTTCTGGGTGTAGCAAAGAGACGTTCCTCTTGCTGGCGATCAAGTCTTCCCCGATCAACATAGACCGGCGGGTGGCAATCAGGAACACATGGGGGAAGGAGGTCTCCATCAGTGGCAAGCGCATCAGGCTGGTATTTCTTCTAGGGCGCTCGGAGGCCAAAATCCAGGTACAGCCCCTGCACCAGCTGCTGGTTTACGAGAGCCAGGAGTTTGATGACATCTTGCAGTGGGATTTTGTTGACAACTTCTTCAACTTGACCCTCAAGGAGCTGCATTTCCTCCGCTGGTTCATGGAGGACTGCTCGCACGCCAGGTTTGTGCTGAAGGGCGATGATGATGTCTTTGTCAACACTTACAACATTGTTGAGTTCCTCCAAGAACTGGACCCTGAACAGGATCTCTTTGTTGGGGATGTGATCGCCAATGCCCGGCCCATCAGGAACACCAAGGTCAAATACTTTATTCCAGAGTCCATGTACAGAGCCCCCTTCTATCCTCTCTATGCGGGTGGAGGGGGCTATGTGATGTCTAGAGAGACAGTGCGCCACCTCCAGAGCACCGCAGAGGACATGGAGCTCTTCCCAATAGATGATGTCTTTGTGGGAATGTGCCTGGCAAAGATGGCAGTGACCCCAAAGAACCACGCTGGCTTTAAGACTTTCGGGATCCAGAGACCTTTCAATCCTTTTGATCCGTGCTTGTACAAAGAGCTAATGATTGTGCACAAACTAAACCCAACTGAGATGTGGATCATGTGGACACTGGTAAAGGATGACAGCATTAGGTGTGCAGTGTCAGTAACGTACAACTACAGAAGGGGCTGGAAAAGAAGCTACTGATGAGCACAGCAGGATTGTGACTGGTGACAGATACAGAGTACTTAAACTAAAAATCAGGTTGTGGTAGAAATGTGTCCTCTGCTAACAGACTGTACTTGAGCCATAGGGTTTTGTTTTGCAGTAAGTCTTTTCTGTTGGTGGGTTACTGAAGCAGTTGAATTGTCACGGGGTGGGGATGGGGCCGGTAGCTCAGTGAGACACAGCACAGGGGACTCGGCTTGGTTCCTCCCAGCCGGACTGGAGCCCGGGGAAGTCACAACTTGCACAGGGATGTGAGTGAGGTGCCACCTGCTATGGAGGCTCCGCGATGCCAAGGTTGGTGTCTGACCACCAGCCCAATTCAGCCTTGTGTAGGAAAGCTAATGATGATTAATGAGTGACTGAGCACTTGAAATTACTTGAAGGGGTGGAAGAAAGGCCAGTGTGTGCTGCTGGGTCCACTGCAGTGCAACTCTGCTGTCCCAGGCCAGCAATCCTTCAGGTCCTACTGGACAGCAGGAGAAAGGGAGTGGAGTGGGGGGCGGGGGGAAGCCTCAAAAATGTATTGCCTGAACACAGCATGATGATCCAAGGGACTGGGCTTTGACTTGAGCCCTTTGGATTCTACAGAAGTTTATTACAGGTTTACTTGCACTGGAAGCTTTTGCACAAACACTTTCTGATTGGGTTTGAAAGGAGCAATATGTCTTGAATAATCACAGTGGTAGTTATAGTGGCTGTAGCTTTTCATGTTGTGTGGGAGGTGTTTGGGTTTTGTTGTTGTTTTAATGTTGGGTATAAATAAAATACAGTTTTGAAAAGTGTTTTCACAGGAGTATTCTTCCGTCTACTGAAAGCTAAAAGAACTAAAAGCCAGAGGAGGCTGAGATCTGGTGCTGGGTGTTTGCATTAAGGAGTCCTTGATTAAAGAGGATGAAGTTATGTGGAAATGGATACTTGCTGCTTCCTTTGCTGTGAGCAGCTGCCATTCTCTGCCCCTGTCCAGACAAGATGTATTAATACAGAAGTGATTAATCTATGAGTGTGCTGGAGTCGCCAATTTGAGGAAAGATCAAACATGAAACTAAGATTTGGTGTTATTTTTATGATGCTTATCAGCTTCAGGGTGTTTTGCTGCTAGGTCAGAAGCTGCTGTGCTGTGCATGAGCAGGAAGCAGCCTGGAAGCTTTAGAAAAAGGTAGAGGGTAGAGAGGAAGTGTGTGATTACAGAAACTGGAGCAGTTTGTGTTGTGCTGTTGTCATTGTGGTCTAGTGCCAGCTGTCCAGCGTTCACTGCCCACCAGATGTGAGCTGGAGCTTTCAGAGGTGCCCAGGAAATGCTTCCAGGAGGTCCTTGCTTGTAGTCCTTAGGCAGAGAGACCGAGGGCATCCCGAGACCAGAGGTGTGACGAGCTCCCCGGGGAGGCTGGCTGCCCTGCCTTCCAGTGCAGTGCAGTGCTGTACGACCTCAGGCTGAGGGACTCCTGGCAGTACTGCCGGTCCTTGTTTGATCCCTTGCTGCCTTGGCTTTCTAAAGCACCAGGTGTAGTTCTAGCTTAGCCCTACAGCGTGACCTAGACTCTTATGGCAGGAGCTGCAACTGTCACGCGAGCTGTTTCTGTGCCAGATGGGAGTAGGTGTTTGTCTGAAAAAAAATTGCTCTTCCAAGGGGTGAGCCTGTGTGTGTGTGTCCATCCTCAGTGTGGTCTTGTACAAGCTGATACTGCATCTTCTCACTGCAGCCCTAACAGGGATTAATTAGCTGTATTAGCTGTACCTGAGAAATTGTCTACATGTAGTTTCAGATATGTTGGCTTTGTAAACAAGGCTGAGTATCAGCAGCAAAACCCAGTTTCTGGGCACTGCTGCTTGTTCTAGAGAAGAGACTGGACAGAGCGGGTACCATGGTACCCTGTGAACTGCTGTGGCAGCATTTTTCTGATCCACTAGATGATTCCAAATGCAAACTCAGTAACATAATGTAGAGCATGATGTCATGTCTGTTGCAGGCTTAGGTGTATGGGCTAACCCCCGATAGGCAACTCTCACTTCCTAATAAAGGTCTGTGGCTCTTTTCCACCCCGTTTTGGAGGCGATATAGAGCCACTTGTACTCCTCGCTCCCATTTTGACTTGACTGAACTGACTGGTTGGTTCCTGTCATGTCTGAAGGTTAGATGTGTGTCGGTACAGCCTGGGTTTTGGGAAGTAAGAGCAGGGCATAAAGTGAAACAAAAAGTGTGGCAACAAGGGGGGCTGGGAGCAGGCTCTAAAAGGGGAAGAATGGGCTGCTTTGCAGACTCCTGTAGCAGTGCTCATCTGTCTTAAGCCGTATGTATCTCTGCCATGCGAGCATCCGAGTAGAGTTACTATGGCATCCTGAAAAGAACACAACCCGTACGTGCATTTGGGTCAGTGGCTTGGCAGAAGTTCTTAAAACTGCAGCATGTAACAAATTGGAGCAGTTGTGGTTAGAGGCTGACCTGAAGTTGCATTTGGCTCTTCAGGGCGTGGTTGTGCCACTGCTGCAAAGAATCCTCTCATGACAGTGGTTTTTTTCCTAATGCTCCAGCCCAAAGCTGTGTTTGGGCCCTCCTGACTACTGGCAGAGCAGACACTGGCATCTTCCTGTGAGCTTTAATTCCGGACTGTGCCATCCTCCTTGAATACAGCAGCACCCAGTGAGGAGCAGGAGCAAGGAAAGGTAGTTTGTTAATTTCTTTACTATTTAATCTATAAATGTAGAGTGCTGTGCAGCTGAGATTGCATTTGCTCAAAAGGCAGGCAAAATGAGACACAGATAGAAAGGCTTATGCTACAGCTGAAACAATTCCTAGTCAAGCACAGCTCGACTTAGTAACAGCAACCTTAACACAGATGCAGTACATCAGATGCTAATTTGTGGGGAAAAACCTATGACTAATATGTGTTTTCTTACAAAACCTGATGAACGGGGATTAACTGACTCAAATCAGCAGTGATAAAGTTCTAGTGGATTCTATTCCACAAAGCAATCTCAGCTTAAGTTTACAGTGTCTATACAGCTAATATTGCAAATTTCACATTTAGCTGTCAAGTTAGAAAATGAACACAGTGAAAGACACCTGTGTTTTTGAAGCCTGCAGTGAAACATTAAGCTTGCAAAAAGAGAGAACTAAGATTATTTTCCTGACACTTGTGCTGGAAAGCATTCAAATATGTAAAACTTGCTTTTGCTCACTGCTTTGTAAAGAAGTATGCAGAAGTTGCCACAATGACTTTGTTTATAACCACAGTATCTTGAAAATGGAAGATTTTGCTTCCTGGGGAGGGCAGATGCATTACAAGCGGTGACTCTTGGGTGAAAGAGGCTACTGCACTGAACTGCAAAACTTCACTAAGAAGAGCCTAGGTAACTCCATAGAAAGTTTTCAGCTCTACAGCAAAAGTTTCCCCTGATTGCAATTAAGTGTAATTTGATGCAGCTGCCAGACTCAGCTCTGTTACAAACTTTTAAGTTCAAAGAGAAAACAATGCTTAATCTCTTATCCAAATGGGCACACCCACAATGACATGCTTTTGCACCGTTTAATTAAGGTATCTCCTAACAGACATCATTTACTTCACAGGTTAAAAATAATTACTTTTAAATACACTTCTTTGGCTGATACCTAGTTAGCCTCTAAATTAAGACTGCTCTCACAAACATATCAAATGAGGGGCAGGACTCTCCCAGCAGAGAGAGAGAGACACAACAAGCTATCCTTGATAGCAGTTTTCACATTTGCATAGTTAAACATTTAAATAATTGAATCCATAAGTATTACAAACATGGTAAGTTACAAACAAGATCAAGGCCTTTCAGATACTTGGAATTGACTTGATTTGTAAAGCAATCCTGTCTGGGGGAAAAAATGGAATCATAGGCTTATTTCAGCAGTTTCCCACTATCCCACACTTAAAAATTTCGGACCCTTCAATTTGCAACTGACTCTCACGTATTCTGTGGTGACACTAAAGTTCTTTTCAGTCCTCCCGAAGGTAAGCGTCCTCACCTGCCTCTGTACTTCCTAAAATACCCTGTGGCAATGAAGATTCCTCTCCTTGAGCTTTTATGAGCTCTTCTGTTTGAGCTTCAGCTAACTTGGTCTCTGCTTTCTGGGACAGCTGTCGCACTTCTTGCACCTGTGACTTCACTAGCTGAATGTGGCTGCGGGCTGTCACTGAGGCTTGGTCTGCACCTGAAAAGTAGTAATTTAAATACATGGGGTTAGAGGAAGCACTCGGCAAACCTTCAATTAAGGAAGCAATTGTCTATAATTATCATCTGCTTTGCTAAGTGTTTTGATGGCTCTTGGGCTATATTAATGCTAAATGCATTTACTGTTCATTTACCTTAAACTACAATATGGCCCCTTGAATCCTTCCCACCCAGGTGGGTTACAGCCAGCGTCTGATCAGAGCGATCAGCTTGTGCTAGTGGGTTTGAGAACTAAGCCCAGCCCAGTCATCGCGTGCCAGGAACTTTCAGTCCTTGTCCTGTCCCGGCACCTACCAGCAGTGGGAATGTCTGTGGCACTGCTGAACTCGGAATCCCTTCTCCTCCCATACTCCTACAGATTCTGTGCCTTTTTCAGGCCCTTACAGAGTTAGGGTGTCCCATCGCTTTCCTACCCTTCTCCACTCCAATAATTTTGGCGATTTACCATACGTCAGCCCATAACTCAATCTCAGAGCTATCAAGTCTCTACGCTTTTTGTGAAAGTGTGCATGCAGGGAGAAAAGACCAAAATTATTATCTTTCCTGACTGAAAGGCAAATATTCTCATTCTTTAATAAAAGTGAATCCAGCTAGAAAGACCTGCTGGACCCCCTAGGTAGCCTTATTTCTGTGGCTCCCAGAACCGTGTTTGAACACTGCATTTAAAAATGACTAAATGCTTCCCTCAAACATTTTTTTGGCATGGTTGGTCTTGATCTAAACCACATGTGAAGTTTCCAGGCCTGGTTCTCAGAACTCTTCTACTAGACCTGTAGCCAATAAAAGAATGTAAGTTCTCAGCATCTCTAAAAACCAGGCACTAGCTGTAAATTGGTATGTTATCTGAATGTATATTCTGTGTCTCTCTCAATTCCATTCCCATTCGGTAAATACTGCCTAAATGCTAGGGGAAAGAAATTTTCAGTATTTCTGCTTGTGCTTACCTGACTGATACGCAGCTTCTGCTGCCATCTCTGAAAGACGTAACGCTGTCATCCAGCTGGATTCCAGCCTTAGGTATTCCTGCTGTTTTGTTGTCATCTAGGAGTAAAACAAAGTGTTACTTAACTAGATGTAACAGTATCTGAATGCTCTTCCAAACGGTGCCTTTGTGAAAAGATGAGCAAGCGAGACGAGAACTTTCTGAGCAGAGTTTTAAGAGGCAGATTGTTGACTGAAGGGAGATGATTGCTTACATCAACTCTGGCTCCTATTACCACCTGCCAGACTGCATCCACCTCTTCTGAATTCATTTTCCCAAGAAGATTTGCATATTGCTTGTAGAGAGACACCAGTGTATAAACAGCCTGCAAAGGAATCATTTCACACAATTACGTGACAATCTGTAGATCTCTGATGTTGTCTCAGTGTTAACTGGTGTTAATTAGCAAAAATTGCTGAATGGTTCCAAAGGTGCTTTGTTCTCAAGTTCATTGCAATTTCAGAGGCACTGACAGCATTGGCTGTCTGCCTACAGTAGTGCTTTATATATTTGCCGTACTAGTAACGAAGTAAACTGGAACGCAAATACTTTACTCAAATTGCCACTTATCTATAAAATTAAAACTGTATCTTGTTGTTTCAGACTTAAATATGGCTCACTCCATTCTTCTGATGAAACTCAAGTTCATGGCCTTACAAACGGGCACAGAAGGTAAATAAAATACTTAAGAATACAGGGTGGCATATCCTACTTACTCATACGCAGGTATCCAATACCTGTTACGAGTTTCTTTAGCCCCAGTTCTAAGACATGGGTCATTTCGGCTTAAGTTCAAGCTCAAAGCAACAGTTTAACAAAGCTAAAAATAACTTCCAAACAGTGAGCCCTACCCCATTGTTTCCTAGGGACCTAACATCTTCAAACCCCCGCATCTCTTTTATTAAAATTCATAAAAAAACAAAGTCCATTTTAAGTATGGTTTAACAGGTGTAGTTAGTGCCAAATAATTTAGTATTTCCAGTATTGACTTGCTAGCAAAGTGTGTAAGCTCTCAGCTTACCTTTGTATACTCTGTCAATGCTTCAATCAATGCGTATGTTGTTTGAGAGAGGAGTGTAGAAGTACTGTCTGTTACCAAGGAAACTGCTCTTTTAATCAAGGCATCGTTACTGAGAGAAACCGAGTTCTGCTTCTGAAAGACAAGACGTTTGCGTGATCTTTACACTGACTTTCATGTGGATGTTCTTAGTAACAAATAGCGGTAAGGAAAAGCACCACTGTTAGTTACAAGGCTGGACAGCCTGGTTCTCACTGCTGTTTTGCCATTGTAAAACAAGCAAACTGTTTTTGCAAGGTGTTATTGAAGGTAGACATTTTCTTTCTCATTTTTCTTCCTTAACAACTACATGGCTTAAACACCTGTGATCCCCAAGAAGGAATACAATTCTGAGGGTAAGTACTAGTTTGTAAAATGCTAAGCAAGTGTTCTTGAATATTAAACTGTTTCTAACGAGCGGGTGCTGTGTGTATCTCACTCCTGATACGTTACCTCCACGACTGGGACTGCACACAAGGCCACTCCCAGCCCCACGCCCACCATTTGGTGCCATCGTCCGTTCACGCCCGAGAGGCAGCGTCTCCTAATATTGGCCAGAACAGGGAAGCTTTGTTGGGAAATGCAAGAAACAAAGTTAAGCGCCAGAAATAACCAGTGTGTGGTGGGAAATGGGTATCAAAGAGGAAAAGAGAACACCTAGAAGCTGTTCTAGGTGACCTAGTCTCTACCAAGCTTCTGTAATGCAGCTGCATAACAGCGAATGAATAAGTTTGTTTTAAATTCTGTTATATTACTTAATTATAAGTGCGAGAAAAGAAGACAAGCACAGTAACTAGTGCATTATTAATCCTTTGAGAGAGGAAATGTATCTTATCTGCTACCAACACACTGCTGATATTCAATAATATTGAAAAGCAAATTAAAAAGCATGCTTAAAAGTGGTATATGGTACATGCAGGTGAGCAGTACGACTGGTAATAGTTTGCTGCAACCCAGTGACACTTAGGGCCTCACGTAGTCGGTTTTATTTACATCCAATGTTGTGTAAGTGTCCGTGGGGTCAGGGCCTATCACTGAAATACTCGAGCAGGAAAACAGAAGCATTCAGTCATGAGAATTGTCTTGTTGTACAGCAATTTTCTGAAAATAACTGGTCGGTTTTCTTTCTCTTATGCTGTGTACTCTCAAACTACAGCCCACCAGCGGCAAGCGCTGTGCGGGTACCGCAGCTCCTACCGCTTGTGCTATTCCAGCTGTGCTGTGGCATCTGGAGACAGATGAGGTGCGTTATGGCCATTTCTGCCACGGCCCGCCGCTCCAGCAGCAGCTGGCTTGTTTATATCGGGCAAACGAAGTGGGTACGGAGTCACAAAGGGCGGTCAGCGGCAGGGAACCGAGCCGGGAGGCTGACTTCAGCCCTGTCGGCCGCGCCCGGCCCGCTCCAGCCCGGTAAACAGCCGTCTGGGCGTTACCGCGGCCGGGCGCGGCTCCAGTGAAACGCCCCCGC
>NW_008795859.1:1604694-1619231 GCF_000699145.1 Aptenodytes forsteri | reverse complement strand
CTGCTCTGCTCTTCAGGTAGCGGCACTTGCCTCGGGACACGCCATCGGGGGCCCTTGAAGCAGAAATGGTGTTAGGAGCTCTCAGCTCAGGCCGTGCTGCTTGGCCAGTTCCTCTGTGTTACTCTGCTCAGAGACACCTGGCCGGCCCAGCTCAGCAGAGAACAGCCCTCAGCTGTGTGCCAGGTCATCAGCAGAAGTGTTGGCTGAGATCACACGGACTGACTTCCACAGGTTCTGCTCCCCACCTCCCCACCCCACCCCCAGTTTAATCTTTGTTTTTCAAGAGTATATGATGCTGCTTAGCTTTTGGCTAGTGATAATTCCTAGCTTCTCCAGCAAAGGTTTTCTGTATAGTTCTACATGAAAGGCCTCGATCAATTAAATCTGTTCTTTTTGTATATACCAGAAATTCCTGTCTATTCTCTGTGAGACTTGGTTTACTCAGCACAGTTTAGTTTTAGCAAGGCAGTGCTGTATCGCAGGCACATCTTTCAGCTAACTCCATGTTTTAAGCATTTGTTGAAAAGCATTGCATACTTGGGAGTGCCAAATAATAGGCCTATAGATAATGTGTTGGTGCCCCCACCCCATGAAGCATACCTCATAAAACTAGGAAGAGGGAAACCTTATGCTGATTTGAAATGTCTTTTTGCAGGACTTCTAAAAAAAACTACAAGTAATTTCTGTATCTCTGCCTTCACACCCTTAATGAGGCAGAGCTAGACAAGGCAGGACTTGTTTACTTGAGATGCCGGTCATGTTTGAATTGTGTTGCATCCCTCCCATGCCTCCGCTGTGCTCGGCAGACTGCAGTGCTCTTGAGGCTGGGCGTGGGGTGGGAGTCTCAGGAGAAAACTAGTGGGAGGCTTTTAAATATTTTGGGGAACAGGGGCAAATGTCTAGGAGACACAAAGAATCTGCAAGAGCCACAAAGATCAGTAAAGTGCATGCATGTAGATACTTTTTTTTTTTAATCTTTATTCTTTTTACATAAGAAAATAAGATTGTGATTAGGCAGTAACGAAACAAAACGCTTGCAGATCTGGCGCAGGAGGAAGGGGCTGCCATCCTGCGTGCCGAGCAGACGCGCAAGACCAGCTGCACGGTGGAGCCTGTTGCCTCTGGCCAGCCTGTGGCTGCAGGAGCGGAAGAGGAGCTCTCATTTAAGCACCAAGAAGTATGTCGTCCAGCCGGCGAGCAGCAGCGCCCCGACTAGCACAGTGTAACTGAACAGCACAAAGGCCAGCAGCTCCTTCAGCACCTTCAGGAAGTGAACGGCGAAGGAGTCGGGCATGGTTCTCCCTGGCACTGCGGCAGGTAGGGTCCCTGGGGCTGGCTGTTGCCCTGCTCCTCCCTGGCCTATAAGCAAAGGGACAGGATGAGTCTTTCTCAGAAGGAGACCACAGAGCTGACGGGCTGGCTCTGCTGTGGGGGCAATGGCTGTGTTCAGGAGGGTTAATGGCCACCCGTCCTTCTAAGAAGGTTGTTAGCGTCAGGTTGGACTTGTGTGTGCTTGTTCGGGGTTGCTGAGCTGTGCAGTGTTGAAAAAGAGTTCAGGATCTGATCAAAGTCTCCAAATCAGGACTGGTAACTAAGCAAATTAACATACAAACGCACAGGCAGTGGACACTGCCGTGTCGGTAAGGGCTAGAGGCCCTTACAGAGTCCAGCTGGCTCCTGATATCTTTCCCCCTGTGTCAGTGGCTGTGCATCCAGGAAGCTTCACGTTCAGAGCGGTCGCTGATGGTGCATTACCAACAGTGTGTTCTGATCAAAGTGGTCAATTCCTCCAAGGAAGCCACCATTAATATTTAATGATATAATTGCATCTAATGGAGATACTGGCACAAACTGAGCCTTTTGTTTAAGAATGACGAAAACTGTGACTTAAATACAAGTTAGCACAGGCAAATATTTATATCTCATGTTAAAAATAACCTTTAAATGGGAGACACGGGGTAAGACGCTTTAGAATTCATCTTCTAGCTGTATTTTAAAGTCGTATTTACACATCACTTTTTAGAAGTGATTGCTCATTTGTTAGTTTAATATAAAATCTGAACTCTTTCACAAAAGTTGTTCGCTCCTTAGACTTAAAGCTGTGAAAACCCAGCTAAAAAATTCTACCGTCTCTCCAATTTACATGTTCTTTTAAATTTTGATCATAACTGTGCCTGATCAAAAATATCCACACTCTTGGTCAAGCACATAAAGGGAATTTAAAACCAGATTTAAGATAAAGCTAACCTAAAGGGATCGTTTTCTTCTAAACAGTCTAAAGCCAGCCAAAGTAAACTGAATTCCTATCCTGCCACTTACTTAGATTATTTTTTAAAGCACTCTTGTGATAAAGAGTTCACTTTTTGATTAAAATAAACTCACTCTTTTGGTCTTATTAAAGAGTTCAGTCACTTCATTTTAAGCTGAGGCACATGTATACATTATAGCAGCTATTGCATTTTAAAACCACCATGGTTTCCCAGTTGTTCAAAGCATTGAAGTTTTCTATTTATAGGCTTTACATGATTTCTGATTATCTTAAAAGATTTTGATAAAGAAATAAACTGCTTACCCAGGTAGATGAGGGGCTCTACTTCGTAAAGTTCCTATTTCTCTCTAGTTTTGTTTGCAGCTGTCCTTTGAATTTCTCGCTTCTAAATGGTTTGTGCTGTAGTTTGATCCCCTTCTGAGCTGCTCGTCGGGGAGCCAGGAGTAATGAGGTTGTGTTTGCAGCTCACACGAGGACTAATGCACTAGGTGTGGTCAGGACCAGTTATTATATGACATAGCGCCTTTGCGCTCTGTGCAGCACGGCAGTACGGAGCATGCCAAATAGCTCCCCTTCCCCAGAGTGCTTTTGTCAACAGTAGTTTGTGAGTTTAAGCACCATGGCTTAGTGTTACCAGGTCAAAACCTGCATTTGTTTAAATGTGGGGGGTTTTCCTCTAACAAAGCGTTGTGTCATCTTACACTTTTTATTCTGCTGTCATCTGGAAGGCTGTTGTGCCTCTTGCTTCATTCTCTAAGAAAGAGCCCTGTGCTTCTGTGGGTCACGCGGGGAGGAGGATGCTCACATACAGCTAAGGATCGTCCCAGACCAGCAGCACATTACAGGATGGAACTGTGCAGGCTAAGTCGGGCTTTTTTATCAAAGGAGCGTGAGCGCTGAAGACAGCCTAATCGCTGCACTGTCACTAGTTCACTGCTCTAGCTTCACCCTTGCACACCCAAGAAGTCATCCCTACCCTTTAGAGACCAAGCACTACAACTCTTTTGCAGCAAGGGGAGGGGAGGAGGGAGATAAGCTGTATGTTTATTTTTAGCAAAACCGCTTTCTGATAATGTTATATGAAAAGTGAAAGTCTCTTGGAGTGGAGGTTGGGTAATGTTTTCTTTTTTTTTTGCTTGTAAACCAGACAAATGGAGACAGCAGAAAGAAGGAAGAGTATGTACTGCAAATCAAATCTCTTACCTACAAAGATATTATGATGTAGAAAATGGCCCCTTAATTGAATTAGGCTCTCTTGTTATCAAATTATTACCCGCATGGTCAGCAAGGCCTTAGAAGCAGAACATAATCAAGCTGCTCAGGAAGCCTGTTAAGTAATAATTGCTCCTCCAGAGAATCGATCAACGTCAAGATGGCTTTTATTTTTTGCCGTTGTTGTTGAATAGTTCCAGGAAGAGACTTTGTCTAGGTTGAGTGTCCACATGGCTCTAGCTTAGTGGTGGTGCAGGCTACAGTCTGCAAAAAAATATGCAGCAGTGGTGTTGGTAAATTAAAGTTTACCAAGTGTCCAGCATAAACTATTTTTGAAATAAGTTTTGCCTCTAGTGTTACTAACAAACACATCTGCTGGTCCAAGTGAAAAGGTAAGCAAGCTGTTGAATTGGTGCTTTGCGTGATTTCCTTTATTCACCTGTGGTGTAGCTTTTACATGTCATGAGCTTAGTTTACAAACTAGCGCGATCCATGCTATTAATTTCCTTGCAATTAGTTCAATTTTTAAGATTTAAAAAAAAAAACATCTGGAAATTGTGATAGTACAAAGACTGTCAAGGCCAAGCCCAGGACACTCTGTAAGGATTGCATTGAATCACATTGTGTCTTGGTGTGGTTTTTTTTTTTTCTGCACAATAATGTCTAATGTTTGGTCCAAAGCTACTTTAATTTTCTTTTTAAATACTGTGAAACTAGATACTTTACAGTGGAACTGCAGAAATAATGCAGAACAAGGCAATCCACGTTTGCTCTTTGCTTCATTGTCAAAGTTGCAGCATGTTTTATTTCTGTAAGACAAGTCTGAAAGTTGCTTACTCACCTGAAGTAAAAAGTCTCAAATGATTAAAAATATGTTTTTCTTTAAAAGTCAAGAAATCCCATAGATATTTCTGATGTAGTATGTTACGTGGCAGAACAGAATGTAGTTAGTGCAGAAGCTTAAAGAAGAAAACATCCAGATGTTAGAAAAGTAGTTTCAACTTAAGTAATTCAGTTATCCTGGGGCAGGGGGAGAAGGCTGTAACTACCACAGTGCAGGGTTTTTATTTTACTTATTTTTGTATTCCAGAGAGGGAGCAAATACTTTCAAAAAAAGATCAAATACTTTTCTTTTTTATTATTTTATTCTAATAAGCAAACTGGAGTTAAACAGACAGAGGGGGTCTGTGAAGGGGCTGATTTGGCAGAACTCAATCTTGGAAAACAAAACAACAGACCGAAATCCACAGTCATAACTGGAACAACTTGGAGAAATGAAGGGGGTTTTTTAGGACATAGTACGCATTATGCAGGATAAATAAGAGCAGATGTGTTTGCTAAGAGAGTGATTTAAGGTGTGGTTTTGTTTTGGTTTTGGGTTTTTTTTAGTTGTTTTTAACTATTTAAGAGTGAAATGCAGTGTGAAATAGAGTCCCCAGTGGTTGCTGTTGAAGCGTGTGAGTGAGTATAGTGACAGTGACCAGGAGAAAGGGCTGAGGTGCAGCAGCACCGGCTCTGCTAGTGGACAGCTGCACAGGCAGAAGCAACAACCCCTGGTCTGCCTTCCCAGCCTCTAGCAATTAGCAAGGCTGAGCCTTCTGCAGCCAGAAGCTGCCTCTTGCACACATTGCCTCAGCAGCACAAAGGCCCCAGCCACCAAGACCATGGAAAATTCCATTTTCTAATTTTGAGCTCTACAACAGCTTGCGGCAGCAAGTACCACAATTTATAAACTGAACAGGGGCAGTGAAAAAAGTGTCTGTTTTAAACCTGCTGTTTACTGGGTCACTGACATAGCTATTTTTGGCCTGAGTCCCATGCGGGGAGTATCTGTGTGTCTTCAAACATAAGCTCTTGACACACTGGTGTCATTCATACCCTGGAGTTGCCTTCCAGAGCCAGGACAAACAAGCCATCTCACGCCAATCCCTTCAGAGGGCAACTGAAGTATAATGCTCAAGCATCTCCCTCGTAATTTGGGTGCAGTTGGTTGTATTCGCAGTCAGTGCTGTTGACATGCATGTGGATAGTTCAAGGTTTAGCTGTTGCTGCAGGAAATCCAATGAATGCCTTGGCCAAAGTGTGCAGGACAGCGGACTTGAGCGTGGCCTACAGGCAACTAACCACAACAGACAGCTTGTTACAGTACAGAGCAGGCTAAGCAGGTCCTGCAGGTGCATTATTCTGGATGCCCGAGAGCCATGAAGTTTCTAAACCCATGCAGTAAAAAACGTTTGCTTCCCCTTTACAACAGTTCTCTTTCCATTGTACAATCAGCTTCCAATGATGTGAGAAGATTTAGCTACTGTGGCCTGGCCCTTGCTGCTGCCTGTTGATGTGAATGTGCTGAAGCTGAGGGAAACACAAGTTCCTTGGCTTTCGTCAGAAAGATGAGAGCAGGAAACCCCCCCACATACTGAACCCTGGGTTTCTCTGACAGAAACAGAGCCAATGCATTGATGGAATATATCAGGCACCAGAGAGACAGACAGATGGGAATATTGGTATGAAATCAGGAACAGAAAACATCCTGCCTCCTCAGTATCTTAGGAAGGTAAAAAGAAGTAATCACATCACCCATTAAAACTAAACAAAGAAAAAAAAAAAGAAGCAATTTGCCAAATAGAAGGACCAGGGCAAATCACCACTCCCCTAGCACGTGTTTGCCGATTCAGACGACAAGCAGGGATCTCTCTTTCTCCCATTGTTTATTTCATTGTTAGTGCCTTTCAGCACTGCTTGTCTACTAGGAAGTTCCACAAACAGTAGGAACACAAGTGCAGAGAGGGATGAGGGTGACTGTATCACGAGCTGGTCTCAGGAGAGCTTCTTTCACTGTCGTGTTCCTCTTACGTTCAAGCAGCCATGCTAAAAGACCAGAAGCTGATGTGGCTGTGTCGCACAGGGCCTCTTACTTTTACTGTCTCTTGCCACAGACCCTAGAAAGGGGCAGGCTCCAGTTTTTCCATCAAGGATTTGATCCAGCTTGTTCCATTGATCAGTTTTGTAGTGGCAATGACGTACTCTGTGCCTCCATCTTCCATTTGGGACAGAAATCTCAGTGCAGCTATTTCTGCGTATGTCACACCTCCCAGGAAGAACACCAGAGTGACTCGGTTCTCACCGTGTTGACCTGCATATTCAGAGAAATTTACAGATTGTCTTAGTTTTATTTTTACATTTCCTATCCATCAACTGTCAGTCAAACTCAAAATGACCTAAAACTGAAATAAATATAGCAGCTGAATTAGAGGAGAAACCTATTGGGCAGAATACCAGACTGGGGCCCCGAAATGCAGACTCTGCTCCCAGCTCTGGAGTCTCTTTACAGGATGTGTTTCTGCCTGCCCAGGCTTAACACTAGGAGAGTGATATTGACCTTCTTTGTAAAGTAATGTTACTTATTAAAATCACAGTGTAAGATTAGGGTTTATTTTAGTACTCTGATGAGAAGGTAAACAAATGTACAACTCTATAGTGTTTTCAGTGCACATGGTGCTGTGCATTAATAGCAGGCTGAATATGTGACTGGATGTTCTAAAGAGGCCAGAAAGCTATCTGTCAAAAATGGGTTGGGTAGATCCAATACTGCAGTGGAACAGGGAGATGAGATAGATGCCTGGACTCTGCCAGCCCTGATTTCAGTTTGCCTCATTCCAGCCTAACAGAGATGCATCTCCCTTTAAAAAATGGGAAAGCAAAGCAAAACTTACGCTTTTTCTGAAGGCCAGTAGGTAACTGCTGCCTCTCCTCAAAATGGGGACCCGGCAGCATCTTTAAAACCTCCTCTATGCTCCGCCACCCTGGCCGAGCCAGTAGCTGTGCCAGGCGTACGCTCAGCGGCGCATAGCCACTGTACACGTAGGAGATATCGTTGGGGTTCTGCAGGAAAGAGCAGAGTGTGAGCAGCAGGTGAGTGCTACTTCATGCTGCAAAACAGCACCATAGAAATAATTAAAAAAGTAAAATTATGAGGGTTTTCCTGCTGCGCATAATCCTGTATTGTTGGGTGTAACGTTCACTGCTGAGGCATCTGTTTACCTGTTCATTAACATCATCCATCCATAAGCGCAGGGTCTTCCTGATCGTTGGGTAGTTATTCCTACCACTTGTCTGAGGTTTCAGGAGTCCAGCCTTTTCTAAGTTGTTTAAGGTCAATATATGTTCATAGCCGTAAGTCTGCAATATGAAGAATTCACCTTTAATACTATGTCAATAGTCCGTGACCAGAAAAAAAGAAGGCAAAGATGTTAGTTTAAAAAAAGCTTTTTTGTTTAAGATCTCTCTAGAGTGTATCCATTTAGAGTATTTAAATCATGAGAGCAAAAAGTGCAATGATATAAATATCTCTGTATCTACGTGTTGTAAAACACGTATAAGCACCTCCTGAGTCATTGCTATCAGCCCAAATAGAAGCCTCAGTGCTCCGTCTGTACACACTGGACATCAACACTACCCACGTATAAGATGTGCCTGTCTAGAATGCAAGTGTTGTAGAGCTGAGGCTTTGATGTGGATTTTCTCAGAAATTTATCAATCCAAAAGTTACAGCCCAACCTGGAGAATCTCTCTTTTGTAATAGTCCAGAACCTTCTGCTTCAGTCCACTATTGCATACAGATTGCAAGCAAACGAGACGTAAGATCTTGATTAATGGATGTTTTTGAGCTATGCAGTCTTCAATATAATTGTTAACCTATTAAAACAAAATACATAAGCTGTTATTTAAAGACCTGTTGAAGTGCCTAAAAGACCTGGAAACAAAGATCTAGTTTTGCCTAGTATCTCCAAAACAGCAAGAAAAAGGGTGCAGCTGCTCTCCGGGCAGCTCAAGACCGTCTGTAAAACAGTGATCCAGCACTGGTTCCACCTAGCACCTTTCTAAAGCATGTCGATTCCACAGTCAACAGCTAGACTTTGTCTGATGCACTGAAAAAGTTCTGAGTAACGGTCTTGAATCTTTCACTGATCCGCCACAGCAGGTAGTGCCCCTGTACAAGTCGAAGCACCCCGGCTGTATACACCTGCTTTACAGGCAATGATAGGTAACCTGAGCCTGGCAAAGCACCCAGTACAGCACTGTCTCCAAGTACGTTCAGTGATGCCTGTCACTTGGAAAAAACTGCAAACATGCAAGGAGGTGCAAGTGAGAGCTCACAACCTTGACAGTGGAAGGAGACAGACATTCTCTAGATCAGATGTTTCCTCTCAAAAACCCCAAATGGAAAAAACCCAGAGAAATACATTGGGGTTTTTTTGAAGATGTTAAGAGTCACTAATTGTCATTATCTACTTACCTTGTCTGTGTCTATTCCAGACATGAACTCTTGTTCCACTGTTAAATTATCAAAGAAATCTTCAGATGCTTTGGGAAAAGAATGAAAATCAATACAATAGCAACTGACAGCTTATTTTCTACATTTAACATTTCAGCAGAGATGCATGGGATGGAGCAAAGCCGATTTTTGCCAAAATGAATGATGTCCATCAAGTTGTCTTGCGTCTTGCTTTATTTAAATTAGTCAGATAGACTATTCAACGAATACTCACTGGTGATGTCTTTGATGAGTTCTGCAATGGAGGTATGGTTTGCTAGAGAACTTCTTGCTGCCTGCATGTGTGGCAACTGTGAGACAAACTGCTTAATCTCTCCAACGGTTTTCGCGTGGTGTCTTTCCTAAAGAAATCCGTCACATAGGTTAGGTCTTGTTCAGATTAATTGGCCGCTCACCAACTAGATAATTTTTTTATCTATAAAAGGTTTTTTACTGTACTCACTGCAACAGCAGACACTGTTAGAGATACGCAACCTTTTAGACAAAATACTTTAAATGCTTAAACTGAAGTCATAGCATTACCTGTAACAGCACTTTGTTCATTAGAAGAGGCAGGACATAATAAAACAGGATCATTAGACTGTTTGTTTTTCATTATACCAGTGTTGCCAATCACTTTTCTTCACCTTTGTCTGACTTCAGCCATCACTATCTGCTCCTCAGTTTCCCTACCAGCAAAACTACCTTTTTCATGCGAAGATGAATTACTTTGCTAGCTTCCAGTAAACATGGAGCTCTAGGCAAATGCAGTCAGAGATAGGGGACATTTCCCCTCAAAACAGTAGTGAAAGGTGCTGAGGAACTGGGTTGGCAGGGTCTGCGTCCCTCTCGAGCAGCAGCCCACCAGTCACTGTACCTGGCTGTAACAACGTCTCAGGTTTTGAGCAAGGATCTGATGAAGCACAATGCAGACTTCAGCTCTCAGAGCAGTCCAGAGGTCTGTATTTCATTTGGGCTACTTGCCTCTTGCTGCAACTTGGAATAAAAATAATAATAATTTGACTCATATGTGAAGGATTTAAATGGGCAAGTGCAGGCAGGAGAGTGATAATGATGAAGCCTGCAATTTAAGAAGTCCTCTGCTGCCAATATGCTGCTGTTTCATTATCACCTATTACCTCTGACAATTTCTTAAATTTCTTTTTTTTTTTTTTTTAACCACCACTATGAATAATCCATCTTTAGCACCTTCAGCACTAATATCGCAGTAACAGACATTTACTAGGAGATGAGGCTGAGCACACAGTATTTCAGTTAAGGTACCACTACCTCGTCTTAAACGTGGCAGAAGTGAACAGGCAAAGAAAAAAACAAGGAAATACAATCAGTGTAACAAGTTCTCTCGAGAATCACCATGAAGTCTGAAAGCAGAGATGTGGGATCTCAGTTTCTTTATGAATCATCAACAGGATGTTTTCAAACAAAACCACAAACACACCCCGCAGCACTCTCCAGCTTTGTCTAAGGTGACAAGTGAGCGTGAATTTACAGGTCAAACCTCCCTGTAAGACAACAGTCTTTTTCACATTTCTATTGGTTTTTATGCCAGCCATAACACTCTATGAATGTACATTCTGGAGTTTTATTTCTTAAAGCCTTTTCTCTGCATCCTCAGGGAATACAAAGGGAAAAGGACCATTCACTTAACAGGTAACAACAGCAACAAAGTGGAATTGATCAGGATGCGAAAATTAACCTTTGGCCTCTTGCAGAGGGAAGCAGCACCTGACTGTTCTGCACACTGAAGAAAGCCATTCCTATTATGGGAACTACGGGCTCACACAGCAGAAATGTGGTTTACGTTAGCTCTGAGACAAGCTTTTAACAGTGAGGATAGGAAAAGTCCCAGAACTGAGGTGTGGGGCGAAGAAAGGATCCTCATTACTACAGGATTCTTAAGAGGAGATTTGACCAACACCTACTCAGAACAGTCGAAATGGAGCTGATCTTGTTCCAGGACAGGGGAACAGACTGGAGGGGCTTCTGAGGACTACCTGTTTTTTCTCTGGCTGGGGGATTACTCCATGGCAACAGCTTGAGCTGCCAGTCACAGCCCTGCTGCACGCAGACTGTCTGTATCTGACGACAAGAATGCCCAAGGGATGCACGGTTGGATACAGGCCTCACCTCAAAGGCTGCTGAGATGATCTTGGCTTTCTTGCTCAGCACTGACCCCACTGCGTTGAAGTTCTTGTCTCGGATTTCAGCATACAGCTCTTCAGCAGAGTTCAGCTGGAGCTTCTTGGGTTCTGTGGGGAGATCTTTCCCACCCTCACCCTGCTTCTTTGGGGCAAACTTCTCAGGAGGGAGTTTCACATAAGCTACCAAATGCAGAGAAATAACCCTTATAAGGACAGGAACTTCACCACCAGAAGTTAATATAAACGCCTGGACGACTCAGTGCGTATGTGTTAATTAAGAAGTCACCCAGGGACCCAGAGACCTGTACACACATACATGATCAGAACCCAAGTGCTAGCTACCCTGCTACCAAAGAGGTTTGGAGGCAGCCTTCCAGCCAGTCTTCAGTACAGCAGGAGGGATTAAAACCCGTAAATGCCTCTCTGGAGTTTTTCTCACTATCTCCTCAAGAGCAGGAGAGTGCTCTCAATGGCCTTTCACAAACTGTTCCCTTCCCCTCAGTGTGGCACGTGAGCCAGCCAGGCTGGAGGGTGAATGCACACACTAACATTTTTACTCCCACTCTACACGTTCTGTGTCACTGTGTCTGCACCCAGTCAACATCCAAAGTATTCCCACTCAATAACATGCACTGTACCCAACTCCCCTTCCTAGGCAAAAAGAGGGCCAGAGCTGATCTTGATGAGCTCTAGCTTGGGACTGAACTATCCCCCCACTAAATTCAGGTGAGCTGCTCCCACGTCACTGTCATTTAGTGAAGCAGAAATCCACTTGACACACTGCAACCTGCTCCAGTACACCGGAGACCTCCCCCTTACCCAGCAGTACTCACTGTTCTGAATTCCATAGATTTCATCTATCAGCCCTTCGTACGTCAGCTGTGTAGCTAACGGTGTCAGCAGATCAACGTTGCGGTCCAGCAACAAGAGGGTATCAAAGACGGGAAATATCGAGTTCTGGCTTCCAGGGAACTCACGCTTCATCCTGATCATCATATTAGCCACGTGCTGAAAATAAATCACGTCGGTCTGGTTATGGTGCAGGCCACAACAGACGGATTTGACTTCTAGGCCCAACAAGCACATGCTCATGCAAGTATGGGGTGCAGCCCTGTGTAAAGGAAGAGAATGGCAAGAGGTGCAAACTGGCCGACAGATGGGCGCAGGACAAGACCAAAAAAAGGAAAGTACTTCTCTGCTGCTCTCTGCAGCTTAGCAAAACAGTGACTGTGGCCGAAGCGCTGGGTTTATCTCAAGCCACTTCCTCATTACAAAAGGTACCAATTAAACCGTAAGTTGATCAGAGAGAAGAAAAAAGGGTGAGTGAGTTATAGGGAGAGATGAAGAAGCTAAGGCGTGAGCAGTAGGTTACACATTTCCCGCTTTATTCAGCCCTTCTGATACCAACAGAGCGGCTAAGTGTTAAAACTCCACAAGAAAGGAGAACTGCTGAAAACACGAAGGCAGTGTACCTATGAGCAAAAAGCATACGATAAATCCTCCTGACAAGAAGACTTAGGGAACAGCAAAGATTGTTCTTTTGGCCAGAGATGACAAAGACCTGATGGCCATGATCCTTAAATTCCAATAGATGACAAAGACCTGATGGCCATGATCCTGAAATTCCAATACAACAAGAAGGGTCCGTGGCTGGATGCAAAAAACCCACAGGTGCATTTAACCAAATGCTCCCTAAGGCAGTTCCAAAGAACAAGATGTATTTTGTTAGCAGAAACATTTGCCTCACCCGGGCACACTCGCCCTTCCCAAAAATCTGCGGGATGGTTCCGTAGAGAGCCTGCAGCGTCATCAGCCCCTTTGCCGCGTGGTACAGACTTGTCTGGTCGCTCTCCAGGTAACATTCCTAAACAACAACAAGAAGGATTCCCGATGGAAGGTGCCAATCTGACACAGCTGCTTCCACAACAGAATGTGGTCTGTGTGAACAGTTCAGAGGAGACGTAGACTGGGGAAAAAACTATGGCTGTTGGCAAACGTGGAGCTTATCTGTGCTGTCAGTACATCAAATCATTTGATCAAACCAGACACTGTAATATTTTTGAACCCCACATGCTACTCCCAGTTTGATGGAGAGGAGTAAGAGAGCCAGAAAGTGACTGCAAAGAGCCTCTCTCTCTAATTAGGCCAATCTGAGAGCACACCACCTCATCATAGCTACCGACAAGCAACTGCAAGCCCTGACGTGTCCTCTGGGCTACACTTAGTAAGGCAGAGATGGCCAAAGAAACTCTCAAACCTTCCCGTCCCCAGACACGGCATTCTGAGAAAACAGGATACACAGCTGGTATGTGACAGCTGTTAATTCTCAGTGCAGCTTTAGTGCACAGTGTTAACCATTGTACATGGCTCTTCGGCTGCCTATCGACACAAACTGTGCTGGCTCTTTGTAACGACTAAGTACTTTAAGCCTCATGAATGCTCGATTTGTGAAGATAACACCAGCAGTTAAAGCTGGAGGAACTGGGGTGCAGCTTGGTGTAGCAATGGCTCCTCCAGCGTTTAGCTAAAAAACACAGAGAAGTTCAGGCTCAGTTCAGCACTCGGGATCAAGCCACATTTGCTCTGCCAGGCCTTTCCCTGCTGCGCGGGTCACCACCAAACCCTCCGAGAGCCTCTGTGCCAACACAAAAACACACAGCGTTTTTCCTTGAAGACGAGATGAGTGCTTACCTTGAATGCGCTCTCAGACTCCATGGAGAGCAGGTCTCCATCGAAGGGTATCAAGTCCAGGCTGTACTGCTCTCGGTGGATGAAGGACCCCAGCACGCCCTGCTCCTTCAGCCACTGCTCGCAGAGCAGGCTGCGGCGCGGCACGAAGAGGATGTGGAAGTCTCTCTGGGGAGAGCGGCCTCTGTCTTCCCTGGAAGAGTCACAGGCAGGAGCACAGCAAACGGTAACTCAGCTGCGTGGGTAACCAGCACAGATCGCGGGCTGGGGGCACTGAATTCAAAGGAAATAGGAATGCCGCACTTCCATTCCTGGCTTTGTACGTCAGAATATTTTTTTACCCGGTCATATGCATCCGTAGCCACAGGTCAGAAACCAGGGCAAGATGACTTGGTTTTCCTGCCGTTCTCAAAAGGAGGGTCAATCAAAGCATGACTCGTTCCAGCTAATTAGAAGGAACGTTCATCAACTTAACAAGGAACACACCCTCTGCATCACCAGCCAAAGTGAACCCCCCCTTCCCTTCCCGGTGTGTCTCGCAGCTGCCCTGCAGTTGCGGTGTCTGCACGTAGCTCCCGGTTTTGAGCGCAGACGTGACAAACCACGGGGCATTTTCAGGCCAAACCCGTCCCCTTCTTTGGTAGGAGCCCCAGCCGGCTCCCAGGAAGAGAACCAGGGGCCGACCCCTCGCAGCCGCCCCCGCCCCCCCCGTAATCATCCGCTGTACCTGAGCACGTTGTCCGTGATGATGTCCATCAGCTCTAGCTTGGGCCTCACGAAGAAGATGATGTTCTTGACGTCCGCCTGGGGCAGGCGGCCCGGCTTGAGCGTGAACATCTTTTCCACCTCATGTTCCTACGCGGAGGCAAGGGCGTCAGTTAACTGCGGGGAG
>NW_008795859.1:1559533-1604203 GCF_000699145.1 Aptenodytes forsteri | reverse complement strand
TTGGTCGGCCGTTACCGAAAGCCTGCTGCGGGAGGGGTCGCGTGAAGCGTTAGCAGAAACGCCCCACAACGCTGCTAAGGTTTCTCTGTTTATTTACAGCGCAGCCGCAGGGCGCGTTTGTCCTCCGGCAGAGCCCGCGACATTCCTAACGGAACAGAAAGATACGAAAGAAGACACACCTTTTTTTTTTTTTTTCCAAAATATAACTTTAATATATATATGCATATATACACACACACCCCACACACACTATAGAGAAGCTGAAAGAACGCAAAAAAAAAAAAAAAAGGAAAAAAAAGGATGTCCCACGAACTGTTTTAGGTGTGCACAGCATACAGGTTTCCAAAAAACGCCACAGCAGCTCCATTTCTTACCTGCTTCATGATTTCGTGTTTCACACTGCCGTCAAACTGCAGCCCAGAGCTCACGTTCAGTGAGCGAAATCACAGTCAAACGAGTAAATGAAGATAAAGATGAAACATTTCTCAACCCTGTCCAGTGTCAAAAAAAGCTTAAAAATCTAAATGTACAAATTCAGCCTTAAAATGGTTTAGTGCAAATACGAAAATTAACAGCATCATTTTAAAGTATTTAAATAAGCTTTAATAGAACTATAGTGCTTCGTTCCTATACATGTCTTCCCCTCAACAGATGCAACAGCACAGGGGCATTTCTTGTTAAGAGTGGGAACAAACCCAGAACCTGGGAAGAAATAGCATAAAGTCATTTGTTAAATCATTTATTTATATTTCACTTAAGTTTATTAAAGGGAGATAGGGTATTTATTAGCGGAGGAGCAAAATATTCATCCATGTACTGATTCTGGAGTGGATGGGCAAGGGGAATGGGAGCGAGGGGTCAAGAAACGCTGTCCCTTTTCCTGACATTCAGCACACACAAATGCTGGTGGTATAAATCGTCCGATTAGCACGCACAGACAGTCTATCCTCCCGGCCGCACGTCGCATTAGAAGGTCTCGTCGTCATTGCAGTCGGCCGTCCAGTGCCCGAACATCTCGCAGGTATCGCAATAGGGGCGTTCTTCTCTCCTGCTGCCGTGGTAAGCTGAGTGGGGTGGCTCCTCCAGCATCTGTGCCTGCGTCGGACAATCTTCAGTGTCGTGAAGATCAAAGCAGCCGCAGATATCACAGAAGAGACGAGGTTTCTTCTTTGACAGGCTTTCTTCCTCACTGCAAGATCAGCACCAGGGCAAGTCAAGCAGGGTACTTCTCCTTCATAAAGGAGAAAGGCCTGCTTCCCTGCCCTGCACGATAGCCTGCCTCATAATCACTGAGACTAAGGAAGCACTACAGTGGTCAACAAAAACAAACAAACAAAAATTACAAAACCCCTTCTGAAGATCTTCTGACATCTTGACTACCTTGCAGTACCCCCCATATTCCCTTATACTGTAATATTTACTAAACAAACTGCTCTGTTTGTATAAATATTTCAACAAATACAGACATTATTTAGAAAAGAAATACATGTAAACTAGTTTCTCTTTTTTCTTGATAGAAGAGATCTGGAGTCACAATATATCAAAGAAGTTTTAGTTCTCTTTCTCTGGACTGGATCTCCCCGTCTCAATGCAGCTATCGGCCTCCTGAGAGCAAAGACTCTTCTACTTAATTTGGGAAGGGTCAAACTCAACCAAGACTGACAACAAATATGTTATGATACATCAGTGTTTGTGATCGATAACTACAGAGGATCATTTTGCACCACCAGGTACACCGTAGCAAAGGACCTAAAAAGGAGGCTGGATTCAAATCACCCTAAATTCAAGAGAAAGCTACGTTTGTCCTTCCTGACAGCTGAAATCAGGCTGGCGCATTGTGCAGCTGGCAGAACAGACTGCTACCAACAGCTCCCAAAACACAAGCCAAGGTTTCCTTTAGGATTTATACCTGTCATAGTTATTTATCTCCTCTTCGTTGCCATTGAGGGCTGCTTCACACATTCTTTGTATTTTCAAGTTCAATTCTTCATTTCTTCTTTGCAGATCTACTATCACTGAATTCAGGAAGTCAATCTATGATAGTCAAGAACAAGGACAGTCAGCGGGCTGAGGACTGCACTTCAGAGAAGGCGAGCAACAAAGGAACGGCCCTCAAACTGACACATGCAGATCTGCATTAACTCTTACCGTTGGATTGTTGTATTACAAAGAGCACCTGTGGACACTGAAAGAACAAGGGATAGGAACTTCCCAAAGGACCTCCGAGACCCTCAGTATGATTTATGTCCAGGGAGCTAGGTAATTCTGCCCAGCCAACATGTCTGACAGACATCGGTGGGTCTCAACCCACCACTGATAGATCGAGTTCTTTTTCTAATGTTACATTTTGAACGTAAATCCAGTTGTGTAATTCTGATCAGAATGGCGTCTCTGTTCCTCTGACCCTGCAGCTCTAGCAGATACTCTCAGAGCTATCCTGGAGGGGCAGCGGGACAGCGCAGCGCACCCGTACGGCATCTCCCAAAGCTAGTTTGAGCCACAGAGATCAGCAGGCCAGCACTGCAGCAGCACCGCTGAATGTAATCAAGTAATGCTTGGCAAATTAACATAGTGAATAAAATAAAGGAAGCCAAGAAGTGGAACAAACCTCGTGCTGATTGGAAGGAAGCGTTCCCATCAGCAGGTGAGTTCAAGGAGGAAGAAAAACAGAAAAAGATTGGTGGTTAGTGTATGTTAATTGCACTACTTCTGATCTTTGTACAGGCTAGGAAGGAGATTTTTTTAATCAACATGACTGACACCACTGATCTAACAAGGACTTTTATAACGAGCAGAAGGTGCTTCTATTCTAACCGTGTTTCCTAGGCATTTGTTGTCACAGGCAGCCTGTTGCATGGCAGCGCTTCACATGTTCATTATGATGATCATACTCTCTGATACACATTTTTCCTGTTACCAGCACATACTAACTGAGCAACTTCCTTGCCCCATTGCTGCCAAGCCTCATTCTGAGTAAAGTTCTGCAGTTAAGAAGCAGCAAAGATCAACATTTTCAACTGCAGAAGCTTAGAAGTAGCATGGGAGCTCAGGTAACCCATTTCTCCAAGATGGCAAGCACCACAGATTCAGGTGGGCCATACCTTATTCCTTGTTGGCATCCGAGAAACCTTTGGGAAGAACAGCAAGGAGCAGTTTATGAGTGTGCTCTGCTGCGCTGTACCTCACCAACAGACTGCAGGTCAAAACTTGCCACCCCTGCTTTCCTGCTTGCTTCCTCATGTTCCAACAACCTGAACTATTTCTCCGGTATCACTCATCACTTGATTCTTAATATTTACTGTCATTAATATTTCCTTCAGAAGCAGAAGGTTACAAGATAAATCTGCCCATTATAATCCTGATTTACAAAATCCGGTAGGAACTGTCTTTTGAAAAATATTTCACTCTGCCTATAGACACACTGCTGTTTTAGCATGCTGATGTTTCTGATCAAATACCTGCTTCTCTTTTGCAATTTCATCTTGAAGTAGATTAGCAGCAATGTCACCTTTGAAGAAGAAAACCAACAAAAACAAACAAGGTATAAGTATTCAGTAATCTAAATTATGAAACATACAATGGCTTAGTCAGAGACTGAAACAATGTAATACTCTCTAGTCTCCAAACCATCTTATTCTCACTGCTTTCTAATCACTCAGTATAAGCTTCTGCAAGGGTGACTTCTTTGAGGAATTTTTTTGACCACTGCATTATGGAAGCATATTCAATACTGCATGTTACTTATTAAAATACCAAAAATGTATGTATAGGTGACAGCTAACATTCACAGATCTGCAAAGGAACACTCCTCTGTTGAGAGATGAGACTACAGTGGTAAGAAGCTTAAGAAGCTCGGCATAAGGTAAGCATGAGTGTCTGAAATGTGGGATTCCCAGTCCTGCGCTCAGGTAGGTGGTTTTGATACAATGCCTACACATTACTTTGCAGCTACAGCAAGGAAAAACAAAATCAGACTGAGAGAGGCTCTTGCACAGAAGCCCCACCACAAACAGGATAAAGTTTTATGGTTTATGCACGTTTCATTTCAAGTCAAATTGTCCCCCACCCCGGTGTAAACGGGGTTAACTGGCAACATCGGTGGCTTTCATATTTTGCAGCTAGTCAGATTTCCTTCATTCAAATCTTACTGTGTTCTACAATGGGAAAGTCACCTGTCACAGGAGGTTCAATTAGTTAAACCTCCTTTTAACTATCTGGTTAACAGTTGCAAAAATCTACAAGATTAAAGCTGAAGGCACAGAGACAGTAAAGAGGCGCTCTCTTTTACCTGAGGAGCTAGTTACAGTTAAAGGCTGTTCGTTGTTTTCCTTGAGTTTTTGCTCCAAGTTCTTCACCTTTTCCTCAAGTTTCAATTTGTCAGACTCCAGTGACTTAACCACTGACTGCAAGGTTTTTGCAGAAGCATTTTCTCCACGGAGCACCATGATCTGTAAGATTTCAGAATGCTTAGGCCTTCCAGAATGAAGTAGTAAGGGCTAAATAGCCACCAAAAATACACGCCAGAAGTCACCTAACCAGGCACGGATTCTAAAGATTTAATTCTAAGGTTTAACTATGCTAAATTAATAAAGAAAAACAATTAGCCAGCTCTTCAGTAGCAAGCATACAAAGCCATATGCTTCTAGCCACAACTTAATCCGAAATTAAGAAGCATCCGACTGTTCCTCATTTACCTCATTTCTGAGTTTTTCCAGTTCCTCATCTTTTTGTGTGATCAAGGCACTAGTAACACTGATGGATTTTTGTAAAGATGCTCTCTCTTCATCAATTTCTTTTTTTAATGTTGATTCTCTAAAAGAAAACCAAATACAACCAGAAATCATCTAAAGAATAGATTACTGTAGTCGCCTAAAGAAGTTTTGTTTAATTTCAAGTATTAGACTACTGTAAGAAGTGGTTCTTAAAAAGCCAATTTCAATTCTGTACTTGACTGAGATTTTATATATGTATAAACATTTCAGATGTTACAACTGCAGAAACAAAGCAAAAACTTTACCTAGGTAGTACATGCCAGAATCTGCATATCATCGTATCCATTTGAATTTAAAGAAGCAAGTTAATAGACTGGGGAGATACAGGATAAACAAACATGTTGCACAATGTTCCACAAAACCTAACTTCAGCGTTTTGTTACTTCTTGAAAATTATTAACAAGCAACAAAACATACATGCAAAGCTCATTATACAAGTTGTCATGCAAAGCATTGATGATGCTGGAAATATCAGCTGGTCCTCACTAATTTCAGTAACATCATTATTTCCTGAAACACGTACTTTGAGAGTTTCTGGGCCTTTAACTTCGGTTTCAGCACAAAACCATGTGGGATTTGTTTTACTTCAAGAAGGGTTAAAAAGAAATCCTCCAGAGCAGGCACAAACCCCTTCTGTATGTCCAGTTTTCCCAACCTTTTCAGCTGATCTAATAAGAGATGCAACTTCTGCCTACAATTCCTGTCCTGACGGTGATCTTAAGGTACCATAGCTATGACATCCTCACACTGATGCTAATGAGTCTTCCTGATTGGTCACAGAATACACACAGATGAGCAATTGTCCTCTGATGTGAGGACTATTGCTACAAAAGCTCCTTACAAGCGGAAAGGTTTTTGTTTGTTTAAAAAAAAAAAAAAAAAATTGTTACTCCAAAATCTATGTTTACTTATCTAGGAGAGAAACTTGCTTTTCAGAGCACCAAGGAGTGCCCAGCAGCTAGCTGTCAACTCTCCGAGCTTCTGCAGGTATTCTCTGTGCAATTCCATACATCTTGGCTTAGACGATCATGGTCTCACTGCCACAGCAGTGAGCTGCTTCTCTTCTTACTAGCCAAGAGTGCTGAAGCTAAACTAGGCTACTTGAATGCATACCCACTACACAAAAAGCACGAAGTAGCCAATACTTCAAAGATACCAAGTGGCACAACCATTTTAAGTAACTAAACAAAACTACACTCTCTTAGGACTGTTCAAGGGCTCAAGAGCAGAACACGTCCTTGTGTGACGATGCTCAGTAGGTAGGGGACAGCTATTAAGTTCAAATGGAGAAGTTTTCATATCCACGGTATCTACAGTTAGTGAGAGCCATGATACCCAGACCATGAAACACAGTAAATCTCACTGACTCAAGATAAATAGGAAACCCAACAATGAGAGCGCAATTAATGCAATTCTTTCATTGTTAAGATTGTACTCGGGAATGGAAGCAGCAAGTGGAGAATCTGGGGTTTAGAGAAGCTGATGCAGCTACCAAACAAGAACCAAAAGGTTGATTTTGGTTTTGGTATTTTTACAATGAGAGAATTAATAGAAGCAGAAACACAACAAATTGCAGACTGCACGATCTTGCCTTCAAATACAAGTCATACCCTGTTCACAAAAACCAAAAGGGCAACAGCATTTAATAGATCTCCTCGCCAACCCTGACTCAGCAAAGCACTAAAAGCATGACAGCAATCTCTGTGTTCTTCAGCAGGATTACATACACGCTCTAGCCTAACCCATGTTTTTAAATGCTTTGCTGAATTGGATCAAAAGCGCAGGGTGGTGGTGTGGGAAAGAAATGTGCCACCAATGCATGGGACGCTGCTGACAGAGCACAGCTGCCCTCTCCAATCCACCGAGCTGCAAATCCAGCGTTTACTTAAGGCAGGGGAGATGGGAAAGTACATCTGGAAGTTGCTGCTCGCAAGCTCTCCTGTACCTGAGACTTCACCCGGGCTTCCCTTTGCTATATACACAGCCATAGAAGGGCAGATGGAAACCCCAGTGACTCATCTCATGCACAAGAGCTTGTTATTTAGCCAATGTTTCCAGTTTTTAGTCAGATCTTCACCTTGGAGATCAAGACCAAATATATGCTTTTTGTACAAATACGGTTAACTTGCCATTTATTGGGCTTGGTTGCAGCCACCACAAGCATTTAGGTGGTTGAAAAGGCTAACAGTTTGTGAGCATATAAATATATATTTACAAATTCAATATAGGAGTCTAGAATACTGTAACAGAAGGGGGAGAAACAAGAGAAGAAAAGAGGAGAGAAAACAAGAGGGGGAAAAAACAGTCCCTGTACTGTAGCACTGTTGTTTTTCTTTTACAGGGCAGTCTCTCCAGGAACCATGCTTTACAGCTCCAGGTGGAGGCCCTCTAAAACTTTGATACTGGAAAACCTACAAATATAGTAGGTATATGTCACTACTTACTTACACATAAGTGTAGATCACAGTTCACTTCCAGCATCAGCTGAGAGTCTACCCCACTGATGCTCTCAGCTTCAGGATCATTTGTGGTATGATTCATATGAGAGATAGTGAATGTAAGGAGCGTATGTTGAATGTGAAGTAACTACATAGTGATAACTTGCAAGACAAATCTTGTGGAAAGTATTTATTTTATCGGGTTGTGGGGGGGGGGGGGGAATTGATCCAGTGAACTTAAACTTTTTCCCTGCCAATTCAAGTCCAAAATATCTGCTTGCCAGCAGGGATTAAAGAAAAACAACAATAAAAATTACTTTGTCATTTCACACACCATTTTAAAATTTCACTTTCTTGAGGAGGCTAAACCATGTTTTGAGCAGTGTGTGGACGTCATGGGAGAGAGAGGTTTTTCTTTTGTTTTAACATTAAAAAAAAAAAAATCACCCAGATTCTTCCCTTACTACAAAAATAAGAAATTCTAAGAATGAAGCAAATACCTTAAAGTGTTACTGGGCAAGCTTTAAAAATGCAAGATAACAAGAACCACATGTTAGAAACATGGAGTAGAAATGCAAAATATTCTAAGGAAGAACTAAATTTGCACCAAGGGGCTTTTTTGTTTTGGTAAAAAATATAGACTTTTTTTTTATATATATAGAGAGAGATATATATAGCTGAGTATTTTACAAAACAAAAGCAAAAAAAAAAAAAAAAAAAAAAAAATAACGTGGATAGACTTTCTTGAGTCTTACCATTAAAGACACACAGATATAGCAAAGGAAGCAAGGGTAGGAAAGGGAAGAGAGAGGAATGAAATGAGTATTGATAAATAGCGCAAGCTCAAAGACAGTAAGACAGTTAGCAACCCACAATGAACCTAATAAGCTGAAGTAACATAGAACCCCCTTAGATTCATAAATATCAAACTCCTGTTACTCCTAGCCGGACTATTTCATAGAGGGACTTGCTAAACTAGAGGAAGAGAATTCCTGTGGGTGGAAGGAAGGCAGGAAAATTACTGCTAGAAATTTGACCTAACTGAAACAAGAAGATGTCTCTTTTTCAGTATCTCAAATTCTTAAGACAAAAGGAAGAAATCATCACTCATCACCAACTTCACGAGAATTTGGGAATTTAGAGACACTTTTTTATTTAATTAGCTCTTCATTCAGCCTAACTTTTTTCGTTGCAAATAATGTCATATGCTGGCGTATTTTAACCCCTACTGGCCTGCAGTCTGCTTCAGTGAGGTTGACTGTTTCTGCTACTTGTTTTATCCTTTCTATTGGAGTTTATTCAACACTGTTGAGAAATGTCATTAAGCCAAACTTGGGCATCTCAGTGTAACCAACTGAAGGTGAAGTAATGTTAAAACTCACTTTAATGATTTCATAATTATCTAGGTTATTTCAGGCAGCTCAGAGTAAAAACAGGAGAAGGAAAATCAGAGCCACACACCTTGCTTTTTATAACTTACTACAGAATTCGTCTTTTAAAATGTATGGTATGAAACAGAACTGCTGGAAAGTATTGAATGAATCTTGGGTCCCCATTCCCTCCTTCCTTCCCCCAAGTAACTTTCAGGAATACACTATTTAAAAAACTCTCAACTATTTAAAATACATGTTTTAAAACATGTTAAATAACAGGCTATAAACAGCATTCTAAGCTGTCAGCAGTACTAATATCCTCTTTTTCCCTCCCTTCCTCCACATCAGATATGCTGGAGATGATCCTCAGTTGGTGTAAACATACTAATTATTGTGGATGTCAAATGGCCTTTACACCAGCTAAAGATTTCTCTCCTTATCTTCTCCTTCACCTCATCTTAAAAAAAATAACTTACACTTACGCTATTCTATGCGGCTAAAGGTTGAGTGATCCAGTTCATAAGGTTGGTTAAAGCTGGAGGTTCAGCTGCTCACTTGCCTCTCTGTATAACAACTGATCAAACTCTTACATTCTCCGAGGAAGCTTTAGCTTGTGTGATACCCTATGTGCCTCCTGCCCTTTAGAAGAGTGTGAGCTACAACAGAGTATGACCCACCTCCCAGGTAACAGATTATTAGGGAATACAAAAGGGATCAGTGTATAACACTGAGTAGCTAAGGATGTGCATAAATACCAAAGTACCACTCACTGTTCTTTGTTGCAACCATTTAAGAGGGGTTTGTTTGTTTTTCCTGGAACACGTGGTGTCATGGAGAGCTGCATCTTTTCCTAAGGATTTATATAACTGCTTTTGAAAAGCCCACATTTTCCTAAAGACATTGTAGCACTTAGCCAACTAGCTTTCCATACATGTATTGCAGAAAGACAGTAAATTTTGTAACTTGGGACCATTTATTGAACAGCACAGTTTACAAATGGATGCCCCAGTCACCCAGGACAAATCTCCTGGTATTTAAAAACAGTGCTGAATGAACTGCAATAATTACTGCCACAACGAACTCAATATCCCCAAACTATGGGAACAATCCATTCAAGGCTGAATACCCGCCGCTTTTCTTTCTTTTTTTTTTTTTTTTTTTTAAATAACAATCCTTAGCATCACTGTATTTTTCCATTATTCTTTAAGAACTTGGTGGGTCAGATCTGTACACACACATATTTATCAGACTAATGGACAATCCACTATTCCAGAGAAGACTAAAACCAAACACTAAACTGGTTACTGAAAATGAAGAAAACTACTACAATGCAAGAGGTGCGTAACTAAGGAGGAAATGGTAAATACCACTTCTTAACGTGTTCTTACATTAATACAATTACATTTCCTTCTCACTTTTAATAAAGAAAATAGGGAAGATATCATCTGTAAGCCAATCTGTGTAACAATCTCAGGACTTTTAACTATGATACAATAGAAAAGAACCGCTTTCTTAGCGCTGTTTTTGTATTATGTTTTCTGAAGTTTTCTGTAGGACTGTACAGTTAAACACACATCAGAAAAAACAACTTACCTCTTTTTCATCTCTAATAACTGGTTATTGAGTACTGATCTCTCCTCTTCCAGCTAAAACACAAGTACAAAAAGACTACAGTTAATACACTAAGGATTGTTTCCTTAGTATAATATATCAGAGCATCATTATCATCATAAAACAAACATGGGAGAGGCTACAGAGCCTAAAAATCCTCAAAGTAATCCATTTTCTACTAGGACAACACACACACACAAACACAAATTGTTCAGTGACCAAGAATATTAGCTAGTGAGGGGCTATGACTGCTTTATATAGTATTTTCATGTCCCGTGCACACAAGAGAGGTGTGAGGCTAGTATTGTCTTATACGATATTTCCGGGTCCCATGCACAGCAAATAGAACCATAAGCTTTTCTGCGCCTGGCTATTAAGTTTAGCCCCATATCGGTGAATTACTGGATTTGCTGTTGTTTTGACCTGGATAATTGTACTACTGATCCGTATTTGTTACTGTACCATTATTTAGAGATAAATTATTGATCCCTAAAGCTGTTGGTTTAGTGTCTGTTACTGTATCCTGAACCTGTAACTCGGCAGGGTCACCTTAAGCCCTCACAGTTAGCAAGGCCTTCAACTGAAAATACTGTTGCTGCAGGTTCTTGGGGTCCAAACTGACAGGCACACATAGGTTTAGGAAAAGCAAAACAAAACAACCAACCATAATTTGTACAACAACAAAACTGTAAAGCCCCACCACAGAAACACTATGGTAACTGAACTTCTGATAAGGTTAAGAAATTAAGTCGTTTTCAGGCCAATTAATTATTTTTCACCATCTCCTCCTTTCTTCTTACTCAATGGCCGAAGTCAGCAATTACTGCCCTACAGAACTGCTTATAGTAGCAACTACCAGTGCCTTGGCTTGAAGACAATCTCTCTTTAGATTTCACAAGCATTCAGGGTTCATCCACAAGGTTAGCAATACATACATTCATAATGGAAACCTCAGAGCCCCGGGAACAGCAGCAAATAGTCTCTTATTGACTAAATCCTTTCAGCACTTTGCAGGCATTCAGGTTTGGCACAGACAGGCACAGAAAGCGTTAAGCAAGTTCCAATGAAAAGGAAGGTTGTCTGCCAGCCTCCAAGACTAGGCTAAATGCAGCTCACCTAGATAAATTGTCTCCTCCATGTTTTCTGACAACTTGCCTTCTCCTTTCGTGTACTGCAGTGCTGTTAAGCCTTCCAGGTTTAAGATTAATCGGTATCATTTTGCTGGGGCTTAATCAGACAACTTCATTGATACGAAAAATAGATAGTAGAAGGGTGTAGAGAGACTTATATTAAGGAATCTTAAAGAAAATCAAAATGTCTCTCTCAAGGAAAGTGACCACAGTAGACTGTGAGCAGCCATAGTACTATGGGGGTATGACCAAATTTTTCCTGCAGGCAAGTCAAAACCAGCAATTTCACTAGCAGCACAAAGTATAGCCCGTTTCCGAGAATTTTTGTCTGCTTCCTACACAGAGGCAGCCTATATGAACTCCTTACAGCTGTACAGACTGATGACAAAAAAGGAGAAGGAAAAAAGAATATGAAAATTCTGAGAAATGTTTCACTTCCAAATCCCAGTGAGCTGCACCTCTCCAGAACACCCTCTGGCATCTATTTTATATGGCCTCTCTCCTCCCTCAGACTCATGTTGCAATCTCCTGTGCATCACACTTTTCCAGCTGGTTTTTTGGACTACTTTTCCTCTACCAGCACTAGCATTTCTCTACGGTCACACTGTGCAGCATTAACCAGGCCACGTTCCACAAACAAATTGCCTCGTTTCACCCCAGGCCAGCTTAACTTTCTGGTGTTTATGCTCTTGACTGCCACTTGCAATTGGAAAAACCTCATACTGACATTATTCACCCTTTACTCCCCAGAGGCCATGTCCACAGAGCTCCATGATGCTCTCCCCGTCCCATCCGCCCCCCACCTTTTTATCGGTTTCTTTTAGGAAAAGATTGTGGTGCCTGTTTAACTCAGAAAATCCTTCAACATCTGTGGAATGCTCCAAGACTGTGAGCATAAACCCTGCATCTCTCCTCCCTTTTAGTTCCCTGGTTGGCTGTGGAGATGAGTGTTTTTTGTACAGACCAAGACAGAAGTGGATTTAAAAGAGAGAAAAGTAAAGGACAAGATGTTAGGGAGTTGTGCAGCTTCTAAACCCCTGTTGCAGCTGCATCGAGTTATGGATCAAGCCTTGAGCAGCTTTGTGGTAGAAAAGGAGAAAGGACACCCCTTCTCTCATCAACATTCCTCCAGCAATCCGCTCACTCTCTCATTAGCCTCAGAGCAGACTTCTCGCATACCTTTAATAAAAGATGGACCAGCCGAGCTAGTAGATATTTCTACACTTTTTCCAATGAAGTTAAAATACCTGGGCAGGTCTAAGGCTCCCAAAATGCTACAACAAATAATTTGAAGCCAGGAAAGTTCCCCGAGCTCCTATCTATCTGAATGTGAATCTTTAACTAATTACAGACAGCTAATTACTTATGGATCAATACAGAAAAGCACCCCTCAGCATCTTTAGTATAAGACACTTTAACCTTTAGATGTCAGGATAAATCATTCATGAAACAGTATTCATTAATTTTGCAAAGTGTGTCACATGCAGCCACAGATTCACTAACCCAATTGACTAACACACTTGCTAGAATTTATATAGTTACCATAGCGACTGCTCAGAATACTTAAGACATATGCTTGCTACCTTTCTTACTGCATTTTAATAGGCATATGCACAGAAACTCACACAGACTGAAGCACTGCTACATTCTGTGCTTTCCTCCCTACTGTCCAATTTTTCAGTATCCACTGCATAAAAGCAGTTCCATGAGCAATCCTGCTCTGTGTTTAACCTCTTCGCTGCCACCACAGACACTTGTTCTCTAAAATCTAATCGAGCAATTCTTCATGGTAACATTTTTTTCACTCCCCACAGACAGCCTGAACCAAGGAAGCCCACAACATGCTGCAATTTGGTGCCTAAACGCAGTGTACATTCACCCGAGTGACAGCAAAGGAAAGTGATGGTGGGGATCAGTGAGACTGTGCTAGCCCAAGATAGGGCTGTCCGAGAATCCTCAAGGCCAGCTGGTTTTGTTGCCGTTTCATTAAGAGAACTCGGCAGAGTCCAAGGTAGAACGAGGGGACTGGAAGGTCAGGTTCTGCAGAAAACACGGAAAAAGTCCTGTTCCTCAGGATAACAGCAGGTTTCTATCAGAACGAAAAGGCTGGTTAGACTTCACATGCTCCAGATGAGACAGGGAATGCTTTTTAGGAGAACATCTGCCTCCACTCCCAAGTAACCAGGAAATACGACAGTTCTGGGCAGACAGACCGCACGTTTTGCCAACGAGACCTGAACAATACTGAACTGAGAAGAGCTGCACTCGTTAGTTATGTGACACTTGGAAGGAAACCTGCATTTTAAATGACACCATTTTGCCTTCGCTCCTTTTGCCACAACACAGCTCCCTGGAATACCAAAGGCCTCTTCCAGTCTTTTAGGAGGTTGTGCAGTTCACTAGACCTAAAGCCACCACAGTCCAAATATTACATGTAGGAAATGCAACAGGCGGCATTCCCACATTTCCAAGACTCAGATTACATCTTCCTCGCAGAAGAGGACATAATGCAACACAAATGGCTGAAGAAGGCAAACAGACTGTTTCTCCAAGCTCTAGCAGATCTTCCAGATTTGTGATCTTGGAGCCATCTACTCACGGGCGGAAAAGGCTATGGTGCAAGTGAACTGAGAATATTCCAGTGTGCAAGATGATCGACTAATCCCTGTGCTTCACAGATTACAGCTGTCTATCCTGGCAATGAGAGAAGGATCCCTGCTGACAGATCCACAGCAGGCAGGATGCAGACAGCAGGACTCCTTCACAAGGTCACCTGGAAACAACGGAGGCCACAGACTGAGATTGCAGTGACCACCGCCAGCCCGTGCCTTGTGGGCTGAAGGTTCCCTTCCCTCGGGGACTTTCTGTATATCAACTCTGGCTACATATAATAGGCAGAAAGGTTTGACCAATGTTGCCGAATACTTTTCAATTTACAACTCTTTCTGAAAATAACAGGTTGCCTCAAAGATTCTGAAATAATTTAAGAAAACATGTGGGAGTGGGGAGCAGAGCTCCCACTGGCTGTTTAGGATGACAGCATTCTCTTACCACACCACTACTCAGATGCAGCATGAGTCAGTGGTTGAGCCCACACGTCTGGGACTCTTGTTAATCATCTCCACAGGCTCTCTAGGATGAAGGAGCTCGTGCGTTACTCCTGTCAGCAGCCAAAAGGATTTAGAAACTGGCCAGATCTGTAGTCACTGATCCTCAGTATTTCCAAACAGGACCCTTGAAGAAAAGTCAGCCTCTTGGTTTTAAAAATATTAGGCTTTGTTGCAGGATGGAAGAGATCTGTTCCACTGTCACTGGGAACAAGCATACCCCTCTTCTGCACGCGTGCTATCTCAGAAAGGCAATATATAAACCCATGCCTTCTACGTTCTTGCTTTTGGACCAGATCTTCCAAAGATGTCTTCACGGTGTGGCTGTCACTGGATTTGTTCCACAAGAACTAAAACCACCATATTTAATGGCTGTAAATCTAATTTATCTTTTGGCAAGTACCAGTGTTATAAGCTGTGTAACTAAGCCCATACTTTAAGATTCAAACAGCCTGTTCAAATGTAATAGTAAAAAATAAAAAATAAAATTTAAGAGAGCCCTTTTCTCCCCTGTAAACTACCGCCAGAAAAACATCTTACATCGATTCCAGTCCTCCTGGCTGCAGCACTGTTCATGTACCTGCACAGTATGAAGTTTAAGCAAGCATACATGTGCATAGTGCTTTTTAGAGACAGAGTCCAACCAAGTAGTTTCAAACAGTATTCTGAAATACATCCTAAATACTCTTTTTTAGTGGGAAGGGAGAGCAGGAATAAGGAGGAGAATTAAATTGCTAGATTTCCTTAGTACTGGGTAGATGGAGATTTCCACAGTTGGATAACAAAATTACTCCTGACAGAAATAGCAAGTGTCTGTTAATACATTTGGCTAAAGCATATTTAATTTATGCTTATTCCCAAGCCTCCTAAGTATCCTTCATGGGTTACGTAACCTTCTGTTAGCCTGCAGTTCTAACCTCCCAATGCAGGTGGCTTCCAAATTTATGTTAAAACATTCTCAGAACAACTCATCTTTCAAGCACAAACATGCAGTGCAACGTCACCCAGGCATCAGCGGAAACAGCATGCACAGCACTTGCACCATAGATCGGGAAACGTCCCAGCCACTCTACCTTCTGATGACTTGTGACTTCGTCCCTGCTCCTGCCCAGCTCCTCGGCAAGTTTCACGTTCTCCTCTTGCAAAGCTGCAAGCTGCTGGGACTTCTGAGCTGCTGCCAGCTTCAGCGCTTCGCTGCGAGGACAGAGAGTACATCGTTACCATAGGAACGAGAGAGGCAAGAAAAAACTGTGGGAGAGATTCAGCTTCACAGCTTGGAAAAATACATCTAGGTCACGTGTCTAATGGGATCTATAATAAAGGTGACAATCTATACTTCAGATGCACGGGGACAGGTTTAACCCTGAAAAGCAGTAGCAGCACAAAACTCCTTTTCCTTTAAATGTATCAGATACTCAAAGAAGTGGAAGGTAAGTTCAGACTGCTAGTTCTGCATGCTTCCGATGGTTAGCAAATGCTTGGATTTAGAAATACAGGGTAGGGTTTGACAAGAGTGTTGGCGAGGTTAATAGCCTAGACTTTCTCTGAAGTGAACTCTGTAGCCAGAGGGAAAACATGAGAATTGTTAAAAAAAAAAAAAAAAAAGGGGGGGGGGGGAAGGAAAAAAGAAAAAAAAAAAAAAGAAAAAAAAAAAAAGCTTACAGTTCCGCTTATTTAAATACTCCCTACAAGGTCTGACATCCAAACATACAAGAATGTGCAAGATCACAGGAGGCAAAACAGGAAAGTATCTAATCTATTCCATTATTTTAACAGATACAAACCTGAAACCAAGACAAAACAAAAGCTGAAGAAAAAAAAAGGATTTGCAGGTTTCATTGACCTATGTTGCCACTAAGATGTGTGGTTTCCTTAAAGTAAGTTTATTTTCAACAAAGTTTTGAAAAAAATATTTTGCATGCCTGCCTGTAACACAAGTGACTAACACAAGTTTTTATAAGATTTGACAATCTCTTTCAAAAAATAAAAAAGATGTGCTTCATTTCATTAAACAGTAATTTTTATGACTGTGTTTTGTTTTCATGAAAAGGAATCTTCAGTACTCCCATGTGCCAACGTTGCACAGAGTTAAACCCTGACTGGAATATTAAAAATACTTTTATGACTCTGGGAGGCAGAAGAACCCCTAAGTCAGAAACTTATTCAAGCACTTCAAAATACAAGGAGTCTATGGTCTATTATTGGGCACATTTAAACTAAAGGAAGTCTGATTTACTTTTCGAGTTCAGCATGTAATATGGCTAAGATTTTCCAACCATTTCTTCTATCTGGTCTCACCTTGACCGATTTCTAATCCGACCCACCTAGACTGGATTAAACAGGCTAGCTCACATCACTGAACATCGATTCAAATTATCTTGGTGTGAACCTACTTGCTGATGCAGGAACATACCTATTTTTAACCACGACTGTTTGCTGAACTGCAGTACTAACCAGTTCTCCTCTTTTTGCTTTTGGCATTAAAGCGTAGATTCAGGGCATTATAAAAAAAGCACACAAAATACTGGGGTCAATTTGTGTGAAATGCTCCCCTGTGCTTAGTGCCAAGGAGCTTCAAACTGATAGCTGCAAGGGCACTTGACAGTAGGCAGTACTAAACGAATACACAACATCCAGCCGGTATTTCTGCTTTTCTTCATCCTAGTTTTGCATGGAAGGCTCTTTTACAAAGGCCACCAATGTCACTGTAGCACCCTCCCACCTCCAAAGGCGCTGTTCTAGAGGCAGCAGCATGTCCCTACCTACAGTCACAGCTCCTGTGGGCAAAATCTTCCCTCTATTCTCCTTTGCAAAGACAAGGGCACTACCTTCATCAACTGACCTCTCAAAGGCGTTCTCTCCACCCACACTCCTGCTGATCAAGAAATGCCTATTGTCAAGCAAATTCCTTACTCTAATTAAAACAAGCAACACACAAAATAATTACGACAACAAAGATCAATTAAAAACAACTAGACAAGCTTCCACTTATCCACAATGTCTCATACCACTGATGATTAGAGACCACATTCAGCAATAGTCTATGACTAAGATTAACCTTAAGGAAAAAGAAAAAAAAAAAAACAAAAACCAAACCACAAAGTGATGAGGATCATGAGAACACTTTCAGTGCTGAAGATTTTCAAGGACATATCTTCTATAAATAACTTCTGCTTGACAAATTACAGTCTAATATATTTTGTCTTTCCATGATACCAGAGTCTGCTAGCCCCTTGCTGTTCTAGCATTAGAGCAACTAGTCTGGAAATAATTAGTTTGCTTTGGCATTTCCCACCAGCACTGAGGCAGGTAGGAATTGCTCACAGAATGAAATCCTGCCTTCCTCAAAGGAAGCTGCTGCCTATACAAGCATGCAGGTTTTTAAAAGCAAGCAGTAAAAACTGTCAGTCAGAAACTTAGTATTAATTCTGTGTGCTGATTTCCTTTGTGTCCGGTCTTCACCTCAGAGCAGTGGTTAAGAACTATCACAAAATGACTTATGGAACTAACAGGAATAATAATTAGCCAAAGCTGCTCTTAGCTACCAGTCCAGACTCCAAACTAGTGCCCTCAGGTGGCAGAACTCTATACTTCCTCCAACAAACAAATTATTTCAAACGGAAATAATCCTCAGAGTGAAGGATTTGCTTCAATACCCTTCAGCAATTCAGGAGCAGCATTCTGATTTCAAGTTTTATACATGTCAAACTAATATTTAATTTTGACCTAATATCTGCCTTATAAGTGAGGATACGAGAGAGATACTGAAAGACAATTTAAAAAAAAAAAGGAAAGGTAAATGTAACTACAAAGGAATGGTTTAACAGATGTAACATTGAAATACTTACAATTCTTTTTTAAGTTCTTCCACTTTCTTGTTCTCCAGATTTAGAAGCTCTTTTGATTTATTAAGTTCCTCTTCATTTTTCAGGTTGTTTTGTTTAAGCATGTCCAACTTAAAGAGGAAAAAAACCCTCGTTACACTAATGAAACTATACAGTTCTTAGGTGTAGCACTCAGAAAAGATACTTAGCAAAATGGGGGCCTGAGCTGAGCTGTTCCACTTTTTCATCTTTAGTCTTTAAATTAATTCAGCCTGTTTGTACTGAGAAGCATTTGTCTAACAAAAAATGTTATGAGACTTTCTGCATTCGAGTCAAGCAGCACAAAGAATTCAAAGTCCACTGAAGAGCAGCTTACAGTAATCTGATGCATATACCCTGATATAAAAGGTAAAGCACCAAAGCACCTCCATTTTAAATGCTATACAACTCAAAGCACTGTTGCTGTTTTTTTAAATTCAAGCTTGTTGCTAAAATTAGCTGTTCCCTTGATCTTTATTCCTCTAAGACAACTGATAAAAAGTTCTGCTTTACCATACCTTAATTTCTGAGAAACAGTAGGCTGTATGTCGTGCTTGCACCCATAAGAAATGAATTCCTTTCGGAGGTCTTGCTGCATGGGACAAATTGTTGTGTATCTATTTACTGAGCTTGCATCTACCACGTAAACAGCACAAGCTTGCGAACCTTATTTGTTCACATTCAGCAACACATTATATTACATAACAGATAATCTTCAGCCATTCTCATGGCATTACAGGACCCTGTGGATTTTTTTTTTTTAAATCCAGAAAGTGAACCCCTGCCACTGTTAACGTCACCGCTTTTCATTCTCGAGTCATCAGATCTCGTTGGAAGTCAGTACTGTTTCAGCACAAACTGTGGCATTTAGGTTAGCCCAGCTGTTCACTACCCATTATTACGTGAGCTGCAAAAGATGAAAGAGCCATCAAAAAGAGGCCTGCAGATCTCAAGATCTGCAGAAAAGATGCCAGTTCAATGTTAGACTAGATACGCTGGGGCAAAAGAGTGTGAAAAAGATATTTGTGAGGACATTTTTCCCTCCTTTGAACCCTGAAGTATCACAAAGTGGTGGGAGGACGTAGACCGAAGAACAAGTCCCTAGAGGAACTGCTGTACACGTTGGACTGTGAAGTTCTTTGGGACCACTGTGCTCATCTATTTGTATAGTGCATAGCTCAGCAGAATTTGTACCTCGTCAGATCACAATTCTGATTAACAGAAAAGTGGAAAAAAAGAAGGAATGATAACGTTACACATGCCAAGATCACAAAGAGGATGTACAGAGCAAGGAGTGCACTATAGGTGAGAACTGGAGCGGTAACTTTTGTGCATTAGGAGCACTGTTACTCAGAGTTCTGTAGCACTTCATTGGAGTGTGAAGTTGCACCCCGTACTTACAACCAGGGAACTGAAGCACAGAGCGGTCACATCTAAGCAACTTATCCAAAGCTATACAGCAAGACTGATTAAGCCTTGAAGTTAAACCCATGTCTCTTGATTCTGTGATCTGCAAAAGCTGCTGTAGCATCCAGAACTCCCATTACATAATTTTTTTTGTTGCTGCACCAAGATTTAAGGGACATGACCTTATATGCTGTAAAGTATTTGAAACCACATCCAAATTACAGAAGAACATAGGTTATATGGCTATATAAAGCACCTAGATTTGCCATCAATATGCACTATCTAGTAAGTTTTATCAAGACTGAATATTGTGGTGGGAAGATGACAGAATCCACTCTTGCCTAAGCTAATTCTCTGTAATTCAACAGTTGTTCCTTACCAACTAGGCAAAACATTTCATATAAAAGCATTTAAATGCGATTACTTCATTCTGTAGCTTCTCATTGGTCTGTCTAGAGTTCTCCAAAGAGGCCAAAGTTTCAATCTTTTCTTTGTGAATGGCATCCTTCTCTTTGGTCACCTTCTCCACAGTCTGGAAAACATCTTCTGCCATTTTGGCAGCCTACATATAAAGGGGGGTGGGGGAAAAAGCAGCGTTACCAAAGGGGACTCTGAAAGCAAAAGATGAACCACAATACTTTATGCACAGCTCCACTGTTTGCCAGCTGCTTTCCAATCAAACAAGGACTTCAGCTGGGAATTTATTTGCATTTTGAAGCTGCATAAAGTATAAATAGACATGAGAAGATTCAGTTCCATGCAGAAACAGATCATAACCCCATGCTTGTGTTACCACCGAGGAAGCCCATTTCTTCTTTTTTTAATTCCTGGATTTCTAATTACCACCATTGTGATTGCTCTTATGACTTATAGCCACTTTAGACAGTAGTAGTTCAATAGATATTCACTTCCAACAGACTGCTCTATTTTCAGAAAATGTAGAATTATAAAAAGCTGTTAAAATTTTGAAAAAAAGAATTAAAAATCAAATAGGAGATAAAGCCAATTATTGCATTATTTCAGTGTTGTTCATTATGCCTTCATAAAAGGAAATACTTCACAAGTATATTAAGATATCTAGGGGCATAATACACATTCCTACAGTATATCTTGATTCCAATTTGTATTCAAAGTTATTTTATGGGCTTCAAGCCCCACAAACTGAAATTCAAAATAGTATTTGGAATTTGTTGGTGGTGAATACAAAAGACTTCTGTGAATAAAAAGAACACCAGAATTGCCAATGTCTTTAACAGACTGAAAGTCCTATAATGTAAATTTAAATGGTTCTCCTACACTACTTTTTATCCAATTACATTTACAGGAGCAGTACATTGTTTTGTATTTTTTGAGTAACCCAAATTTGTAATTTAACATAAAACTGCACAAAGACCTGATCTAAAACTGTATTTATTACTACTCTAGCTTTCAAGCTGCAGAGTACTTCAACAGAAGGAGCTGCTCAATTTCTCCTACCAGATTCAGGAAACAAAACTTCCTTTTATTCACAGTTTACGTTGTTTTCTTGCAACATTCAGCAACAACATAGGCTTTTATATTTATAAATAAATAAATTTAAAAAAATAGAGTTAGTGTCTTTCAGACTCACAGTTACAACTTGAAAAAAACCAAAGTAATGTAGTGAGAGAGACCATAACTCCAGCCTGTTTATAGTGAGATGAAGTGCTGATTGTGCAATGAAGTGCAGAGAGGAAACCATTGGGTTAGTGCTCAGTATTAGTATAACCATACTTGATTGTTTAACTATGTGTTTCAATACCTCAATTTTTTGCGTTACTGTTTGGGCCTGGAGAGTCTCAATTTCTTTTAGTTTCAAAGCCAGATTGTTCATCTCCTCCTGCAGCATCTGATTTTTGCCCTGAGAAACCAGCAATTTGCCTGAGAGGTCACTATTAGTTTGTTTTAAAAGTGATACTTCCTTGTACAGTTTATAATAATCCTTGGAGAATTTCTCCTTCTCTTTTAGTGTTTCTTCCTTAATGATGACCAGACTCTTCTGTTCAGCAAGCAGGCTGGCATTTTCCTGAAGTAACTGTATTTTCTCCTTCTCCATCACCTCATGCCTGTGTCGAAGATCATCTAGCCTCTTGGAGACACAGCTATGCAAGTCCTGGAGCTCTGCTTTTGATTTAGACAAGGAAACAAAGTCACTCTTCAGTCGTTCGATACTGGAAGCGAGCTGCTCTGTCTCTGCACAGAGGCTTTCTTTTTCTTTAATTATTTCCACCAGTTTAGTTTCAGATTTTTCTTTCCTCTGATCTAGAAGTTCTTTCTCAGTCAGCAATTCTTTATTTTTCTCTCTCAGCTCTTCTATCTCCTTCTCCAAGAAGCTGATGTTGCTTTGAAGTTCCATACGTTCCAACAAAAATGATTCCTTGTCCAGTTTTCTAGCTTCCTTTTCTATGGTTAAGTTTTCTTTCATAATCTCAACCTCTCCATTTAATTTCTGACACTCATCTTGCAATTCAGTCCTCTCTCTGGTCAGCATTTCCCTATCAGTGGAACAGGTCTTGAATGAAGATGACAGGACCTGCTTGGCATGTGATACGGCAGCCAGTTCATTTTCTAATGTTCTTTTGGCATCCTGGGCCTCTTTCAGAAGATCTGAAAGGTCACATTTACAGGCTATTAGCTCTTGATTTTCTAGAGTCTTCTTACTTAGTTCTTCCTTGAGGGCTTCAATGGAATCTTGGAGCATGGCATTCTCTTGGGCCAGAGCTCTCTTGGCTGAGACATTCAGTTCATGTTCTCTCTTCATATCAGAAACTGCATTTGCAGAAGACTTGTTTTCATCAAGAAGCTCTGAGTATTTGTTCTCCAATTCATTCTTCGCTTGAAGAAGAGCTTCATGGTGCTTTTCAAATTGTAACAACTTACGAAAACCAGACTCCTTTTCTAAGTTCAGTTCATTTATTTTCTCAGTAAAGACTTTCTCAGCAAGTACAGCATCTGCTGTGGCTTTAGCAAGCTTTTCAGCAATTGCCTTATTTTCATTTAAAAGTTCCTCCCTTTCAGCCAAAAGCCTTCGTTCTGATGAAGAAAGAGCCTCTTTCTCTTGAACTAACTGGTTACACTCAGAATTGGTTCTCTCTCTTGAGGCTTTAATTTCCTCAAGAAGATGAGAGAGACTAGCAAGGGAATCCTTCAACTCCATATTGTCTTTCATCGCTTTTTTAAGTTCTTTACATTCAGTCTCGAGTTCTGTTTGCATCTCTTCCGTTCTCACTTTTAATGCTTGGTTTTCACTAACCGTATTGTCTAAACTCACACGCAGCTCTTCTATACTTTTAAGAAGCATCTCCTTCTCGGACTGCAGACTCTGACTTGTCTGCAATAGACTGTCCATTTTATTTTCCAAGGCTGTATGTGTATTTTTAAGATCTGAGTATTTACCTAGGGCTGAATCTCTCTCTGCAGTCAGAGTTGACACTTCTTGCAGTAGCTCTTTTTGATCTCTGGCCAGGGCCTCACAAGAACTTTCCAGCTTCTGAATAACATCGTCTTTGTCTTTAACAACGGCATCTTTCTCTTCCAAAAGTTTCTTCTGATAATGCTTCAGTTCTTCCCATTCTTTGATATGCTTCTGACATACCATGTCCATGGCATCTTTGTTGGCCTGAAGTTCTTTCAGCTGTTGGAGCAAGGCTGACTCTGAAGACCACAGAGCATCATTTTCTTGAGTTATCTTCAGAAGGTCTGCCTGTGCTGCCTCTATTTCAGAGAGTAATTTGCTTTTCTCAGAAATTAGTGCTACCTTTTCTGTGCTTTCCTGCTGGCTTTTGGCCTCAGCTTCCTCCTTCTGCTTTAGGATTTTTTTATTTTCTGAATTAAGTTCTTCATTTATTGTCCAAAGTCGTTCTTGGTCTTGTTCCATTACTGAAATCTTTGATTCCAATTCTAGAAGTTTTGATAACAAGGAACCTGTAATTTGCTTTTCTCAGAAATTAGTGCTACCTTTTCTGTGCTTTCCTGCTGGCTTTTGGCCTCAGCTTCCTCCTTCTGCTTTAGGATTTTTTTATTTTCTGAATTAAGTTCTTCATTTATTGTCCAAAGTCGTTCTTGGTCTTGTTCCATTACTGAAATCTTTGATTCCAATTCTAGAAGTTTTGATAACAAGGAACCTCTCTCTAATTTTAAAATATTCCCCTCCTGTGTCAGAGTCTCTTTTTCTGATATCAAACCCCTCATCTTGTCTGACATTAGTTCAATCTCTTTTCTGGCTGATGCTAACACAGAGCTTAAGGACTAAAGAAATAAAGTCAGGGAGAAGGGAAAACAAAAATGAAGTCAAGCAGACAAATGAGGAACGTGGTTTAAGGGCAAACAGAGCTATTGTAATTTAAGTTTTTAAAAAGTGTATACACTGACACACAGTCCCTGCGTGAATTCAACTGTTGACAGCCACCACTGATATTTCATTACAAAGCACCCACCATCCACAGGAAAACTTTTCCGTGGTTAAATAAATTAAAAAAAAAAAAAAAAATCATGGTTTGAAGGTTCCTCCATACAAGACTTCATCTTGTTTTTAAAACGACTCTCAACAAATTTTCTGAATGTAAATTACTCAGAAAAGAGCCACAGAATTATTTCATGAGAATCTAAGGGAATTCAAATGCAGGGAGTTATATTAGATACTGACTTCCAATTCTCAAATTCACCTTCTATAGCTACTTGTCCTCATGATTCTGTCCAAAACATACTGTCATAACCCATTTAATGCAAAACACCACATCAGTGGTGTATTTAAAGTTAACTTGTGTGCCAATTTATACACTAAATATTTTGCTAAAGCATGAAACAAAGATTATAGCAAATAACTAATGAGGGATGAAAGCAAGCAGCAATGTCAAAGAAACGTGAGAAAAAAAACCAGAAATTACTAAAGTCAAGCTACATAGTAAGTAGTTGCACATAATATGGGATCATAGTACAGAACAAAATTTCAGGTCTGTAACACTTTTAAATGAAATAGTTCACAACGTATATTTTATCTAAAATTCATGCATTTAAAAAACAGAGAATAACATCTGGATCCAACTGATTGTGCTGAGCCAGATATCTATGAACATAAAATGTTAACATCAAAGAACGATATTTCATGGATTCTTGTGTAATCTAGAGAAGACAACCAGTTAGTTGTGTATGCTTCTCTTCCCTAACCAATATTAATCTACCCTGGAAAAGTTCAAAAAAGAAACACTGCAAAAATCCTACTACGAAATGATGAAGCCTGGCAAAAAACAGTGATTCACTGAAACAGAAAGATTTAAACTTTAAATTACGCGCAGAGTAACAAAGTATACGTACTTTGGCCTGTTCTGCTTCCTTTTTCAGCTCCTCAGCCTGTGTTTCCAACTCATCGTTTTTCTTTTGTGCAATTTTCAGTGCCTCTTCTGCATCCAGCAAGTTCTGCTTCAACCCTTTGATATCTGCATCATGTTTCGTGATCATCTCAGAAGTTTCTTTTTCATACTTTGCCTGAAGATCCTTATACTGAGTTTGGCTAGTCTCGATTTGCTTTTTCTGACAGAAGATAAAACAATTGGAACACAGTTAAAGAAGCAGCGGTACTATATTCTGCACGTAGTTAGCTAGTGCTTCTTAAATTTCTTCTTACCATGTCTGTTAGTTGATCCTGCATGTTTTTCAGTTCTGCTTGATGAATCTTGAGCGTTTCTTGCTGACTCTGCTCAGCTTTCCATGTTGTCTGCTCCACATTTTTCTGAAGCTGAACAGCCTTTTCATTTGCTTTAGTAAGCTCAAGTTGTATTTGCTCCAACTGCCTAGAAAGACCAAATAAAAGAACATTACTTTTTGCTGACAGCACGACAAGCACAGAGACGAAAGACTCTAAATTATGCTGAAGTTCTATTTTCTGTCCAAGCATTTAGAAAGAGATTTAATTCTTTAACATATAGAGAACGTTCTGCTAAATTAAATATATACGAGTGAGACCAAGCACTTGCCCGTGTGCAGAGCAACACAGCTGCCAGTCACCTTGCCCCCAGCCTGGGGTTTTGTAAGGTAAAGAACAACTATTCTACATACAATTTTTATTTGAAACAAAACACATTTTCTCTTGCTAGAAATGTGGGTCAAAAATGTGACCCAAAGTCTTTTATTATATATCCAAATAAACCAAGCTTATCAGGTAATCAATTAAGAAGCACAATCACAAAACAGTCTAGATTATTAAAATGTTCGTTTACTCTGGACAGTAAGAAGCATGTTACCTAAGAATTTTAGAATTATAAATGTTACATGCTCTTCAAATCACTCTGAGGAGACTGTTTGGATGAATTTAGTTTGATAGAATTAAGTTCACTTGTCATATCAATATGACATTCAGGAGCATCTTGTTCAGATATTTACAAAAAGATAAAATGAGAAGCAGGGAGTGCAGGAGTAAAGAATTAATGTGAAAAATGTTCTGACAGTGATGGAATACCTTTCTTTTAACCGGAGCTCATCATTCATTTTTGTAAGTTGGGCAGAGCTGTCTCCTGAAGACTTCATGATCTCTGCAATATCATTTTCAAGTTTGGCTTTAGCTTCAATCAGTTGCTGCTCTCTCTCTTCTCGCTCCTTCAATTTCTTCTCCATCACTGAGCAAGACAAAGGTTAGCAGTCTAGTAAATTTAAGAGAAAGGGTACGCACAGCCTAGCTAGAAGGTAGTAAAAAACTATAAACACAGCAATATTGATGCTACAGAGCTTGCAAATTACCCCTCTAAAATGAAAAATTATGATTGTTTGACCTTTGAACTGTTAATTGTAGCAGAAGGCTAAGAACTCTTCAGACATAGTAAAAAAGCAACTAGCCAAGAAATCTTTATTTCAGAATTGATTCACTTAACTTCAGGCCATGAGAAGTGGCTACGAGTTCCACCCATATCAGATGGTAATCAAGCAATATAATAAGAGAGGTATGCACATCTTACAGGCAAAACAACTCACCAGCTATTTAGTAGAGCAGCAGAAAACAAACAATGCAAGCAACACAAAGCTACAGTAAAAAAAAATTACTCATTCCAGGGCAGGCACTGCCACCAAGGGCAAGAGCAGCCCTTGGGATGACTTCTACAGTCCCAACAATGCCTTGAAAGGCTTGCTTACAGGGTACATAACCACTCTTGATTTCTTTCTACGCTGGTTTTAAATTGAGATGTACAACTAGAAAGATACAGCAAGACTCCCTCCTATGAGATAAGAAGAAGCAGACAACCAGACGAATGTACAGTCTATTTTATGTCCCTAAAAAGAAAACACTACTTATGGACAAGGCTTCTGTGAATTAACTATCTTACGCGTGTAATTCTTCAGCACGGTCCCCAAGCTTTTGACTGGTATCTAACCATTACGGCATGATTTTGTGGCAACATCAAGCAAGAATTTAACTATTGATTTGGAATACACTCAGCCAGGAAATCTTCTGCCTTACTGCACTATTCCCTTAACATCACCATCCCCTTGCTGCATCACTATACACAGTGCCACAAAAGCTGTTTTCTGCTTAGAAAAAAGGCTTTCTTTTGAAGGCAAATGCATTTGTGAAAGCATTACATACTGTGATGTGGCGAGCTGAGCAGGAGGCATACGAAAGCACAAAGCTGATGCGTTTTTCAAAACATTCCATTTTATTACTTCCTTACCAGTCAAACTAGACTTCAGCTGTTCCAGTTCTGAAGACATGAGTGCAAACTGCTCTTCTTTTTGGTTTAGTTTTTTTATTGTTTCTATGCAAGTAAAATTTTGAAAACAAAGTTAGTAACTACTTAGATGCAGACAATTCCACCTACTCGCAAGGTATATTACTCTTAAGAGAGGCTGCGCATAATCCTGTCCTTTCCATAGCTGCTGAAACTGCTGTACCGCCAAGTGTAAGTTTGAAAGCACATGGAGAAACACCCTTTATTTTGCAGCATTTATTTTCTGCAGCTTTTTATTTCTTTATTTTGTTTAGTTTAGCAGCAGACATACCTTGCATAGTTTGTTGAACGTTTTCTGCTTCATCAGCTGCACTAGTAAACTTTTCTTTCTGAAAAATGGATAAAAACCTAAGGTAAGGTTTGGTAACAGCAGTATAATTCAACCACTGAATTTATAGTAGGTATTTTTCAAGTACAAAACAGAACAGTCTTCACCTCTATTATAAATCTGAAGTTTTCGAATTACAGTTTAGCATAGATATAGTCAGCAACATAAAGCAAGATTTTCCCTTGCCTTGGTTGCAAGCAAGTCCCTAAACTTTCAAAATAACTTCTCCATCAGCTAGCATAGCAACAGAACTGCAGCCACAGAGTCCTGTGTAGAAGACGTGATTTCTGGGCTTCTCAATGCAAGGAGCTATCCATGCTGCTCACAGGCTGCACAGTGGACATCTGCAACCCTGTGATCAATCTCATACCAGTGTTTTCCAGCTTTACCAGCATGAAGAGATGCTAGACTGTGAAGAAAAGGGAGGATATTGAGGAAGGTAAGAAGCAAGACTCTTCCACCAACTTCAACTATTTACTATGGCCATGGACAGATTTTATGAGAGGGATAGTTGAAAGCATGTCTTTTTGTTACTAACTCCGGTGTAGTTTCTCAGGAAAATCCCACCCAACTACAGAATACTTGCAAGTTTAATTAAATTTGCAAAATGAGAAATCGGATGAAAAATGTCTTCAAAAACCATTTGTAAGACGCGTATAGCAAGCATTAATTTGTACGACAGTTATAACAAAGGGCCATGCGTTCCTTAATGAGTAGTCTAAATTTAAACTACATGCTGCTTTTGATTTGGTTTAATATTTTATCTGAAATCCATAAACAGATGAGCTCTATTTAGACAAAACACCTGATAACACAGAACTCGGGTGAAATGCTCTTTTCATTCTGACATGGATCCTGTTAGTCATGAACCCTTGCCTTCTTTTCATGAGTAAAATAGCTTTAAAAAACTTTGCTCAGTCAGAGTTGATCCTCAGATTTCAATTACACTCTCACCATGAAAACCAAAATCCAAAGGATAAAGTCAAAATTTTTGGGTATTACTCACCAAAACTTGAAGTTCCTTTTCCAAACAATCTTTAACTTGATTTACTGCACTCAAGTTTTTCTCAAGGTCAAGAAGCTTTTGCTCTTTGCCCTGCAGTTCTTTGGCCAGATTACTAGCCTAACGAAGATGATGAAATGGAGTAAAATAAAATTACAAACATGAATGAAAAAATAGGAAAATTAAAAGTTGAATCTGAAAGAAATAACTATACTATTAATATCACTGTAAGATGAAAAAATAAAAGAAACTGAACAAAAACAATGTGATGTGTTAACTGAGCAAAGCTGATTTCCACTGATGACTACATCACAGTACTAACTGCATCTTGGAATACATTTGAAATTGTTAAAATTTAGTTCTCTTGGAATTAATGGTAAAACATTATTTAATGGCAGACATTTTTGAGTACATTCAAAATTTCCAAACAAAGTTAAAGCATCAGTTGAATTAGTAGTTTTGGTTCTTTATTGTTTTAACTTTTTTATCTGATAAATTTAGCATTTATGTTTCAACTGGCTATTCAGACCAATACACATACGGGGATGTAATTTTTCAAAAGGCTCTGTACCACACCCAGGGGTAGTGCAGAAACCCAGCGTGAACTCAAAAATAAAGTCAAAGGTCCACAGAAATTTAGCATCTTGGAACCATCTGTGAAGGGTTTAGGAAAGCTACTTCCTGTTACTTTCCCACTACTCTTAAAATTAGAGCTCTATCTTGTCAGGTCATGCACAGATTGGGGATGTGGGGGAACCCCTAAAATGAAATTATATCTTAGCACTTTTATTCCTAGCTGCAGTGGCGGAACAACTTTCAAGTACTGAATGCCATGCTATCAACTTTAAAGAGACATTGCATCCAAAACCAAGAAAAATCTCGGCAAGATGTATCATATTGCAGTCTGTGCTTCAAAAATGCTGTGAAACGGTGCCCAGCCACATCACTGCATACCCTTGTCTTAAATAAAAGTTCCACAGGATCTTTTTTGCTTTCTTTTGTTTTTAATAGCCTCTTCCATCATCTTGTTTGATGAGAGGCAAGGTAGTGAAGGTACAGAGGAAACATTTCCCCATTGAGCCCCAAGTCACAAAGGTTAAAAACTTAAGATGTGTGGATTCTTCTCCCAAATAAGACAACAAACTAACTTTTCCATAACATGAAGCTTTCAGCAGAGGCATGCCGAAGCCTGCAGCAAGAAAGCGCAGAAAGAACTTTTTTCTTTTTCTTAGTGGTGCAGACCAAGCACTAGAAACCTGTTGAGAGACGTGACCCAGTGAACGCTTTCTCTAAACCTCCTCAGATGGTACTAAGATACGCATTCAATAAAACTAGTTTTTTCTGTGATGTATTTGCGATAGCAGATTAGAACTGTACAAATGTAAAATAAAAACAAAGTAAAAATAAAAGGATGGATGTTGATACAAACCTTGCTACTTCCATCAACCTTTTCAGTCTCTAAATTCTGAATTTGTTTCTCAGCTGCCTCAAGCTGCTTGCTAAGTTTCTGGATTTCCAATTTACCTTCAGAATTGGCTTTCTGAAGTGCAGCAAGGTCCAAAAGCTTTTCTTCAGCAGCTTTGATCTGTGGTGTAAGACTATCAATAACTTTGGTTTGTTCATTGTACTTGGCTTGCAGTACCTCTAGCTCCTTTACCTTTATTTCAGCTTCCTGTAATTTGTTTAAAGTGTCTTCCATTTCTACTAGATGCTGATCTTCCACACTTTCCAGTTTGGTCTTCAGGCTTTCCAGGTTTTGCTCTTTCTCCTCTGTGACTGCCAACAGTTTTGCTTTCAGTGATTCAATCTCTTTTAAATGATGAGATTTTTCATTTTCCTGCTTCAGTTTTAAATTTGACATTTCATTTTCGTAGTCTAATTTAATCTTCTCAATCTGAGTCTTCAACTCTGCAAATTCTGCTGTCTGAGCCCCTACACCTTTGCTGAAAGAAACTTTCAGCTCTTCCATTGCTTGTTGATGGGAGGCAATTGCAGATTCCAGCTTCGATTTCCACAGCTCTATGACATCTGAATTCTCCTTGTTGGCATGATCAAGCTTAGTTTTCAAGGATTCATTTTCTTTTGCCATTCTCTCATTTGAAGCTGAAAGTGATTTGATCTCTTTCTGCAACGCTTCTTCGCTAATTCCAAACTTCTCTTTCAGTGAATTCATCTCATTCTGATGTTCTTTGCTAACTGCTGCCATTCTTTCTTGCAAAGAACTTATTTCTTGTAACAATGAAAGAGAAGTGTCCACATCATCAATGTGTTTACTAGACTCTAATCTCCCTCGAAGCTCAGCTACTTCCTTCACCCGCAATGCTAGATCTCTTTCTAGTTCCATGATGCGAGATTTTTCTGACACCGTGGCCACCTATGATTAATAGCATTTCAAGAAAAGAAGAAAGAATTATAAAAGATATGTTTAATACAAAGACACTTAGGCCTCATTGAAAAGAAACCACCGAGTGTTGCAAACTAACATCATTAGTGTATTCTTCCTCGCATTTTGGATTAGAATATCTTTGAGTTTCTTTGTCAACTCCTATTTCTACGGAAATTCTAAAGAAACCTTAAGTAAAAGTAAATGCTGCTTTTACATGGAAGGCTGTGAAACAAGACCAACTGTTGTTTCATTTATGTATAAATTATTGCTTTAAAAAAAAAAAGGAAAAATGTCCACGTCTTTGTATTACACGCATATTATATTCTTTCTAAAGGTGGAATTTATTTAAATTCATTTTTCTGAAGTTATCTGGAAATAACGACTTGCTAAACAACTTACAAACTATGCTTATGCATATTATCAATGTTTAACAAAATATTTCTCAGAACCACTTTAAAAAAGACTGAAAAAGAAAGGAGAACCCTGAGGTCTGTCTTTATTGAAATAATTGCTTCCAAATTCATCTCATGCCAGCTATAAGACTGTCAGAGAAAAATACAAACACATTTTTAGCCTACAAATCCTTTGAAACTCCTTCTATATCCACTCCATTGTTCTCTCTGAAAAAGCATCCTCACGTTATCTGAGCTTTTCACTGACTGTTGAAGCAGTTTGTGGTATGGAAAAGCATGCAAAGCTACCACAATTATTTCTAATTAGGAAGTTACTGTTTCAACCTCCCTATTATACCAACATCATGAAAAAGATACTACTTACCTGCAATTGCTTTTTAAAAGTACTTATTATAGAGTACATTTTTGGTTTTATAATATTCATCCCTACCTACATCTGCTGAACTTCTGACTTGGGACAAAGTATGTCCAATAATATTTTGACAGGCAACAGTATTACTAATGCTACTGGGATATCCATGAAAAGATATCCATGTCATGGGTAGAAAAAAAAGAACCAAAAAGCCACTGCAAACCATGATTTAGCAAAACAAGTAGTACAACAACTATCTAAGACCTCAGCAACCAAGCCCCAAATACTAAGTTTGTGTTAAAAGCATCGGCACAGTCGATCTTACTTCTTTTGGATTTAATGAACTTTGCTACTTCTAAAAATGAACCACTGAATATTCCTTTATGTCAATTCACAGTCCCATTTGCTACTTTTGACTTGGATTCAAGTATTAATTTTGCAGTTTTAAGACATCTTACCTGAATTCTTCTGAAGAAATGAGTATACATATACAGGCATACACATACGCAACACTGAAGCTCAAAATTAATGCTAATTTTTAAAGTGTTCCAGCTACATCTCTAGCAGGTACTGATCATGGCAGGACCAAGGATATGTTTCGGCACGTGTTATACCCAGAAGACTGTGTCATCAGAAATCTTCCACAACACAAATCAGTCTTGTTATTTAAATAGTGAAAACCATTACCCTAGTGTCTTCTAACTCCCTCTGGAGTTTGTCAGCTTTGGTCTTTTCAAAGAGCAGGCTCTGTTCAAGCTCCTTAATGCGGGCATGCTCCAGTTTGGTCTGCGTCTGTTAGTAAAAAGGGAAAGGAAGAGAACACAACGGTGCCACCATCACATGCCAGCACAAGAGGAGGGAGCCACATGCAGGCCGTGCTGCCAGAATCTTCTACCAATGATGAGCAGAGAAGATGCAGTGGATAAAATGAACAGGGAAATGCTATGGATGAGAAAGATGGACTGAAAGTGTAAATGGACTGAGTGTAAAAAAATAAAAAATAAATAAAAAAAAAAATCACAAACGAAGAAATATGAACAAAAAAGTTTCATGCAGCCAAGTAGAAGTTATTTATCAGTACATGAAGTTTTCAGCACAAATTAGAATAGTTATGTAAAAAAAAAATATATGTGTATGTATATCTGTACCTGTTCTAACAGGATGATAAATCCCTTTCCTTGTCATCCCACTAACTTTTTTCTTTAATGTATCGGGCTTATTTTATAAATGATTTAGTTATGAACCAGCGGACAAAAATTCATCACTGAAGCTCGTAAGACAAATTAAAACTTTTTTTTTTTTTTTTAAAATAGTGGCTGTATCTCAAGTCTCAGCCATAAAAATCCTTTTTGCTAAGACCTGGGAACATTAAGGTTCACTTGTCACTATGGTATGATTTATTTGAATAGAAATAGAAAGAGAATGGTTGTCTACAACTGCAGAACCCTCCTAGTTCTTCCCCCTCCTCCTCTTTCAGGAAGGAAGCAAGCAGCAAGTAAGATTCTCCAAAACCAGGTGAAAAAGTGCATCAGTCTGGTTGCTCTGTTGTTACTGAAGTCTAAATGCATTGAACAAGATGTGGAAGTAAGGGGAAAAAAAAAAAGAAAGATCTTTGTAATTCTAATGGGTTCCTAAAGAGAAGCAGGAAGCCGATGAAACTGAGTGGGTACCTCCTTGCCTTTTGCTTACAACGGGGTAGAATTTTTAGCAAGAACACAGAATATTGGATATTCTGGCTTGATACCCAGATACTCCCAGAGGCCTGCAAGAGAGCTTGAAGTTTGAGAGATGCAGGTAAAGTCCAGCAGCTAGTTCAAATCTGACCTGCACCTCTGAAGTGGGGAAAAGGGGAGGGGGAAAGAAAAAAGAAATAAAAAGAGGTAAGAACGAGGTGCCATGCTTATTTCTGAAGTGCCGAGATTTGAGTACTGTGTCAATCTTGACAGGTCACTGTTAGTTTAAATTTACTAAACAATCCAAATTAAAAGGATTATGAAAGTCTATTGTTGCTTCACAGTGTCTTTTCCAAAAAGAGCAGCTTTTCAGGGCTTGCCCACATCAAGAGTAAGGTGGATGTCCAGAAGAAGACTGAATGAATTTCTGCCTGGGTAGGCTAAGATGTGTTTATTAACCGAAGAAGTGGCATCCATCAGTCTGATGAAAGTTACCCCACACAGCTTAACTGCCGCAGTTAATTTACTGCGGAACAAAGTAAGGCAGTAACCCCCAAACCCTATGAACTACTATTAACAGAAAAGAGTCCTGCAGCCTGAACAGCTACCCACTGAACACTGGATTGAAAGAATCCGAAAAGGCAGGAAGACGCATCTGAATAATTCCAAAGCCACACTGCTGCCAAAGCCACAGCGCAGCGGTGTGTGCACAGCTGGCAGGACACTGCTGCTTCTCTGATCTTTGTAATATGATATTTAAAAATCCCTGCAGAACTGTGTTATTTATAGAGTGACAAGCTGATTAGTACTGCCTCCAAACCAGCTGTAGCAGTTAAAGATCTTATGTAGTCTCTGCAGAGCAAGTGGGATGGGGATGAGCCTCTTGTTTTGCTTCAGGCCCGTCTTCCTCCAAACACAGTATTCCTTCTGACAGCATCAAGTTATCTTCTTTCCCAAAAGCATGCAGACATCTGGCGGTTTAATTTTTTAAACATTTTTCCAGCTGAAAACAGTTGGCTGTTTTACTATGTAGTTACTAGGTCCAAAGTACTAAAATCCACAAACGCTAAAAGTTGCTTCTTAGATTTGTCTGGTTTTTGAAATTCCATAGCAGATTTGTTTCTCTATCAGTGGAAGATCTTCAGTGGGGAAAAAGAACCATGAGAACACAGATTACTGTTTTGCCTCCCACAGCCTTTGAAAATGGAACTAAGTATTCTAAGGGAAATGACAATATTTTATAAGCAGCTGTAATTCAGTCCCCTCTCTGAGACAGGTTAGTATTAGTTCTGATCCACAACAAAATTAGAAGTCTGAAAAGTAATCTATTTTTAAAAATTGAATATTCATACCTTACTTGCTCTAATTCACCAAAGGGGTCTATTGAAAACCAAGAAACCCCAAACCTGATAATTGCAGAATTCTCCGTGCATGACTTTGCAAAATATGCTATCTTAAGTTTTCCTATGCTACAAAAAACCCCAAACACTCTGATCATTAATTTTATAGACATCGCTTTACTACTGCAAAGATCAGATATACCATCACTGATTACTGAGGGTTTTTTTTAATCCCATCTCTTATATATTACAAAGGGAAATAAGTCAAAATCCTACCAAAATGGAAATAAAAGATAAAAAAAAAATACTCCAGAGATCTTTGCTGGACAACTTTTTCCCCATTTAGGGCATGAGGGATTATCATTTAAACAAGTCTGATTTCCAAGGGACAGACTCCAGTTTCCCTGAGGTAAAAATCACTGCAAAATTTTGAATCACTCAAATTGTTCTTCTCAGTTTACTGTGCTCTGGGTTTCCTCAAAGAGAAACATAATCATTTAGACATTTCTCTCTAGATGATCAGGAGAGAAGAGTACTACAAAAAGAAGAAAAGAATTTTATTGTAAACCTTAACTTGGATGGAAAAGAAAAACAGAAAAGGAAAAAAAAAAAAATCCCCAACAACCCACCAGCAAAGGAAGCATCTTCACCTTCTCCAAAGCTTCGCAGTTAGACTGATAGGGAAACGGGACGAGCCTTACTCTGTGCCTTGATCTTTTTAGAGTTCCACTCAAATAAACTTCAGAGACCAGTCATCAGCTATTTTCAGCACTTGTGTATTCTAGCTACTCTTTCATTTCAAAATAAACCTTACTGTTAAGTTTATTTGACTATAGGTCAAACGGTGAAATTGTGCTGAAGCCGTAAATGCTGATAATCAGTTCTAGGATAGGGGCAAGACGACCTTCAGTCCCTTCGTGCTGGTGTAACAATCACAGAACACGACTGAGATTATGAAGCATTAGCCTAGAAACTAAGTGATCACCCACTTCTCTCCTTTAGAGAGTGAAGATGTCCATTTTTATGGAAAAATTACAATAGGGAAATCAGGAGTAAAGATAGGATTAAACAAGGAGTGCACAAAACAAGAGAAAGGAAGGGCACATGCAGATTTACTTCTAACACACTGTGAGCCTGATTGGAAGAACAGAGGAGACCCAGATCGCTGAAGTAGCTTCGCAAAAGGAACGCCTAAGAATACACAGCGGGAAACCAGTTTTAGTCTTGAGAACTTTCTATCTCGGCTGGGGATGCAGCGGAGGAGGCAGCCTGGGATAAATTTTCCTGAGTCCAATCAAAGAGAGGGCTTTTAAATTCCACTCTTCTGAGCTATGGAAGCAAGAGGGCTGCTTAAACATCTTGTAAGGCAATTTCTGTTACCCAGTAACATATATTTTTCCTACGTAATTCAAAGAGAAGCTACATGAAGATACAGTAAAATCAGACAGCTCTGCACGCTAATTCTTCAGATGTTTTTAAATCATCTCTCCCCTTAGCTTTTCATGCAAAAAAACCCCCACTAATAAGGGGAGGTGGGGAACATACCCATTTTTTTTCCGCAGAAAAATTAATCAGCTAATTGCATACTGCATCTATTGAACAGCAGTAGGAGCTCACAGGAAAGCATGCAGGATTTTGTGAAGAAAACAACTAAAATCCTACATTTAAATGAAAGGCATTTCAAGATCCTGGACAGTCATCTTCTACAAGCTCCTATACTCTTCAATTAGTTGCAAAGTTTTTGACCCTAAAGAATTCTAATGACACATTCGCCCTCTCTTCAGTTAATGGGGATTACAACGTTTAGTCATTACACACATTCTTTTCAATAAATGTTGTAATTGCTCTGAAAGCAACATGCACACAAATACTAGAGTCAATGTTTCAATAACAGATTATGCAGTTAGTGAATAAGTATAAGCATTTTCTGCACACAATCTGTTAACATGGGATGTCTCTGCACATTCAAGTGCCCTCTTACATTTTCTGGATCTTCCGAAATCTGCCTCTTTCGCTATCAGTAAAATTAAAAAAAACAAACAAAAATATTTCACCTGCAGACTTAGCACTATCATTCCAACACAAACAACAAGATACATTTCATTATCTTGAATTCCGTTTAAACTCTAAGTTATGCAACTTGACAAACCAGAGTCTTTAAGATGGCTTGCCATGACTATTGACTGATTTAACAAAAAATAAAAAATTAAAATTTTCCATGGACTAAACAATAAAAGGAGCATTCTGTGAAGAGTCTAGGTAGGTATCTTAAAATGAATGGAAGACTAAAATAAAAGAAATGTTATATGAAATGAGTAATTTTCATAAGGCTAGCACTTTAATCATAAATGGTTCACAGGAACACAAGTTAATTAAGTTTGTACTTCATGCTGTGCACGAAGTTCTAATATTTTTATGATTAGACAAGAACAGAGTAAACCAACTAAAAAGTATCTTGCTTTTTAATTTGAAATTTGGGATAAAAATTGGCAGTGTTGAAATATCTGAGAGTAATCCTTCATTAAATGTTTTCTATTCTGATTGTGTAATAACATACTGTGTTTTAGCCCAATGTTATAGTTATACCAACAGTAGAAAGATAAAAATTGCACATGTTAATTGCTGTTTAGATTTTGTGTGCAATAACTCTCAGGACAAACCATTCTTTGTTAATCAATCTTCCCTAAGGAAAGCACAGGGATTATTCAAAAAAGTGATCAAAGACAAACAGGACTAGTCTTCAATATTAATTTTCAACGGCATAAATATTAACTTGTAATTTCATAACTTCAAAATGATTTTTTTGGTGGTGGTTACTCCTAAGCAATTTCAGAAACATTAGTAAGATCTAATATACAATAATGTAAAATATCAAAAGGTAGAGTTTTCTATGAATTAATTTAACTACTCTAAACAACTAAAGCCATTCCACAGTACAACCCTTGCTGAAGTGTGTAACTGAATTACAGGTGCAACCCTGTAGTTTCAGGACGGTTAGCTTACTCAAGGACTGCAGAACTGGGAATCACTTTCATGTGCTTTGCATATGCTTGGACCAGTACTGCATCTGTTAATCATTCCTGCCTTTCTCTTCCAGAGAACAGTACACTTAATCTGAACTGATTGCATTTCTGTGTCCTACTATATACCCTGTTTCCAAAGCTGGAGATATTTTACCTCTAGGTCTCCTTTGGTAATGGATTCTTCCTCCACACGGAACTGAAGGTCTTCAACTTTCCTGTGGGGACAATTCATTAAAATTCAGATAACTTTCAAAGAAAATGCTTTCAAGCTCACTTTTCAGTGGAAATCAGAACTACAGCGACATCGTTATGATTGTACCAGCAAACTGCCAGAAACATTAAGGAGAAATCTCTCACAGGAAGCATCAGAGAGAAGGAAAGCTGCTGTCTTTAAAATACAAGCACTGACAAAGTAAGGCATCAGTCTTCCTGCAGCTCTATAAAGAAAGTATTTTGTTGCATTTTCTGACAAGTTAAAAAGAAAACCTTTAAGTCATCATTGATCCTCTCATTCTTTCACCCTTCTGCACGTCCTCAGAAGAGGTGACCTAAATGAACAGTCTGATCTCATGTTCTGTATATTCTACCATTCACCTAAGACACAGTCAGAGAGTTAGGACACATCCAGGATACCCACGGGCCTTCTAGAAGTGCGCCGGTCAACTTGCATCAAAACTCTAGCACAGACAAACATATGTTAGGTGTCAAGATGAACTGCAAGATGCAGAGTGGGAGCGCGAGCAAGAACATTGACTTGCCTTGCTCATACAGGAGTCTTAGAATGAGAAGACAGAGGTGAGAAGCTTATATCTGACAAAATAAAATTTGTAAAAAGTTTTTTCTTCCCTGCCCTGACTCTGGTATACCCCAATGAACAAGGGGCCAGATCTCCTCCTTTTCCCCTTCATCCTTTCAACGCTGTAAGATGCTGCAAAGGAATAGACAAGCACGTCGTCTTTCCTTTGAATTACACACATTGCTGGTGCCCGCAGCTTGGCTGACAGATGTAGAAATCATTGCATCAGAGAGTTACAAGTGATGGATGTCTAAAATAAAAGGACAATAAGAACTTATTACTGGAAGTGGGTCTTATCAATGTGCTTTGGGAAACAGAGGATTAAAGATTATTTGACTTCAAGTCGCTGCTGAGACTGACTTGAATACATATTACAGAGAACTTTCAAAGTAAATAAGCCTAGAGTGGTTAGGAGGAAGGAGAAATCTTACACTGCCGAAGCCATGAAATGTTTTCCCGGCTGTAGGACGTCACTTCAGTGAATGGGTAGCAGGTGCACAGCAGCACTGTCACGCTGCCTAGCAACACGCTGAAGGTGAGCTCAAGGCCATGGAGGATTGCGGTGAAACAGACCCCCACTGACCTGGCACTCAGTGAAAGTAGGTCCACAGCCAGGCTGCCGGAGGTGCTGCAAAACTGCCTTTTTTTTTTTTTTTAAATTTAAAAACCCACTGCATTATTTCATAGAGAACATACAAATAATTCCAGACTTAACTCTGCTGCTTGTTTTGAAAATTCAGTTAGAGTGGGTCCCATAAAAAGGCAGCACAGAGATTGTAAAGGAATTGCCCAGGGTTTACCATTGCATTTTCTCATCTGTGATTTCTAGTTTTAGGCAGGCTTTTCAGAGAGGTTGACATCTGACTGATTTCAGGGATGCACACAAGCCTACAGGGCAGACTCACAGTGGGTTTCTAAAGAGACCCTTGCTTTTCAAAAGCATTCCAAATCTACCAAAACAATTTATCAGATTATTTCCTCACCTAACCTTGACCCAACAATTTATCAGGTTATTTCCTTTCCTAACCTCACCTTACCTATTTGGTAATCTCAGTTCCCTTCCTCAAATGGTTATGAAAGGGAATTAGAAAAGGCATTAAAATTAATGGCTTTAATGATTTTCCTGTAAGAGACAGACCCTACCTAGAAGCACATGACCAACAGTAATAAATTATTCACAAGAGAACTAAACTGTAAATTCCTAATCCAGCACTGTCAGAAAGTGAGATTATCAAAATTTTCATTTGGAAGTGGAAGAAGAGTGTTTCAAAAAGATCAGGTATGATCCATTAATTTCATATGAGTAGGAATAAAATCCTTCATAACAGAAAGCTATACTAAAAGGAATGAGTTGCATGAAATTCAGCTATAAACAATAATTACAGCCTCTAAGCAAGTCCACTTTCTTTGGCTTTCCCTCCCCAAATTTAAGAGAAGGGGTTTTTTAGTATTAATTTTAAGAAACTGCAATATGATTTTATACAATAATTGCCCATATCTGCATTATTCAAAATTTGTTTCTTATTTGAGAGTCACCACAGCATTTGCTTTTAATGCAAAGTTTGCTTTTAACAGAGTTATACTAATGAAGACAGTTTTGGGTTACCTTTTCTCTTCCTCAAGCTGATTAAGAAGTTCCACTTTCTCCCTATCAGCAGCCTCCACCATAGCTCGTAGCTGGTCCATTTTTGCTTCCATCTCCAGGACATGCTAATCAGCAGGAGGAATAAGAACAAAATCTACTAAGTTGGGCAATACATGAATTTTTTCCAAGTTCTATACCTCAGTAATCACAATTTGGTAAAGCGATGGGCCAAGGGACAGGAATCTTATCGTACTCAAATATGTATATAATAAAATATTGTAGAGATGTGTGGAGAAGTTCAACGAAAATGAGTTAAATGAAGTAGATTTGCTATCTCATCAAGCCAAAGCTCCCACAACGAAGATCTCACAGGTATGGACTACTTTCGTTTTAGAACACCACCTCTTACTCACAGACCTTTTTAATAAGAAAACACAATTTTGGAAATTAAGTAAATTGTATTAAAGCCTCTATTTTAAGAACAGCAATACCACTCTTACCCGATCGTGTCCATCGCGCACAAGTGCTAATTCCTGCTCTATTTCCCCTACGTGACTGGTTGCTTTTGCAACTTCTGCCCTCTCCAGGTCCCTTTCTGCCAGGAGCTGTTCAATGTGTTGCTGCTTCTCCTTCAGTGCCTCCTGTAGGGCTGTGGTACCAGAAATTTTTCTTGCATACCGGGAGGATGTTTCTGTCAACTTCACAAAGTAAATACGTTAAAAATCATTCTGTATCAAGTGAAAACAAGGGATATCTCCAGATTCTACAAACATTGGGTTAGTAAAGGAAATGCTTTCTGTAAGCTACTGTACCTTTACCTTCTCCTTTTACATTTAAATGACTTAATTTTCTAGAATTTAACAATGGCCATACATATGTGTAGTAAGACTGTTTTGTAGCAATCAGCAGCTAGTGTCTCAGAGACAGAAGGGTTGAAGTGAAAACAAAAGGCTGGCCTCAGTCGAAGGTGTGCTTAGTAGACTCACACAAAGCTCATTATGTTCCTAAGCACCTTTTTGCACTAAAAAACAAGGCAGCCTTTTAGCAAGTTAAAAGCATTGTGCCTCTAGTTATCAAGTCATCATCTTGGGTCACCAGCAACAGTATAACATTTCTAAATACCCTATCAAAAGCTTTTGGAACTCCAACTAGCATTTGGGACCTCTACTATGGCAATAAAACATCCAGGATGAAAAGCATTTACCTTGACGTAAAAAGCCAGCCTTACAGCTAAAACCTTGTGAAGAAGAACAATTGATATCTGACTAAAACGTACGTTTATATCACTTGGAATTAAATTACTTCTGGAAAAAAAATCTGGAAGATTAAACTGAAAGAGTATAGATAAAAATATCTGACTAAAACGTACGTTTATATCACTTGGAATTAAATTACTTCTGGAAAAAAAACTGGAAGATTAAACTTAAAGAGTATAGATAAAAATGAATCAATCTGAAGAACTATAGCTAAAATGAACCTCAGGTTTTTCCTTGACCTTGCACGATCTCTGCTCTACTGGATGGAACCAGCGTCAGTGAAAATTCAGCATGGCCCTGTCTTCTACTTCCTCAAGAGTTTTTGAGCTAGAATAAATAAAGTGCAATTATGTAGTAAAAGTGAGCAATAGTTGTGAAAACAGCAAAAACTGAACAAAAAAAAAAATCCAATACAGCTTATAAAAACTGACTTTAAACTTAACAGCTCAGAAATTTGTCTAAGTATTAAATGAGAATGACATCTCAGTTAAAGCCTTATTTAAAACAAAAACCAATACACAAAGGCTTGCTCTTCTGTTATGTTAACCTTTAGCTCTGTCTAATAGTATTGCCCAAGAACAGGAGCAAGTTTCTTCCATGATCCTTTCAGAAATCAAAATGTTGAAGAATAGTTGCCATATACAGCCTGGGATGCTGGCATTGGACAACATCCCCAACAGAAAGCGTAACACGGACGTGTTCTCCTGTCATCAAAAACACACTTCCCCTTCTGTTACCATGATTGCTACACAATCCCTCTAACTTGTCTGCTCACAGCCTTGAATGATAGGTCTACAATCCATTGCAAACGCTGTATGAAGTGACTGAAAAGGTTATGAGATAGAATAAACCATCTTCCACTTGGATGCTTAGATTAGTTGTTTCAGATCCTCTCAGTTTCTAGAAGAGATCTCGTTCCAGAATGTATTGCTTTTTAACAATTCTAGCTCTTCAAATCAAACTTGACTGAATTCCCGATTCCAAAAGAAATCCACAAGATTTCAGAGAAACATCAACTTCCTTCAGACTTGGAAATAAATACGAATTGTATCAGACAGCCCTCTTAAATCATTAGATCACCTACTTCGACAGTTGCTTTTCTTGCACAGGAAGAAGAAAACAGCAACAGCCCTGAATAACTGAGAAGACTATGTAAGAGTCCAGCAACTTCCAGATAAGCTACAATTTTCCTAGAAATTGAAGCACGAAAAGTCTGCTGTGTCAAAACTGATTTCAGGAAATCTTGTTTCTTCAGCAGCTTGACTTTTAAAGAAGAAGTGTCAGAATTATTTTGACAGTCCTTTTAACTTGGAAGGTAACCAAATGTTCACGTTGCCTGAGAAAGAGAGTTGGAAGAAAGCTGGAATTTTAATTCCAGAAATAGTAGATTACAGAAGCTTTATCTTTTATGGCCCAAAACATGCAAAAGCCCTGGAGCACAACGCAGAGGCAAAATAAGCAAATATATTGTAGACATTTACAACGTGTAACTGTACTCTCTTGTTTCTTAGAGTATCACAGCATACGGAATAAAATGTAGAGGTCCATGTTAATGCTTCACCATCAGCTCACGAAGTCTGCCCTGAACCTGAGGTAGCACCACATGTTAGCGCACCGATTTCAAACTAGGGGGCACTCTGCAGCCAGAAGTGCAACTTCCAGAATGGATTAAGTAATAAAGTCCCACTGTTTGTGCCAAATAGAAGTGCCTTACGCTTTCTGTGATAAGGTATTAACCCTGTTGCCCTGACCAACTGTTGACCTCTGTTCGCTTGTAATCTGCTTCAGTTTTGAAGGACTACAGTAAGTCACCTCTCTGTTCTGCGCCTGCTGGTCAGTGGGACAGTATGCCAGCTAACCAGTTCCAGATCAGTGGGAGTGATCTCTTTCTAATTAGATGTATTTATGTACTTTGGTTTACAAAAAAAAGGAAACCTCTAGGGTGACTGTGGAAAAAACCAATTATTTCTATGCTTATAATTGCTTTAAAAGACAGACTTTTTAAAATTCACCTTTCCCAGAAGATTTCTGTTTTACTGCTGCAACCCAAGATTAGGACATTTATGTAACAGAGCAACTTTAAAAGAATCCATAGTAAGTGTATTAGGTGGAATTAGTAGTGTGTTAGAATTCACCTGAGCCACTGCACTTTGCAACATTTAGCCTTTATGAATTCATAGGATTAAAACAAATCTAAAACAAAAGAAAGAGGCTTCTTGTCAGCAAAGACTTGACAATTGCTACTTCTGTATTTCTCAGCTGACTCATCTTTTTAACAGTAAAAGAAAAACTTTTTACATTTTAGACAATTTGAAGCTTCCTGCTTAATAAAACAAGTTTGATCTATGGAAGCTTTAATGCATACCAGATCCTCAAACACCAACCCCGTATGACAGAGGTAGTGCTAGGAAAATGAACAACTAAATGGAGATTCCAGTCAGAGAACGCTGATGCCTTTTCAGTTTGTTGGCATCGCAAGCCCCTTTCTTATTGGAATAACTCAGTTAGCCTGAATTAACTGTGTAAGCTTAAATATTCAGCTACTCTTCAGGGCTAGCTAAGATTTCCTTCCTTCATGCATGCTTTGAATGAAAAAGAGAGCACAATTAAATGTATATTGTGCTCTGCCCAAGATCTGTTCTATTCTCAATTTATGCAAGTAGACCACAGGCAAGTGCCACGTGGATTCCTGCTTGGGAACGTAAAGCATGCAATAGAAAAAGAAGCTTACTAGTCCTGTACGGCTTGGCTTGCTGCTTACTGAAGATGCCACAGAACTGAGAGAGCTCAGGGAAGATGCACTGGGACTACGTTTCAGGGCTGTGGGAGTCGCAACCACTTTTCGAACAGTTGTCTTTGCTTTCGCTGGTGTGGTTGACGGGAATCCAATCTTCGTAACTTTGTGGACTGGAGCAAACAAACCGTATTTTGGCTGACATTGAAAATACCTTTAAAAAAAGCAAAGCAGACAGATGAGAGTACTAAATTAACTTCTGTCTTTTCAGATGCATGGTCTGGCTTCACAAAGAATTCTAGATCAATAGTCTAAAAGTATTAAAGGACAGGGTAACAGCTGGTGAC
>NW_008795859.1:1555805-1559401 GCF_000699145.1 Aptenodytes forsteri | reverse complement strand
GGAAAGGGGACTGAGAGGCTGAAACAGCATGATTATATCAGACTTCAGAAATTCAACAGAGTAAACTCTTGAGCTAGAGCTCTGTTTCCTAAAAATTCCATTCAGATTCAAAGCTTAATGTGCATAGCTGTCCTCTTCGATACATTCCTCTGAGCTGCCAACAACAAATGTGATAGCAGAGTTAAAAATAAAAATAAAATTTTAATTAAATCAAGTAGTTTTATATTTTATTACATACATACCTATACATGTATGCCTGTGTGATTATACAGAATGTATATCTTTGGTTATATATAAACAAAAGCCACTCAAAATTTTAAGCTGTGATCACCTATGTTAAGGTGGCACAATCCTTGTAAAACCTCTTTTTAATGAGTTAAAGGACTGTTCCTTATACCAAATGAGTAAGAAAGTTAAATTGTGATGTGAATTAATGCTTCCTAAGTGTGATTTACTGGAGGAAGCAGCTATACTGTTCCCAGTCTTTACAATGAGGCAACTATTGGTATAGGAGCTTTCAGTTCCTGTGATGCAGGAAGATTTCCCTTAAGTTCAGCTATTAGATACCCAGAGATTTTTTCTTAACTGAGCATTCATTCCAAGCTGAGAAATCAAGCAGACATTCAAAAAGCAGGAAATTGTGTTTTCTGTTACCAGTCTATGAATACAACTCACATGGGAGTAGGAGAGATCAATTAATCCCATGAATGTGGGGTTGATGCAGACTTTCAGAGATGTCTAGGCATCATAAAATTCAAATCAGTGTCTAACGACCCCCCCCACCATCAGCAGTCAGGTTTACAGCCTAACTACTTCCCTTGATATAAAGTTTCGTGTAAGATATTCAAAAAACAAAACAGAATATAGAGATGCAAAATCTTTAAGGCGGCTGCTATCTGATGATAGACTAACCTTGTTCCAGCAACGGCTCCATCATTCTTTCCCAGAGGTTCATCCAGTTCTACTCCACACCATTCTCCTTTAGCAAAGTCAGTTTCTCCCAAGAAACGCACAACTCCAGCTTTTGTTCCACCAACCTGAAGCAGTAAGACACACAACTGCATTTAATACATTTCCAAATTAAAATACCAAATAGAGCATAAAAAGCTTTCAGTATAATCATGTTCACAAAGCACATCAATGATGTGACCAGTTCTTATTTCAAGCTGCGTATTTTTTTGCCTATGAGTTTGTTTTAATATGTTGAACAGCTCTTCACAACCAAATTGTTCACAGAAGAAACAAACAAACAAACAGAATAAATCAATTCCCTAGCATTTAGTCCTGTCCAATTTGGTATTCAGGAAGTTTGTCACAATTGAAGGCCACAATTCTATTAAGTGATTTGATATGGCCTTAAGATTAAAAATACATTTAACAAGACTCAGTATAACCAGTGTACTGAATGCAATAGATTTGTACTATAGGTTCTCACAAATTTCTATCAGCAAATAAGTATTTCTAAGAACTGCTTCTTATTCTAATTCTGCGAGGAAAAGTAAAAGAAATGAAACGAGAATTCTTTCGTATTTTCTCTAAGGAATAGTTCAGATAAACTACATAGTACAACCCTCTTGCATTTAAAAGAACTGATATAAAGCATAATGCTGTGCACTTTGCAAAATTTTAGACGCAAACAGCTATTTGAATTCTCAGGGAGCGGAGAATAAATTATCTTTTCTTCACTTCTTTTGAAACAAAACCAAAACCAAACACACACTCCTAAATGGAAGATTAAAAATCAAAATCAGTTGTTTTCATACTTAAAATATTAAATCTTCCAATTACTTACAATGTCTGCAAGACATAGTTTTTCATAATGCCCAGGGGAGGAATTAAATTAAGCGAAGAAGCAAAAGGTGTTCAGTGTGACTGACACTTGCCGAGAAGGGCCACAAGCCAGAACTGCAGGATTCTTGCAGGTCAGAATGACAACATGTTGTGCCCTATTTGTGTGAAAATCTGTTCAGCCTGCATCTAGCATTATGAAAACAAGCAAATATTAATGAAAACCTCTTCAAGAGGTTCACTGGATTCAACACAGGCATTTTCAGGGCCATTGCTTTTTTTCACTTGTATTTTCCAGCACACGTTATACAATGAGAAATATTTTGTAGCCTTAGCAGAGAGCTTGGATGTAACCTGCTAACACAAAGACTGTAATTTTCCTTTTTATATACTAAAAAGTGTATTAGGATTTCATATAATTTTTACATTAGACATTCTATTTCTTGGGGGGAACTTCCCAGGATAACTAGAGAACAACAAGCTTCTTGTGCCATAAATTAAGGTGCATGATCACAGTACGCTAGATAATTCATATTAATGCATTTGGGAAGCGTTCACACGAGAGGTTAACTGTGAGGAATCTAGGAATGGAGGACATTATCTTGCATGAAAGCACTAAGTGTCCACGAAGTACTAAGTTAGTGCACAGTAGATGCCATATACATTTGTGCTTTAGCTACTGGCTCATCAACTTCCCAGAGCCGACAGCTCTGTTAGCAATTCAAGGCTTCAGCTGATGAGAAAAAAAAAAATCCTAATTTACACTAACCTCAGAAACCCAGGGAAGAATAATTAACCGGTTTTGATATTACTAAAATGAGAAAGCTGACGCATCTTTTGTCCATATTTAAGGTGGAAGTCCCCTTCTCTTCTCTCATTAGAGGCAGTCTTGAAACAACGTTTAACCTGCAGATCACCTTTATATCTTCCTTTAAGTGGCACTGTAGCAAACTATTACTCTTCATGGAATAAAAATACACAAAGTTTACAGTTATCATGACTCAGCCTAATATAGTAACTAGTAGAACGTTTGGTATTTGGTGTTCTTGGCAGAGAACAGACAAACTTCCCCTCTCAAAAAACAAGCACGAGTACTGTCTTCGAAAAAAAAGAGTCGTAACCGGCCAAAACAGTCATATGGAATCCAGATCTCCTCTGTGGCACAGTGGTGAAGAGGGAATATCTAACATCGTTTGTTACAGTATTTCCCAGGAAGAACTATTCCTTAAGTCGACACGTTATTCACTTTCATACATAACCTACTTTTTCTAGTAGTTTTTCATTACCATAAGTACAAACATCAAAATAAAAGTTAACTGAGCAGTGTGAGAGAAAAACATGCACGTGTCTGCGCTATCGGTCCATACTAGGTCTTCCAAGTTGTCCTTTTCCTTATTCCCTTTCTAGCAAGTTTGGGGTTTTTTTTGTTTTGTTTTGTTTCTTTAACGATAAATTTGGAAGACATCTTTAGGTGAAAAGACTGGTTAGTTCTGTGAGTACTATTTCCCTACTCAATTTTGTACTGTTGTCTGCCTCAATAAACAGAGGTAAATCAAAAGAGGCTGTAAAAAACCCATTAAAGAAATCAGACAGGAAAGCTAGAACAATAGCCCAGATAAGGAGCATCCCTTCAAAGACAATAGTCAGGTTTGGGGTTGCACAGAGGGATTTCGCAGCTCCTTTTAACAGAACTGTTCAGCCAGGCCAAGGAATTTTATTGCAGTTTTGTGGAGTGGTGGTGAGGTTTGGGTTTTTTTGTGAGGGTTTTGTTGGGTTTTGGGGTTTGTTGTTTTTTTTTTTTTTTTAAA
>NW_008795859.1:1538580-1555784 GCF_000699145.1 Aptenodytes forsteri | reverse complement strand
TTTAAATAAACTACATAAGTCAATTACCAAAAAACACAGAGGCACAAAAAGCCTTTCCATAGAAGGTAAATGGGGTATGCAAGATAAGAGCTATCTGAAGCATGGCAGTGGAAAAGGGTAATTGGATGCAAAGACTCCCAGAGACAGGAAAAACTCTTGCAATCTGTTCCCTCTGACTCAAAACTATAAATAAACCTCTAGGTAAGTAACACTGGCTCCAGGATAATACAGATTAAACTTGGGTGCAAAATATTCATTCCTTTTTGTTTCATACCTTGGCCCTGCTCATCTTCCACATTTAGGTAAAAAATGTATGGCATTTATTTTGAAGACCTTGCACCCAAATCACAAACCTGGAGACACGATCCAGTAGAAAAGCTTTGGCAGTGCCCAGTGCCCATTGGACCTGCTACAGCAATCACAGTGGATGTGCATGGGACTGCAACCCAAGGCCCAGCGGGGGTGAGCAAATGGAGGAATTCATATCCCGAGAACATATGGGGATGCACAATATGAGATCCCCAGGAGAAACAACAATGTGACTAGTCTTGTAACCATGGTACCAAGGCTATTTTAAAACAAGATGCAAGGAAGAGCGCCAAAGAATTTTTGGTTTTTTCCAAACCTAGTCAAGCTTCTTTGACTAACCGGCTACTACATTTCTGCTTTCTGCAAATATTGAAATGTGTATCCTTACCAATAGTAGGAATCAGAGTCCACTGTGGCAGTGAAGTGCTCATAGCATCGATGAAGGTCTATATATGCAGTTTTGCTCAGTTTCAGGCAAAAGCCTTCTAAGTCTTCAGCTTTAAAGACAGGGTCAGCATTGCTTTACAAAGCCTGAATCTATTGAAGACTTCCAGTCATTCACAGACATCTGCCTCAAACAATATATTTATCTCCAGCTGCAATTAAGTACTCTGCATGTGACAACACACCTACCTTGAAAGCATTTAAGAAAATAATCGCTTATTCCCTTGGTAGTACAATGTGAGGTGCTACTGTACAACACAGTATGGTAAAGGTTTTTCTATGCATAAAACTTTCTGTACACATACAGACTTACACTTAGTGCTCTAAAGGGCAAAAAAGATTAAGAAGCGATTACACTAAACTGCATATACCAGTATGAAAAAAGAATTGTACTTACAGCAGAATTATAGCATTTATTATAGAATTATAGAAAAACTATCTAAAAATTTAATTGTAAGAATTAAAGCAAAAAATGTAAAAAAACCCACCAAAACCCAAACCCCAAAAAATTAGTTGCATTTGCCAGTGGATCTACTTCCCAGTAGTGCATGGAGGACTAAAAAAAAAAAAAAAGCCCAGTTTCTAAAAGAATCAGGAAAAAAAGTTTATTAAAAAGTTTCTAAAAGTTATATTGAAAAATGGGGCATCACTATCATGAAGACAGTTTTCCATGACCTTCGTTCATGCTCAGGCAGGTCACTAAATAATAGATCAGAGAAAAGAACTGCCAGACCTTTTTTTAGTCAGTTATCGCACTCAATATAGTCAAGCTGTAAAATATAAAGCAATAATATGCCAGAGAATTTAGGTTAGGCTACGGGTCATTGTGGGGTGAGGAAATTTGCTTGGAATTCACTAGTGTTATGTCAAACACATGGAAAAAGTGATTAAATTCCATTTATCAAATTATAACTAAGCTTACATTAATTTGCTGCAATGTTAAGTGAAGTAGAAAAATGGTTTTGTAAACCTAAAGCAGTTAAAAACTTCCTGATGAAAGCACATCGGGATGAGCACGTCAAACTTTGTGAGAACCTTTGTAGAGCTGCATTTCCAATGATAAGTAGAAGTAGGAAACAAATAACCCAGTGTAATCCAGGAAAAAAAAGAGATAGTCTAAAAAACATGAGACTGCTATTTAAACAGTATTCATTGAAAAATACAGATCTCTCTGAAAAGAGGATAGCCACTGTCTGAAACTTTGTCAGTGTATCACTTACTCAGACCAGCTGAGGCAGAGTTAAAGGGTGAGTAACAATTGCTCTGTCCGCCCTTCTGCCTGAGCACTTATTTATGGTGACGCTTGAAAAGCATCGCTTGGATATTTCGGTGTTTGTCACATAGACTGGGCATTTTCAGAACCATTCAAACCACAGCATCCATAACACGCAACACATGAAGAAGCAAAAAACATCCAGACAAACAAACACCGCCTTTGAAAAACCTGGGATCTACTAATCAGAATCTTCTTCCTCTTGTTTCTCAAAATTTAGAGGAACCATTTCCATCTGGCAAGAGTAATTGTATTAATTGATTTGTTCACCCATTCAAGGCCAGAGGGAACCATCAGATCATCTCCTCTGGCTCTCCTGAAACGCATCTTTACATTTCACCCAGTTACATCTGTAATTAACCCTGTGTAACTGAACTGAGCTAAGCTGTATGTGTTGATGTTTTTAGATCAGAGCTGATATCCATCAGAAAACATGCTTCCACTGACAGTCTATTTTCATAGTTAATCACTTCATTGTTAGAAACATATTTAAATTTGAAATAAAACCAATCTGACTGTGGCTTCTAGCTACTGACTCTCATTATGCTTTTATTTGGAAGATTATAGAGCTCTTCAGCAACTGGCATTCACCATGCAGGAACACACATGTTTTAAGCAAGACACCTCAATTTTTCCCTTCATAAATTAAACAGATTGAGTTCTTCAAATCTTTTATTACAAGATACTTTCTCTTGCTTGAGTAATTTTGCAGCTGTGTTCTGAATTCTCGCCAATGTTTCCAATGGGCTTTTCAAATAAGTAAGGATGTAACTATATAGACTATTTGAGTACTGACCAAAAGCATGGTCAGCACTGCTTAGAGCACCATGTATTTTCAGTGGTCCTTCTGCCACATCAACCCACGAACGTCTCTTCAGTACCTTTAGCTCCTGGATCTTCTTCAGTCACTAGTCTCTCCAGCAGACAGCTGCCCATGGCTGTTACGCAGCTTATGCTCTCATTCTTAGGCTTATAAACTCTGCCACTGAGTGCAAAATGCAGCCAACAGCTTGGCCTGCTGGAGGTGAAATGACAAGTCCCTCTGGACTGCTGCATGCATACTGTTATTTACCCCTCTGACTCTCTGGAGATTGCAGCAGGAATGATTTACAATTACTTCCAGAGCACGGATCAAAGCGCTGAATAGTATTAGCACTAGATTAGCTCGAAGAAAAACCACACTAGTGACGGGGGGGGGGGGGGGTGGGGGGTGGGGGGGGGGGGGGGGTGGTGTGTGGGGGGTGGTGTGTGCTTGCCATCCATTGCCCAGTTCTTAAGTATATCAATAAAGTCCAATACTAATTTTGAAGCTAGACTGTTATATAGTACTCAAAATTAAAAAAAAAAAAATAAAATCCCACCACACAACAAAGTTTTCTTCACTAAATCTATAGTTTCAAAGAAGGAAGTAGAATTTGTTTGACAAAACTGCCATGTTTTAGTTTGTCAACATCTGGTTCCTCTGTCAGCTTTTGCCTGTCTTTTTTTTCTTGATATTAGACAGTCTAGCTTCAGATTATCCTATTTCCTTTCAGAAATATCTGCATAACATCCAACGCTTGATCAAGGCATGACTGGAAGAGCGCTAGAGTATCCACTAAACTTTAAACCGGCCTCCCTAATTCAGATTTTTCAAACTAGCAATTCTGTGAATAGCAGGATTAATTATGTCAGTTTTCCTGTGGCACTGGATATTATGGTCGAGTGACTTTGGTATCTAAAAATATAAGAGTGACTACAGCTATTTCTATTGATGGGAACACTATTTAGACAAGACCTTGATCATGTGGATTCTCCGATGTGCAAAAATCTGTGAAGGCAAATTGCAGCTTTTCCAAAATCGGTGGTTAGATTCTCTACCTTCTATTGGTCTGTTTCCATGAAACTTTTAAGAACTTATCTTTGAAACCTCTACATTTCTACCCAATTTGATTCCAGTTGACCAGCAAGTTCAAAAGCAAGGCCAAAGTGGGCAAAAGAACTAATGTGCAATAAGACACTCACACAGACACAGTGCTATCACACAACCCTTCACTTCCAGAAGAAAATAGTTTAAATAATTAAAATGATCTGCTATTGAAGTTCAATTCATTCAATCAACTCATTCAGTCACAAAGGAAGCAATACAAAAAACTAACAGCAACTCCATACCACAAAAGCCACATGTTAATTTGCCGCCGCAAAAAAAGCACAGGCGAAGACTAAAATAAGTAAATAAATAAATTGTTCTTTCGCCCATCCTGTGTTGAAATGAGCAAGGACAACATGTTCCTGGATATCACTCCCCTTGGGAAGGCAGGGGGAGGGGAAGGGAGACAGGGAGTCCACACACACAAAAAAAATCAGTCTTGCATGAACCAACTATTAACAAAGCATGTGGAGAAGTCACCTATTGCTGCCATTATATCCCAGTAACTCACATGCAATTTTAAGTTAAATAAGGAGTTGCCAAAACGACTCACAATTAGACACAACTCACACCTTGCTGCAATAAGATAAATTTAACATCTTATTTTCAGTGAGCAGATAGGTAACAACATGTCCTGAAAAATGCTTAAATGTAACATTAACAGAAAGCCGCAGTTTGCACAGAGAAAAATCACCAAGATCATGAATTACAGACAAAGCCTTTGGATACCCTCCATCCTTCAGCTATATTCTCATACATACATGTCATGCTGTGGCAACCACTTCACAAACTAATCTACATTATACTTTACAGTATCCAAAATACTATGTCTAAATATACATACATAAGAATTACTTTCATCCTTGACTTAACATGACAAAGCCATCAAAATACCTTACAGTCAACTCAGCTTAAGGATAAAGCAAAAGCACGACTGAGCAGTTAAGCATTGAGATACGTTTGCAGTCACAATAAACAAGGCTCAGGACAGCCCCAGTAGAGCACACAACAACCGCATGTTCTCAACTTCCAAATCCTTCTTCCTTTTCTCTCCTCATAACGCATTGTGGCAAGAAATTTTTACATTGCTTTAACTGTAACAATGCCAATGAATATTTGTTTTTTTAACAGTTAAATACTTACTATTCTAGATTTTTAAATAGACTAAACTCAGAAGTGCATTTTCCGTTCAGAATGCTACAGAAACTAGAAAATGGAAAAACTTAAAAATACCACATGGACAATGCAGGATTACTTCTAAAGGGAGAAACTTCTTTCTACATGTCAAGTTTCTTTTCCCCTTCGTTGCTTTTAAGAGTCCTGGAATTTAATCAGTTGACAGACTTATGCATGTTCACTTGAAGATAGGTTACATGGGTGGAAACAAATCTGACAGTAATCTCCTATCAGTCTCTGCCGATTACATCACTGAAGAACTTACTAAGAAATAACGAAGCAAGAAGTAACTCAGAGCGAGCAGTGTAAAACAGACAATAAGAAGAAGTTAGATGTTACTCATGCATAGAGAATAACTTTCCAAAAAGGCCACATCAGCCTATGCCTGTAAATCTGGTTTGCAACCTTTTGTGAACATATGGACGGAGGCCCAAGTTACAGCTTTACAGCTCAGCTCCAGAAGCATCAGATTTGGAGACCATGATGAAGCTGGAACTGGTTAAATGAATGAAAGCACTTTAATCCCTTGAGAAGGCTAAGGCCCCTTAGGTTGATCAGATTTTTATTCACTTCTTTATTTATTTAATTTAAAATACAGCATCTGGTCCCTCCATAAAAAAGCCTAAGATGCTCTCAAAACTGCTTCAACCTTCGGTAGGTGCAACGGTTGTCACACAAAGCAGGTTTCCCCCTTTTATTTCAACAAGTTGAGTTTGTTAGGTTGGTTAGTTCAGGGGGGGTTGTTTGTTTGTTTATTTTTTTAAAATCAACTTTGCACAGGGCTCTTAAGAAATCATAAGTGTTTGCAATACCAGGGCAAACAGGTTCTCTGGCTGCAACTCAAACAGGAAACAGAAACTGGCTTAGCCTGAAAGTAATTTGTTTTCTGAATTAGTTTTCAGCTATTCTTTCCCCATCTGGTTTAGTACCTAGCAACAACACTTCCACTGGCACAAGAAGGGATCACTTTTTGCATAGGAATTCTTATTCATACTAGCTTAAAAATGCTGAAGCTGTAGCCTAATTTTCAGCAGGCAAATCAACTACAGTTGTGTTAAAGACCTTGCACTCTGTCATTAACCCAATAAAGGCAGGACGAGTACAACGAAGGAAACAGATTTCCACATCAACACTTCCTGCTTTACAGCAATCCCCAAATACGAGAGCAGGCTGCCCAGAGTTAATGTCCTCTCTCTAACAACTAAATCATATCCAGATTCCAGAACATACTTCAGATGTTAAGAATGGAAATTATGGTTAATACAGAGCTATTTGAATTACTCTTTGCATTAATAACTTTTTCTTTGGTTTAGCTACATTATTTTTTTCAGTAAAAGTTATACATCAACACAACAAATGAAAAGCTGAATAATGAGGAGTTACATATCAGAAACCACAATTCTTTTAAATATGTACTTTATCTCCCTGTATTTTCAACATTTCTATATACTAACACGAAGTATTTCCAAATACTTGTTAGTATTTCCAAATACTTGTTAGTGAAAGGAAAATTACTGCTCAGCTTCAAGTCAACTAGGCAATTAAGTACATGCTTGCTGAATATGACTTGGCTATACCGGGATTTGAGGGAGACAGACTTCTTATCAGAGATTTCCAAGACAGCAGAGGGCTTGCATGCTCTTTTAACCCAATCATCTTTGAGAAGGAGTAAACTACAGAAATCTAAAGGATCTCTCTTTTTGCACTGGAACATCCATTTTGGGGTATAATACTTCAGCTCATGTATTCACTTCACTTAGTTTGATTTGCTTTGACTCCTCCAGAATGTCAAGGAAAAGAACTTCTAAGAAAACAAGACAACGTGAATTCCTCCACGATTATTATATCCCCCTTATGGACATTGATGTCTACCATGAGCTTTTTTTTTTTTTATGTTTACAACTCGATTTAACAGCCTGGGACATGTCTACTTCAGATGGAGGGGGGAAAAAGAGGGAAAAAGTTGTAGCTGACTCTTGCAGCAAATGTACTACAAGTATTTTTTTCCTGCAGAGGTCCACAGGAACACAATTCAGATGACGTATGACATACCTTGAAGCACTGTCTGTCTGATTTGATGTTAATGAAACTTTTTTTTTTTAATATATATACACAAGGTCTTTTGGAAAAAGATGTTTTCTGCCCCCTGAAAAAGCAAGCCTGCTTGCTTTTGCATCTTTTCATCTCCACATCTATTGCATTGTTCAGCACCTAACATGAGTTACTCTAAGCAAGCCTGCATTTGAGAATATATAGGCGATCACCTCACAACTCTACTTGTTTTTTGCAGTGGAATTTCTTTTCTCTGACAAGCATCTGAGCGAGTGTCCCAAACACTTAGTTTGTATGTAACCACTATTCTTCCTAATGTTATCTGAATTAAGGAAAGATCCTGTAGGGCACCTGTCGCCGTATCCAAATAAATCAGGGATCCATACACTGGAAGCTTCCTTTATTACTAAATCTGTATCTATTTTAAAGACATCAGTTCTCCCATAGAAGTCTGGGGGGGACTCTACATATGGGACCATGTAGCATTAGGTAATTCTAACTTTAAGTGCACAAAAGACTGGTGAAACAACTAGAGATCAAAGGAATAAGAAAATAAGCTTAAGACATTTTTTCTATCCACACAAAACAATACAGACCGTGCTCTACACCTTTAAACATCTCTTCAAGATTTCTTTGCACATACAGCCTTTAATCAAACTACCTCATCCCAACACCACTGGCTATGAACATCTGATGCAGTAGTTTGCTGTGACAGAATGCAGAACCAGTTGTGAAGAGTTTACAGCTTCTTTTCATGTAGAGAAATAGTACGAACATCTCAGTAGGAACTGAAAAATGTTCCAACAAAGCTTAGCTGTTGGGAGACGTCAGTTTGTCAAGCCTGAAATGCTTTAAACCCAACACTTCACGTTCAACAAACTTCCAGCAAATTTACATTTGTGTAATGCAGAACAGAAGCCGAGGTGAGATGTGAGTTGGTAAATGCATTTCTCTGGCATTTAAACATTTGTCAGAATGGCCCCTTGTTTCTTGATAACCCAGATTGGGCAGAAAAAAAGCTGTATGATTTTGCCTTTTTCTGTTGAAGGTATCATCCAAAAACAGCCAGTTGCCAACAACAATAAACAAAACAAAACAAATTGAACAGATCAATTCAAGGTAACTCCTATTAAGTACATTTTAAAATATCAAAGTTAGAGGAAAAAATTGAACAGATTGAAATACTCCAGTGTAACATTCCACAGCCTAAAGTCACACACAAAGTTCAACAAAGTTGAGCCACATTTGAAGTCCATTCTAGAATGTAATCTTAGCTGATGAGCTGTGTCTTACCCATCCATGAATTTGCCCTTAAGGACATAATTTTGCAGTTAAGTATTTTAATAAGGCTCCCAAATGAGCTTTTGCCTATCATGAATTCATTGTTCTGCTGAACTGCAATTCTACGCTGCTGGAGGCTCACTGTTTTCAAGACGCCATTCTCAGTGGTTGTTTTCCCCATACACCCATAATCATCACGGCATTGCTATTACTAAGAACCTCCCCAAAGTATCCAATAGCAGTCAGTCCAAACTTCAAGAACTGATGAATGTGGGCAGCATTTAGTCACTAGAGTTCTGCAATGGTACAGTCAGACTGGGGCGTATCTCAGGCCTATGATGCTACATTGTCACTTACAGGGGAAATTCTGTGCTGAGGTGGGACTTAAATTCCATCAAGCCTCTCATCCTCTTGCGTAACGTATTACTGAAAAGTTACTGCTGTCAGTATAAATAAAAAACAAATGACATGGAGCAGTCCAGTTGCATTTGTACCTTTGATGGAGATGGAATGGCTAAGCAAGCTACAGTAAGTGACAGGCAGGTCTTTCACAACCGGTGCTAGCTGTAGGCTCTGAGGACAGTTTCCAGCAATTACTCAGCAACAGCTCAATTCTACAGTCCGTAGTGCTGAACAGCAGTTCAGTGGCAAAGAAAAAAAAAATATTAAGAGATGAATGGATTATTCAGCCAAGTTTACTATTATTTGCACTAACCTGGTGATTTAAGATATTTACATCTGAATTATTATTAGACATGACATCAGCAGAGTCTGGGATCTACTACAAAAAATCAGCATGGGACCCAAAAGGGTTAAAAACCAGCAGACAAGAATCCTTGTCTGTCCATTAAATGCCCATTTAACTTTCATATTCCTGTGCGTACACTGTCTTATACTGGCATATAAATTACAGATATGCATCACTGACATGCTGTGCTAGGAATCGCCCCAAAACCTCAAGCTACAATTTGATGATTCAACAGGAAGACTTAAGGCAAACAGGTAAAGTAGGGAGGATAAAATACTAAATTTAATCTGTTCTACTTAACAAACAGAATTTGGGACCTTATTACTATCAAACTTAGGATATGCTTCTTCTGTAATTTGCACTAATAAGATACAGGAAAGTTAAATTGATGCCTTCATAGGCATCAGAGAATTTTCCCACCCAAAGAGGACATCCCAAAAGATCTCACAAAGATCTTTGAGAAAAAGGCAAACAAGTGGTTAAAAAACCGATGCTGACTGGAAGACACCAGGGCTCTAGTCTCTGACAGAAATAGCTAGGGATAAACGGTAAATCTTTGTTTCCATTGCCACTCCAAGAAAACACATCTCAGCCCAACTCTAGCTGTCAGCCAAGCCCTGCCCTCACTTCACCTTAGTCTCTCTCACACTTTCTTCAACTTGGCCCTATGTTTTAAGCTCTCTTTACACAGAAAGAGGAGTCAAATTCTTCCTTTAAAAAAAAAAAAAAAAAAAATCAATCCACCTTCACTGCAGAATTATTATCTGGTGGGGCAGTGCAGGACAAACAATAAAATCCATGAGATTTTTCTACACAAGGTTCTTATGGTAACCCCAGAAATGCTTTCTATGCCAGGGCATTTGTTCCTGTCCTTGTTTTTACCTAATGGAAATGTAAAAAATTATATTGTAAATAAAAAGAAATTGTATCAAAATAACAGTAAGACAATTCTTCAGCTTAATGACACACGCAAGTAATTCAAACCTAAAATCAGATGTCCGTTACAGTGATCATAAATCTGGTAGACATACAAATATCATTCTGGTTATATTTAAAGGCTACATACATAGCCTTTAAATAAAGAATACAACATAAACAATGTATCACCAGTTTTCTACTGCCTTTTCAAGCAAAGGCTAGTGTTTCAAGGCAGTTTCCCACTTTTCTTAGTAGGTGTACGTTGAATCGGTCATCAAAAATGACCCATGCTCTATTACATCAATCCAAATATAAAAGGTATACAACATAATTATTAAAAAAAAAAAAATGTTTAACAAAACTTAACTCCCTTTTAAAAGGGTGAAATGATACATCAGCATAAGCATTAACAGTTCTGAATTTAAGAAGGGCAGCCAAGTAACATGGCACATCACCAACAGAACACGTAATTCCTGGGTGATCAGTGGCATTATGTGAGTACTTCTGTTACTGCCTATCACTACTCAGGGGAACAATCAATTATTGAACTGTTAGCTTTCTAAAGACAAGGCCCTGAATAGGGCAAAAGAGCTGCATGGAAATCTCACAAGCTCATTTTTTATTTAGCATGACTGTAGTTCCTGAAGTTGTGGAAAGATAAGCTACAAATATGTTGTTAAAGACCAAATGTTTTTTTTAAACACTGGCAAAACATAATAGATTAAAGCCTGCCAAATTAACCATTTTATCTTGGTACTGTGAAGATCTTCCTACAGTATGCAAAACTGCATATGAAGAGCTTGTCTACAGAAGACACTCAATGAAAAGAAAGCTAGAACATTACCTTGACCAAGTTTTGAGTATTAGCAGAAGTTACAATTCATCAATCAAAAAGCAGACACAGAGGCTGCAGAGGAATCTTACCAGAACTCGATCTCCAATTTTGAGCTCCCTTTCTCCCTTCTTCAGTGATCCAGCTTCAGAGAGATTTGATACAGATTCACTTGCAGTTTTTGAAAGATTGCTAATCTGAGAAGGAGTTGAATGTTCCTTAGCAGCAAGTGGTGAAGTTTTTTGTGGAATTCCTGAAGGGGGAAGTGCAGCAGCAGATGAAGACACCAGACTAGCAGCTGATGCGGAAGTTGGTGATGTAGCTCTAGAAGCATGAGCTGTCTGTGTACCATTAGCTTCATCTTCTGTCAGCACTTTTCTTGTCAATTTTGATGGTCTTGTAAATATTCCCCTCAAGGGTTCACACTGGAAATAGCGAACTCCAGCCACAGAACCATCATTCTTACCAATTGGTTCATCTAGAACGATCCCTGCCCACTGTCCTGGAGCAAACTGTGTTTCACCGAGGAACTGAATAAAGCCAGGTTTATTTCCATTGACCCAAACACGCTCACCAACTCTGAAATCATCCACAAACTCTTCATGTGCATCTGCAGTGGTTGCACTTGAGGCCTTTTCACTGGAAGCTGCTTTTTCTGCTGGAGCTGGAATCAAGCACAATGAGAAAGCAACAGGAATCAAATACACTAATGTTCCAGAGAGCGTCATTACTTAGTTTCAATGTAACAAGCATTTGGAAAAGCATGATTTCTAAAAGGAAGAGCACAGTTCCAAATTTTCTTACTTATGAAAACACTGTAATCTCTGGAATACAATAATTCAAAATCTAAGGACAGAGACACTGAATACATTTAATGTAGGTTTTGGTAAAAATCTTGTAAAGATTACAAGTCTTACCTCAAAAACTACACAATCATTTTTATCATGACAAGGTTTCTTTAAGGAAAACTGCTTGATCACATCTGATTAGTAACTTCAGATTTTTTGCATGTTGTACACATCCTTTTCGTTAGATCAGAAATACAAGCAAAAATGCCTTGGTATAAATAGTAAAAATAGTGTATACTCATAGCTTTCAAGGTACTTTTTGTTAGAAGATAAATGAGGGAAAATTTAAGATATTTAAATATTCCTTACCAGCTGCAACAGATGCAGGTGTTTTCAGCAATGTACTCCCATGCTTGATGGTCTTTGAAGGAGCCTTAAGTCCACTTGGTTTTAACATACTCATCTTTTTGCAATACCAGTGTTAATCCTCTTCGTTTGTAGCAACTATCTTTTTCCAAACATGGATAAAATGTATTATTCGAGTTTTTCCAACTCTGGAATAAACCTGTATATAAAAATATTAGACACAAACCAAAAATCAGTATTTTAACTCCTGCAGAAGAAATTTCTATATATACACATAGTCTGTGTATGAAATGCATGACAAAAGACGCTTTACAATAACAACCAGAAGCATTTCCCAGGATAGCGTTTCCAACTCCTCATCTTTTGAAGGCCATTTCCTATTAAAAGACACCAAGTCTGAACCTAAAACACCCAAATAACTCACTTCACTGAATGCTGCTGTATTCATCTCGAGTTTTAAACTAAAAGGCTATTTTAAGAAAGAAAAACAAAGCCCTGAACAGCATTACTAACATTACACATAGATTATAACCACTCTGCACACCCAATTGTTTTCAGTCACATTTTTCAAGTGTTGCAATATCCCAGCAAAAACAACTTGAGACTAGAGAACTAACTGCAAGAGAAATCAAGAGAACCAGGAATTTCAGGATAAGAGGTATAAAGTTTTTAAGAGATATTGGAACTGAAAAATTAAGATTGATCAACACAGTTAGATGATGACAACTAAAAAGTAAACATCCACCTCAGCTGTTTGTGATCTTTTAGATCACAAGATGGACTGGCTCGCAGTCCCCAACACAGTGCCCCAGCTACGCTCCTCTGGAAAGAGGAGGAGGGACTCTTCCCTACGTTGCTAGGATAGAGCGCTGCTCTGACTTGGAAGCCAGCTATAAACTTTTCAGGGAACTATGTCATAAGGGTTTTGCCACAGAAGGCATCTTCCTTCTGATTACAAAAGCTTTAGAAAGGCTCTTTCATTTATAATGAAAAATCTGTTTGGTTTTTTTTCTATAATGTGAATTCAAAGCCAAACTGTAAGGTTACTGGTCTCCCCACCATCTTCAAAAGCATAAACTGTTCTGCATGAACACAGCTTGGGTATTTGCTAAGCTTTATATATAAAGGCACTGACAGAACTGCTATGCCCACTTAAAAAAAAACCCAACAAAACAAAACAGCACACATCTAAACAAACACCTAAAAAAAAAAAAAGGAAGCACAGACATGTAGCAATAGACTGTTAGCTCAACTGTTTGCTCAGAACATGACAAACAAGAACTGTAAAGCAGGTCCCAGTCCTGCCATTTACTCAGCATTTTGGCACCCATCAGTACACATGCACAGGCAGAAAGCTGGCCAACTGCAGACTTCCCAAAACCACTATTAGCAGTGCCCAGGTGCGCATACTGGGCATACAGTATGTTCAAAGGCAAAACAAACACTAGTGAAGGAGAGACTGCTACGCTACAGGAAGGAAGACTAAAGAGACAAGCCAACCGTGTCTTTTACCTACCAGTACAAGTTTTACCCCTCACGTATTATTAATAGCCAGCACATTAATGTTCCCAAAAATCAATTCACTGTGGGGAAAAAAAAAAAAAGAAGTATCAGGCACACTGCTTTGTGAACCTAAATAACAAAGTGAAACATTTCTTCTGCTATTTCAAGATAGGCCATGCCAAATTCAAGCCATTTTCTAAGTCTGCAAAAATGTTATACTTTACAAAGCATTAACTACCACCTTGGCTGTTTGGTGTTTGTCTACAATTTAAGTTATGCTCCATGAAAACTCTGAAGTAGCACTGTGCAGATTGCTGAATGTTTTTTCTAGCATTGCCAGAAGTATGTCACCCTCCCATCTGCAGAGTTATGACTACTGAAGAGAAAAATTTCTCCATTGTTTTTGCAAGATGTATGCCAGTTTACTATTAATTTTTAAGTGGGAGCTTTCACATTCATGAACGTGAAAGCAGAGTTAGCTCTCTAAAATCAAAGCAGAAGGATAGGCATGCAATATGACTAAGCAGTGAAAGAACTGAGAGGCATACAGTTACACAGAAGACCAACTAGAGGATCACCTAAGATACCACTTTGGACACAGCAGGAACGCTGGCTTTGTTCTTTCCCCCCTCCTACTACATACCTCCCCTCCCTGCTAAATCCAAGTGCATCATATTTTTTCTTTTTTTTTTTTTTAGAAATCATCTAAAACTGCACTTCACTCTTACATGCCAAGGACTTGAAAAGCCTTCCTTTTCCCTCTTACACACATGCCACCTATTTATTCTTCCTCACACTGCAGGCCCTATTCCCTCCAATGCCAGGATCTTCATGCATACCTCTATTACTTTCCTCAATCCATCAAAATCCATGGAACAGAAAAACTGCACATAATAAAGAAGGATTTGGTACAAATACAGAAATGCGAGAAGTATCAAGGTCAGTTCTTTTTAGTTCAGAGCCTTCTCTCTCAGTGCCAAACACCAAATTTATGGAAATTCAACAACCTCATTCAGGCCAAAGACAAGTCCCCCTTAAGAAAGGCTGCCTCCTAAAACCAGGGAGCTAGAAGCTGTCTTACAGTATTCTGCCATTCTTTTCCATGTACTACCTTTTTTTTTGCCCCCAAAGAGCATTCCAGAACCACACAGGTAGTAACCATCTAAATTGTGCAAGGACAGGCATATTAAAAGAAAACGAACACTAAATTACCCCCCAAAATTACATTTTGCCGGTTTTAAATAATTATTTATTAATAGATGTTTAACAAACCTCTGCTCAACAGAAAGTTAGAATGTTCTAATATTGCATTTCTTGGCTCAGGGTACTCATTCGTATTTTAATCTTGCTCTCCACCGTCATGGGTTATATATTTGCTGTGTCATTTGCTTTTCTCAATATACAGGCCTTCAACTAGGCCAAAAGTAACACAATCCATTGTGCCCTGGTTTCAGAGTTACTGAAATTGTAGCTTAATTCAAAAAGCTGCTAAACTATAGGCAACACATTTTGGTAAATTACTGCCTTATTGCAATAGCGAAAATGCAACTTTTGGTCTTAGAAAGAGACAAGACCTTCATAGTAGCATTTCCTAATAGAATTCATAAAACACTGAAAGCACGTAAATTTGCATCAAGTGATTTTAAGCATTACACACGTCAGCATTTCCTAACAGGCTCCAGATGTCAATTACCTCATTTTAGTTCTCATAAGAGAGCAGCTAGCTACTTGTCTCGATTTATTCTCTTTCCTTCCTTGAATCTGTCTCAGCTCTCCTGAAAAAGAATCTTTATAACCAATAGGCAACAACATTAACTGTAAGTTTCTCAAAAGATCGTAACAAGAACCTAAGGAAATGCCCAGAAAGAGTCTGATAATATATACTACTTAAGTGTTCAGAAAGCCACAAGTTCTTATAAAAACAGAGATTTTAAGCACAAGTGTTACACTTGTGCCATTACTGGGAAATATATGATTTCATACAATAGGAAAATGCGTTACATTCTCAAATTAATTGCAATTTTTTTGTGTGTGTGTTGACTACTAAAAATTTTCAAATGCAGACATGAATCCTTGCATTTCCCCTTTTAGCTGATTAATAAATATCCTTATTCTTCTTTTACAGATCTCGAAGTAGTGCATGGATTGAAGCAATCCATGAGCAACAAGTTGAGAACCATTGGTTTAAGAAAATAAATCCTACTAATCTGATAATAGATATGAATTCTGTTGGCAAGTTGAGATTAAAAATAAATAAATAAAATTTAACCACATAACCCTGAATTTAAAAAGCAGAATATTTTCCAACTGTCAAAAAAGGAATTCCTATAATAAAAAGAAAACAGCTGTCCACCACTGTTTATTTCAAGATTGTATTTTCGACAACTAGTACTCCAAAAAGAACTAAAACACAATTAAATAAGAAAACAGGGAAAAAAGTTAAAAGCCTCAGCTCACTCCACTTAAGAACCCTACAGTCACAACAATACTATAACAGTACCAATAGTTCTTTAAGCTTAGTTGATATCTGATGAGCATGCTGCCACCACCACACTCTCCTTCCTCAGGACAGGTAATGCCAACATTAAAAGTAAAATGTTTCATCTGATAAAACATTTGAAACAATTACTTGACAATTTAAGGAAGAAACATTTGCTAAGATCACTACGCGTGACTACCATGGAACAGATGCAGTGTTTCCATGGAGAAAAGCAAGTTGCCTGTCCATTTGGTACGGAAACAAAGAGGACATTCTAGAATAGAGCAGCGTAATGTTTGAATTGACTCAAAACAGACTGCATAATCTCCGTCTTCTGCATGCAGACACACGCAGTCTGACTCTATGCAGTGTACTTTGAGGCTGGAACACTACTCTCGTGGTTTATTTGTACAATAAAGTGAAACAATTATTTTAATCGAGGATCATGCGCTATCGGTCATGCACGAGTTCTTCAAAACACTTCAAATTAAAAAGATTAATATTAAACTTAGTTAACGCTGTTAAGAGACCAAACACTGTTGGAAAATGCCTTTCAATGCCAACACATTTCTAAGCTCAAAAAAGAGACCACTTCAATTTGTTAATTCTGCTAAGCATAACAGTGCTTTGCAAAATACATATAAACATTAAGACTAACAGATACAGAGTAAATCTTCCAAAAGGATTGTGTAGAATAGATAACTCTGCTGAAAATCTCACAGGGATCTGTAACCAGAGAAGATCATATGCAATCCCTGTGGCAGTCAACTAGTAGGTATCTAGAAAACAAATTCTGACCATACCATGAAGAAAATGTAACATGTACAAAATAAATCAGAAAATCCCTTCTGTAGAAAAGTGATATGGAAAATGTATTTCAAAGACCACCACAATCCAGTAACTTCACTTTCCTGAGAGAAAAACAAACTCACCACATGAAGCACTATGTTTGAAATAACAACCTGAAGAGCATTTCTTAAATATCTGTTTCATACTCTTGATGTTCATACCATTATTACCAAGCTTTCAAAAGCTCAGGAATCATTCCTCAAATATCATGACGTCGTGGCTGAACCCCAGTCGGCAACTAAGCACCACACAGCCGCTCGCTCACTCCCCCCCCCGG
>NW_008795859.1:1536957-1537927 GCF_000699145.1 Aptenodytes forsteri | reverse complement strand
AAGTCCTTGACTAGTGTAAGCACTGCTCAGCAACAACTAAAACATCGGTGTGTTATCAACATTGTTCTCATACTAAATCCCAAACACAGCACTGTACCAGCTACCAGGAAGAAAATTATCTCTATCCCAGCCAAAACCAGGACACCTGACAATGGTTTCTAGAAAGTAACTTGGAATTTTGAACCTGAAAAGTTCTCTCTTCTGGTCCATGAGTTACTCCAAGAGCTCAGACCCTTCGCAACAGAATTACAAATGCTTACAACCCCTAAAATTATTGCAATCTTAAATCTTTAAAGCGTATAAGCATCTTCTGTATGATTGAGATCTAATTCTTATTACAGCTCTAAAAGTTGTATTTGTGGTCTCCTGAGCTGGTATTACATTTCTGTGAAAAGTGAGTATATATATTTCCAAAAGCACCTAAAATAATGCCTTTAGTCGAATTTATAGGCTTTTGAAATTCATACACAATTTAAAAATACAACCACGTTTCGGCTTTGAACAAAATAAATGCCTTCGCATTGCACTGCTATTCGCTTCTGTGCAAGAATGTGCCAGATCACAGAGACCAACTTCTGGAAGGTTCAAATAGGAATGAGATTAATGACCAGACTGGGCCATGCCCACCAACATCCTGACTGAAACAATTATGGATGAGGTGGACACAGCAGAGGGATAAATTGCAGAAAGCAGATAGGCTCACACACCCTCCCTAAACAGCATTTCCTATTGCCACCATCTTGTTTTGTTTCCAAGGAGGAATACAAGTATAGTCCTCCACTGCTACATAATATGCAGCCAGATTTCTCATGTTTTGGAAAATTGCAACGTCAGCACACCCAGACTGAGAGAGATCATAGAATCATAGAATCATTGAGGTTGGAAAAGACCTCTAAGATCATCGAGTCCAACCGTCAACCCAACACCACCATGCCCACTAAACCATGTCCCTAAGCGCCTCATCTACACG
>NW_008795859.1:1527903-1535772 GCF_000699145.1 Aptenodytes forsteri | reverse complement strand
CTCCATAATCTTCCCCGGCACTGAGGTCAGGCTGACAGGCCTGTAGTTCCCCGGATCCTCCTTCCGGCCCTTCTTGTGGATGGGCGTCACATTGGCAAGCCTCCAGTCATCCGGGACCTCCCCCGTTAACCAGGACTGCTGATAAATGATGGAGAGCGCATCCTGGAACAATAGTCTTCCTGAACATGATGCCTCCTCTGCCATGTTCTGGGTCTATTGGAGATATTTCATATTGAGCAACCAAACAGACTGAATCACTGTTTTGCAAGCATTGGATTACATTCACAATGAAATAATTCCACAGCACACAATATCCATTGTAAATGTCACACTAAGCTTCAAAGTCAGTTCTGTAATAAGTAGTTAAACCAAAAAGATGGATTTGGAAGCCTTCATGCATTAACTTTTCACAACTTCTCTTGTAATGATGCAGCACAGTTCATATTCCTAGCCATTTACTACTTAAATACAACCATTTTGGAGCTATGAATTCACATCGAGGTCTCTTTGCACTTACGCACTGAAGCCAATTACTGAAATGGTAAGTGAACTTCTCTCTGAACCTAAGGCTCATGACTTAGTGCAAATTCAGCACGTTTTATCAGCTCCAAAGCATTTATTGAATGAGAGCAAGTTCAGACTGAAACAAGCCAGAAAGCACTGTAGGCATTTGATAACAAAGCAAGTCATAAACAGCAAATTATCATGGTACTGATGTAACAGCCTCTGTAGTAGTCACTGTTAAATAAAACTGATTATCTGAATGTTGCTTGTTTACGCACTGAAGCCAATTACTGAAATGGTAAGTGAACTTCTCTCTGAACCTAAGGCTCATGACTTAGTGCAAATTCAGCACGTTTTATCAGCTCCAAAGCATTTATTGAATGAGAGCAAGTTCAGACTGAAACAAGCAAAAAAGCACTGTAGGCATTTGATAACAAAGCACATAAACAGCAAATTATCATGGTACTGATGTAACAGCCTCTAGTAGTCACACTGTTAAATAAAACTGATTATCTGAATGTTGCTCAAGAATTTAACTGTACTGTTCAGTGATTAGAGACTGTGGGATTGCAGAGGCATCTTCAGGTATCATTTAAGTTGAAATGAGTAGAATTTAAGAAAGAATTTTTTTAAATAAAACTGATTATCTGAATTTTGCTCAAGAATTTAACTGTACTGTTCAGTGATTAGAGACTGTGGGATTGCAGAGGCATCTTCAGGTATCATTTAAGTTGAAATGAGTAGAATTTAAGAAAGAATTTTTATATAAAACAGAAAATACATAGAATTAAGAATTTAAGATTTCAATAGAATAAGGGTTGGCATTTTGGAGTCTACATTTGATTACTCATTCAACACATAGCAATTAGAAGAATGGGAGCATTTAAAAACATGACCTCAGTTTTATTTTTTCTCCCAGAAACCATGGATTTTGATGTCAATTAATCAAGTAATATGATGATCTGAATATATTCTTCAGGTACATCACTATGATAAGAAAAGACACCAAAATAATATGCATCATTTAATTCAATGTTTATCATGCTAAGTGCCATCAGATCATATTTATTTGGCTTACTAGATGCTCTGCTTACTGCCAGCATTGAAATATATGGCCTGGTATGTGCCTATCAAATCAGTGTTTCATACCTCATTTTTAAAGGTACAAAAAATTCTGCATTTAAAACTCATCTGATCAGGTGGAAAAAAAATAAAAGGAATCCAGACTTTTCTCTCAGATCTGTTGTTTACAAATACTGGTATAGGAAATAAAAATTTAATAAGAAAATAAGCAAGAACATCCCCTAGTTTATATAGGATCATTGTTTTTATGACATTCTACTTCAGCTCACTCCAGCCCAATCCAGTATAACTATCATATGAATTCTAGAGAGGTATACTCTCCACAAAGGCAAACACTCACCCTACGTGAACCACAAAGCCTCCGTTTCTCATACCATGTTCTTAACATAAATATGAATTTTACAAAGGACAGATTCTTGAAGAAGTGCATCTCTCTCTACTTTAACTGGGCATAACTATTAAACTAATGGAATGAAAGCAATCCTTTGCTCTTCTGAAGTGCCTTCAAAATCGCTACCAGGATTACTCCAGGAAATTACGGTTGCATGCAAGTTTTAGCACATCTTTAGTCTAACTCAAAATACAGTTTACCTTTGCTATCATAAAAATACAAAAATAATAAGTTGGGAAGTATGCCCACTCATATGACATAGCTCTTTTGACAGTGTCATTGATTTGATGAACAGAACTTGAAACAAAGAGTGGCTGACAAATTATTCAAACTGAATCATATCTATATGATCACCAGCATAAGTCCTGAAAAATCTTTCAACTCTATTTTAGAGGGCATTTGTTTACATAAACATTACTTAGTCTGAAGCAACTAGTATGTTCGGTGAAACAAAGACATCCAGAGGATATTCAAAACAGTCCCAACACTGTAACGCAAACACTATGCCTTGTCATCACTCATCCCACTATCAAGCAACCATCACACCACAGTATAAGGACATCCCCATAAATAGCTACTGGTTTTCTGCAACTTCAAAGAGTGAATCTCCGTTTCCTTAAGAACTCAGAAGACACTCCTACTTTCTTGTACACTTAGAGGAACTGGGAAAAAACAAAATCGTTGTTTGGGAATCAGTCCAAACGCCCCACAATGCTGTCCCTCATTAATGGCTAATCTACAGCTCAACTAGCAACTTTAGATTTGTTTCTTAACTGAGATAGATAGCAGACGCTGTATTTCTGTATCATGGAGATGACTTGAACTGTTTTCCATGTGAGTTCAGAGATCCGTAGCATTATTCAGGACCAAAGACTTTTAGGTTATCTTTCAACATCAGGGCTTTTATGGCGGCCAAGCCTGCATACAAATCCGTATTTCCCCTTTGATTTTGAACCTGCTGGGTAATTTCAACTAAAGAAAAGGCAGGAGATTTAAAAACAAACAAACAAACAAATTTATATTCTTACAAGTTTCCCAGAAGTAGGCCAACCGGTAGGAGGGAGACTTGCATTCAAATAGTTTTGAGTTTTTCCCAATGACTTTAGATCAGACCAACTAATTTCTGAAGCAAAATGGAAAACCAAAGTATTGCCATCAATACATTTGGTAGCAGCAGGTTATCAGCATATTTGGAGATAATATAAAATTTAAATATAATATAGTTAGGAAGGCAACCATTATGAGACGCAAATCCACTGAAAATTAGAGGGTTTTAGTGACATTGCTAAGTTGGTAAATAAGACACGTGGCTGTTTGTCTGCCTTGGAAAGTACAGGATATTCACTGCAAACTGGATAAACAGGATTCTCTCTGCATATGCTTGGGAAAGGGAAAAGGCAGGGTAAATTCCTATAACTAAGAAACCATAGTAAGAACAAGATGCATCAGATCAAAGATAGTAAGAGGCTTAGGACCTCAAACCACCAGTCAGATATTACAGCAATGCTATGAGAAAGATAATTCATTAAAGCTTCTGCTCTGCTTATGGATTTTAATTCTGCATCAAGGACATTTTTTAAGACACCTCATCTTACCATTCTATAACTTGCTATACTCGTTCAGATTCCTAAATGCCTTGAGATTCTCACTAAAAAAAAAATACCATTGAAACACAAAGAATTAGACTACTGAATATGAAGCACAAATAAGAGAAGATGTCTGTAACAGTAAAAAATTATTTTGGGCTAGCAATATTGTGAGTATTTTTTTCTCAATCTATGTTGCTATTTCTAAACACAGTCTGTTCAATTTTTTAAAAAGATTCCCATCTTTAATTAATACGGAAGAGCTGATAGCTGTTAAAAAGCTTAAAAAAAAAAAAAAAAAAAAAAAAAAAAAAAAAAAAAAAAAAAAAAAAAAAAAAAAAAAAAAAAAAAAAAAAAAAAAAAAAAAAAAAAAAAAAAAAAAAAAAAAAAAAAAAAAAAAAAAAAAAAAAAAAAAAAAAAAAAAAAAAAAAAAAAAAAAAAAAAAAAAAAAAAAAAAAAAAAAAAAAAAAAAAAAAAAAAAAAAAAAAAAAAAAAAAAAAAAAAAAAAAAAAAAAAAAAAAAAAAAAAAAAAAAAAAAAAAAGAAAATATGATGCAAACTAACACTTCAAGTTGCCACTGTACACATGCATTATAAAAATGTCACTGCTATAGTCTATTAAAAGATCAGAAAGCACATGATCCTCCTAAGCACACATCATTCTCTACAGAATGAGTCAAGGATTGAGAAGTAGAGAAGGTTTTCACCCGAGAAAGTAAATAATTGTCACCTCTTCTGGTAAGCCCACTATCAATACTTACTACTTTTCCTACATTTTTGCAAGGAAATTCTTGCCTTTCCCAAAAGCCCTCCATTTTGATAACAAGAAGAGTAATTTGTTAGACTGTCTGCACTGACTTCTGGTGATGATAACGCACTTCAGCCATCTCAGTAAGTGCATTCAGTCCACAATAACAATTATGATTTTGGAATAGTAGAGCATCAAGTTTAAGTTATTGGGATCTAAAGTTTAAATGAAAGTTTGAGATGGAAAATACGATCTCCTGTCAGCCTCAAAGCCAAATGCATATAAACAAAGACACAGGGCTTCTCCCTGATACAATTACGACTGAAGCAGCTGAAACAAAGATGCTGCTTTTTATAGTAAGAATTTAATTTTGATAGACTTGGGTGAAACTGTAACTGTTTCACACTCTTTGAAAACATCAAGTCAGCAGCCCCTTTTTAGCTCTCCATGTTCTTAGCCTTTTAAATTAGCACCATGACTGCTATACGGCTAGCATATAATAAAGTAGAAGTACAAATACAGAACTTAGATAAATACTGCTGTGATTGAGTGGATGCTGCTGCCAAGCAGAGAAGCAGAACGAGAGTGTCAGATAAGCTAACTCTACCAAATACCGAGGTTCTCGCCTTGCCTTGCCATTTCCCCTCAAAATAAGCTAAAATACAGACAGTAAGATTATAACGATTGGGAAAACTGAAGGGCTTATAATGGTGTTTCTCGTTGAAACAGTAGAGCGAAGGCATGTTATAAATTAAAAGAATGTATGGTACTAGTCACCCAACAGCCTTCAGTCTGAGTTTGTACAAACAACTGATGCGCCATTCCAGGTGGAAAACAGTTAGGCGGGTGCTAAGGTAGAAACTTGTACAGTCTGTTCTTAGATACACCTTCTAAGTTCTTTCCAGCCTTTCGGAGGCCAGGAGCTAGATACCAGATTCATGGGTATTTCTAAGGGTCAGTTGTACCACTCGAAGTCATGCAACTGCAACATCACTCTGCAAAAATAAATGCATGTGGAGGACAGACACCTGGACAAGCACAGACATATTAGTAGATGTTTGAAATCATCGGGGACCATGCTGCTGACAGAGCTGGCTTCAGTTCTGCTGGTCAAGAAGAACGAAATGGTTGCTCCAGCAGAAATTGGCATCCAGCTAAGGGCAGCTGAGATTACAGCTAATGCAGTATATAATTGCCTTTCATTAAATAACAAAACACCATCCATCTGAGGCATTTCTAAACATGCCAGTCCAATAAGGATTCCAGTGCGTTACTTTTTATACATGCCAGCAGAGCCAGTAGTCCCTAAGGAATGCCAAAAGATTAAACAAGAGCTGCATTCATTCATGGTCATCATGTTCAAACATTAGAAAACTTGTATTCAACATACAGAGTTAACATTTGACCTGAATGTTTTAGAGACAGAAAGAAAAGCAGTTTTGAAACATCATATTGGCAAGACAGATTGCTCTATTCTTTTGAAGGAAGATCTATTTTGAAATATTCCCAGTCACTCCCAAGAAAAACTTTAACAGGGCTAAAAGGATAAGAGGAGGAACACTAAAGGAATTATCCAATCTGCCCAAGCTAAATACATAAAGGCTGTCCTGGATATTCACATTCAGAAGATGACAAACAGATACAGCCTATAGCTCAGACAGGAAATCCACAGGAGCTCTAGAAAGTCATAGCAATCAGCATATAAGAGCACTGTTCCTTCCTACAGTATAATCACACGAGGAAAGAGATTGTTTATTTCCTACAGTACACCTCTGCGATGAAGATACAAGATGGCTGTTTTTTTGCCCCTCACTAGAAAGTTGAGATATTCTCTTTAAAAGAAACCATACAAATTATATAAAAGTATTCTGTTTGCCAAATAAAATCTCCCTCTTGATCCCTAAAGATACGGACATTTGAGGTCACATTTCCAAGCTTTTCCACTTCAGCCAACACATCCCTCTCCCTTCAATACAGACAAAGCTTCAGTGCACTTCAGCACAGACAGAAAATCTTCTAGCACGTGTAAGGACTGGACAGGAAGAGAACCCTGAAATCTTGCAATTTTAACCCAAGAACTAATAATCCTCTGGACATTTTTCAGTCATTCTACATTCAGTATGTAAATGAAGAAGTTTTGTCAGTACCTGAACAGTTATACATTCCTTATACTAAGATATGCTGCTGTTAAGGGGAAGGGGAGTTACTTTTCCACTGCAGTATCTAATTTACTATCTTGTTACATGTTCTAGCAGGTGCACACAGACACACACTTAAGAAAAATCACTCTGACATTGCTAATTTCAGAATTATATGCATATTTCTGTTCTTTAAATAAAATTCTTTGCAAAGCAACAGGCATAAAGGCATTTCCTCTTTTGTACCTCTTTTCTTTCTTCTTCCTACTTATTAATACAAGTATCACCTGTTTTAAAATCTTTCTGCTCAAAGATCTCAAAGCAACCTGTGAACTTCCATAAAACCCTACCCATTCAGCACACTGGGTAAATAGATGAAGGGGTGGGGAGGAAAGAGTCTTCATTTCACAGTCATATTTTTAATCATGAACATACACAGTCACAGGCTAAATTTTCTTCCCCGTGCTATGTTTTGGAAGAGATTTTTTGTGGCATTGACTTTTGTTTTTATTATTTAAAACACATACACAAGGATGTTATGAAAACTAACTCCTGATTTTAATGCAGCAGGAGCCACATTAACATGTGAGTAACAGTAACAATTACCTTGTGCCCCATGACAGCTGAGGCACGGAAAAGAGAACGCTCAATCGCCTTAGGTAGCAGCACTAGTGATATAGCGGAAAGCAGGAGGGGCCTAGAGCATAGCCTTTGCCTGGGGATCCCACAGGTCTAACGTTGGCTATTAACATGGCAGTAAACTCTGGCTGAGCCACCCAGAACCATGGGGCGAAGTATGAGCAGCTCCCCTGCAAATCAGTAGCTTTGAAAACAACACAGGCATAGGGAGCAGACACAAAACCAAAAAAAGCCACGGCAAACTATAAGCCAAATCATCAATAGGTAAAGTATCAGCATATAATGTGGGATGCTGAGAACTGCAGGTCAGCATTTACCATGAGATTCTCAGACCCCCTCCCCCCAGAAGCATCCACTCAAGCCACCGATAAGCACAGCGCTACATCTTCTAAGGGTAAGACTCGAGCAGAGAGCGCATTCAAGACCCTCACGTCCCTACCTGCTCCTCAGGAACCACGAAGACACCCGAGGGCTCTGTGCGGTGGTAGACGAGGCCCCCAGCCCACCTGGGATGCTGCACCCCGCACCCTGCCGCCTCCGAGTTTACAGAGTGCAGCTGCCCCGGGAGCACAGCGGGCAGCCAGCCCCGTCCAACCGGGGGCGCGGCGGCGGGAGAGGGGAGGGAAGCCATACAAGAGCGGAATGAGCCCGAGCACACGGCTCGGGAACCAGCCAAACCGGCTGCTGTCACCGCGGCCCTGGCAGGCCAGCGGGGAAGCGCAGGCACGTGTGGCGGAGGCTAACAGCTCCCCGGGCGGCGGGGGTAAGGGGGGTGGACGCC
>NW_008795859.1:1505512-1526942 GCF_000699145.1 Aptenodytes forsteri | reverse complement strand
GAAGAGACAGCACATAGCTCTTAGCGGATGAATAACTTTACTGTCTGCTTCTTTTCTCCATTTTCCTTTTGTCCTGATGCCCAGAAATTTATCATTCCTTCTCTTTCTCTAAAGTACTGAATATTTTAATTTTCATTGTGTTTGTGAAGCAACACATTGGAATCTGGCGTTATCCCAGTGCGAAAGTTTAAACAGCTGTAGCAGTAGCTCCCAACACAATCATCAACAATTTAATACCAATTTTCAAGGCTGAATCAAACAGCTCTGCTTCACTTCTTTACCTCTTATAAATAGGCAACAGAGCCCAGCCAGAGTTGGCCCATAACTGCTGAATTCATCACAAAGCAAACCTCAGTCTGCAGTCTCACAGATCATTTAGTTTCTGCATGATGCTATTCAAACAAAAGGGTGATGAGAAAGCAGTTCCACTGCCGGAGACTGATTGCAATTTGTGTTTCATTTTGGCTTCATTCTTTGGCATTAATCCAGCATGGTAAAGCACAAAATGGTGTGATGCAGTCCCCCAAATAATAGGTTTCAACTAGATCAGCATTTAGCAATGTTTGTTAGAATTTCACTTCCTAAATGTTAAATAGAATCTCTTACCATGGCCATCAGATGTTGAAACAGATACTCGAATCCATGTACAGCCACCCTTCTTTCTCCCTGCAAAATTTGATAAAAGTTTTGCTGAATAAAGACTTCAGGATTTAAATATTAGATTGTATTTAGAAGCGCAGAGCCAGCAAATGATTGCTTACAAAAAAAATTGACCCTGCAGCCCCTAGCTATGGAAATAATCCCTAACACAAAAACTGCAATTAGGGTAAAAACTAGAGTCAGACTAACTTTACAGAACACTTGCCCAAAATACCTGTTGGCTTGAGAGCTACAGTTGTGAACCTTTGTGCTTCTTTCTGGTATCACAGATTTGAGCTTTCTGTATGGATCTGATGCTAACATAGAATGTGTTTTCCTCCTAAGTGTATCATTTTCCATCATTTTCCTTCATTAATTTGATTTTTTTGTCTCGCAGTTAATTTGTTACCATGTAGGTAGATTTCAAGAGTATGAAGTTCAATGCACAACATTAAAAGTTTTCATAAGCAATATGAGACTGATGTATCTAGCACAGGGCACAGCAACTAGAAGTCGGCTTACTACTGAAGACAGAAACTAAGAGTTGCAGCTTTGCGCTGTTCTTGTAGAACTTGTAATAAAGTGCAAGCAGTAAATAACAGTGGTGAAATAATAGATGAAATATGGTTCAAATGTGTAAGTAGCTTTCTTTACTCCCTTGCAAGGCTAAGCTAAGAATGTTCTGTTACTAAAGCAAGAATTGAGAATGATGTCACATAGATCAAAAGCTTCTACCTATAAAGTGAATGTGCCATTTTTTCATGTAATTTCCTAGTGAACAGAACCATAGCTTCAAGATCAAAGTAATCTTGTAGGAAACAAGGGAGTTACATATCCATCATTCAACCAGTATCAACCTTCAAACCATGAAAAAGTAGCTTTAGAGCAACTGTAACTTAAGTTCATCCCAATTAGAAATGGTTGACTTAGCTTCCGTGTACCAGTCTACACTTAGATGGAGATGTATGCAGACTGTGATAACAATAACATCTAGTATGTTCACATCCAATTTGTAGCAGTCGTTATAAATAAAAGATGCTGGTACTATAAATCACGGTACTATAAAGGTCCAAGTATGATTGAAAGCCAGAATATCTTTGATTCCAGCACTAGTGGCTCTCTTTTCTGAACTGCATGATCAGATCACAGTCAACATATAATATATAGACATTTTCATAACTCTACGAAAACAGGAATTGCTGGATGCTCCAGAGAAATTCAGGATGCTAACATAACTACTGGCATCCTGGCCACAAGTATAAGGCCTACTTTAGAATTGAAATTGTTCTCTTCAATAATGTGGGAACACCAATTGAAATTGCTTCTGCCTTTTTTCAGATTTGTGAAGGGTCTAGAATTATTGAAGCTTTCAGAATAGCTAAAACGTTGTTCTTTAAGAACTGCATTTAAGGATATCATGACTTAGGAGATCCGTTTATATTCAAAATCAGACATATCCACACAAGTATGAAGATTTTGAGTACAGGATTTTTTTATTCCTCTGAATGATCTCTTCAATATGTACAGCTGGCAATTCCTATACAGAACTGATGGTCATACCTCCTTCAGGAAAAGTAACTAATTGCCTTTTTTTTTTTTTAATCACAGAAGTGCCACTTCAAAAATCCCAGCACAGAAACTTGCACTATTATTTTCTGTAGTTGTTTCTGGTTTTGCAAAAACACAACAGGATTCCCCCCTCCCCTTTTAACCTGAGTGCTACATTTTGCTCATCTATTTACAGCTATACTGATCCTAAAGAGATTTAGTGTCCTGAAGCCTCCTGCTTACTCTTATTATTTTTGGGTTTAAGTTTATGTCACTAAAACTGGCAGCCTTTGACAGATAGGTTACACTAGATGAAAACCTGCTCTTTTTAGCCTTAATTATCATGTATGCAACAGTTCAAAAAAAAAAACAAACCTGCAGACCTGGTAGTTACTGTCACAGCTTAGTGGATTGGAAGGCTGCAAGAAGTCTTTCCATTCTTAATGTACTTAGTTTTGCTTCCCTAGGTCAGACGTAGTACCCAGCAGCAGTACCAAAAAGCTCTGCAAGTCCATGTTCTTTGTTGGTATGCTACATAAGACAAACTTTCATCCAACTTTACCTTATTTGTTCTACCCAACATGGGTAAAACAACAGAGAACAGTATTTAAACAGACAGTATTTAAATAATCCTTTCTGCATGTTTGTTTAAACAAAGTACTTAATTTAACAATAACGTTCATCTTGATTATGAGTGTTTCATTTCACGGATAACTGAGAAACCATAGTCTATTAAAAAAGATGGACTATGCAAATCATTCTGCCACTGATGTAAATACCAACAAAAGCTGAATTCTCACCTACAGAAAAGCAAAGCAGAAGGTTTTTTGTTCCTATTGAGAGTGCTGAGTTCTAAAGAAAGGGTAAATAAACTTTAGTTAACTACAAGCAACAAAAGATTTGACGTAAGATTTTTTGCAACCGATATTTAGCTGTTATCCAGTGACTCAATAAAAATTTAGGAAGTGTCCAATTGTCACACATTAATTACCATGTTATTAAATCCATCCTGTTTGTAAGCTTTTCCAAGGATCAAGACCAATTCCTACCTCTGACTCATCCCCTCCCACCCCCCAAAATGTAAGCATGACTCTACAGCATATTCTTAGGAACAGCATCAGTCTTCAATGGCATTTACTTACCAGAGCCCCCCCAGCCGTTCTACAAAATGAAGGTACTACGGAGTTCCATGGCAACTACCAATGCATTTGAAACACTTTAATTATATGTGAGCTTTTTCCTCCTCTACATTTTTTTTCCCCCCAGCTATCCTGCCTTACAGAGTTTGCAGTAAAAATAATTCTTCTTAGCAGCTAACACGTCTTTCAGATATCTTCTAGAACGTCAGCTCTCTTTTCATGACATTTTAAGCACTGTGAATTAGATTATAAAAATAAATGTGTTAGAAATTCAAATATTTTTGAGACAACTAGCCACCTGACTGATACCCTGAATATTTTGCACAGATTAGATATTTTTAGATGTGCATAAGCATGTTTAAAATACCTTTGCTGTTCCAAATGCTGTAAACAAACATGAGTACTATGCCAACAGGAATCTGTGGGAAAATTTGAGTGACGCCTGCTCACACTATACCCACCTCATTACAAATTTTATTACTCATTCATTTTAGTAAACTCTAATCTAGGTTATTATGCCACACCCATCACCATGGGAATGTGACTTAAAAGTAACAGAAATACTTTGCTATTCAGCTTTTTCTCACACCTTGTAGTGTGATGTGATTGCAGTTTCAATATACAAAAACAATTTGAGTAGTTACACCTGACAGATTCAAGAAATTCAATAATTACAAACATCTTCAGTGCAGCAACAATATATAGCACATGATAAGAACAGTGAAGTATAGATAAATTGATAAGAGATCAGGATGAATTCATTCCTAACCATGAGAGAAACAGCAGGGGTAACTCCCTGTCCCTAATTAACTGTATGTCTTACAGCAGAGGTAAATACAGTAGGAGTTTTACTCTTCGGTTCTGCTCGATCTTCTCAGAGCATTATCCATACTGATGACCACCACCTCCATAGAAAGGACAATTTAAAAGATAAGATTTAAAAAGAACAATTTAAAAGATACCTCCAAGTGCCCAGTATTTTGTATGATTACCCTTATTTCAAATCAGTTACTAGAAGTTAAACACCAAAATTATACACTTCCTGCCACAGGCCATCCGCTTTTCTGAGATCAAAACATATGCATTACAAAAATCTTATTCTAAGAAAAAAAAAAACTATTACAAGAACTTTTATAAGTTTTCTTTACAATTTGAAAGGCAAAAGAGTAACAAATGAAAGTATTCTATTCCCAGCTATGTTTTGCTCTACCAGTTAAGTAAAGAAATTTTTAGGCTAACAGGGGATAAGTTTTTTGTTTTAATATACAGGTTATACAGATCATTAGTGAAAAAGGGCTTGGATTTTGGCACCCTCAGACTTGAAACTAAACATCTACAGATGTTTAAGATGGATAGAATAAGAAAAAAAAGGAAGGGGAGTTTCTCAATATATGGTATAGGTGGTCTAAGTCTAATAGTTCATGCTCTAATTCATACCATATCCAGACAGCCCAAAGGCCCGGCAAGGCCTGGTAACTCAATGCTTTCCATTGACTAGCTCCAAGCAGCTCCCAGCTCAGCATTTTCTTAGTCCCCTGCTAGCAGTCTACTGAAATCAATAACCAACTCGTCATACAGATTTTAACTAACAGGAAAACATTCATACCACCTATTTATTAATTATATTGATATCATTGCAAAAGAATGAGCACTGGTGTCACGTGATACTTGACTTACCCCCAAAACCATATTCAAGACAGACAGGGGTAATACCAAGACTAAAAGAAGCAAGTCTAAACATCTGCTAACAGTTTTGCAAAAGAAGCACAAAGGCAATACAAAAAATAATTCTGAGCACCCAGACAACTCAGTATTTACAAAAGCCTACAGTCTGCCATTATGTTAAAAACCAAGATTGTTAAATGGGAACAATCCCAGTTGCGGGAATTTTAATTCAAGCGTGTATGCAAGTGTGACAGCATGGGCCGCATGCTTCCAATGGTAGCAGACTACAGGTGAAGGACAAAAACATTTGCTGACTTGAATAATTAGTCAGTCCAGTCACTTTGGACAAAAATTCCAGTGGATATAAAACGTGGACCCAAACACAGTCCATTCCTGCCCCAAGCCCTCCCAAATAATATTTGCTTTAGATAATGGAAGACATCATCTTCCAAAAATGAGAAAGATCCGTATCTCCAAGTAGTTTGTGTGCAGCAAATACAAGAGTAGCCAAAGTGATAAAAAATGCTGAAGAATTTAAAATTCAAAGCCTTATAAAATTAAGGATTTAACATATTTAAACTAGAATTTACCATTACATTAAAAGCCATATTGCTGAAATGACTTCACTTTACCCTTACTCTAATATCTTCAGTATAAATCTTGGACGCAATAAAGTTAACAGCTACTTTAGTGATAGGTCTGGGAATCTGTACAAACATTGAAGACTTATCTACTCTGATCAGTTAGGTGGAAGGGTGATTTGTTATGAATTTATTGTGAACACATAGAATGCTAAAGGGTACTAAGCATATAAAGATGATATTCCTCTTGCAGTTTCTGTAGGCAAGGCAGAAGTACACAAGTACTCCTGTAAGGTTTAGGCTGTACATCCTACTAAAGAAGCAGCATTTTGTAAGAGCTATTAAAAAAAGATCTTCTAAGGTGTGGTGAGAGAACTGCATGTTTAAAATATGAGCACCTCAACACACCCAAAAGGCGTGTACACTTGAAATCATTACCTCATGCCCTGCATCACACTGTCATCCACATGTGAATGATGCAGCACACAGCACATAATGGCTTGTGTAAACTGTCATTACTAGCTTTTAACTCCATGGGAGGAGGAGGCATAGAGAAAGCACAAGATCTCTATATGCTTCCAAATACAGATTTCTTTGTAAAGTGTATAGAAGCTGGAAGCAACATTATTATTTCATTATCCATTCCTGTTACAGAAAGTAATACTATTTCTCCTATAAAAGATAAAAAAAAAAAAGCCTTTCATTTTAGCACATACGATGAACATTTACCTCGACCACTGCTTTCCAAATGCAACCAGATAAACTGAACTGGTATATGCTGCAAAAATTTTTTTCAGCCTCTTGGAAGACAAGCAGTTCATGTATAAAGACACATTGGTTCTCCCTTCCTGTAAAGTTTAGAGAAAAAAAAGGAAATAAATATAAAAGCTTTAACTACAAAAAGCCTGGGGTTCCTGGGGTTCTCTTAAGCATTCAAATGCAGAGTGTACTAATACCATGTACTATAAGGATCTTCGGGGAAATACGTACTATCTGCAAAGCCAAGAATTTGAAAGAGTAAGTTCAGTCTCTGAGGTTATCTTATCAAATACACCTTTGAACATCGCCCCTTCACAAGTCTTTTCTTAGATACTTTGTTTTACTATGCATCTCACTTGGCTAGGAAGACTTTTTTCCTGCATTTACGTAAGGACAAATGCTTTACAGCGCCAATGAATACTGCTAAGTCAATCTAGTACTCCCTCTGCTGGCAATGCAAATAACATACAGTCATTTCACCCACAGGTCCCCCTGAAGACAATTAAAAGAAGGGAAAAAAAGTGTTAGAACAATTAATCAGCAGAATTAATTAATTAAAGCACTTTTAAGCTTTCAGAAGTGGGAAATTCTTCAGATTATGAAAATTAAATGGTATGGCAAGGTTCTATTTAAGTAGCTAAAATAATTTTAACAGCTTCTTGATTATGAAAACCTGAACGCAATAGTTGTGACCCTTCCTAAAGTATTTAACTTTATTCATCCCCATTTTTATTAATCCCCATTTTAATCAGCTTCTTTTTCTAATTATCTTCAGCAGCTAATTTTCAAAAATCAGCAGTTTGATGGTTTAGGACTCATTAAAAAAATCTTTATATAAAAGCTCATTTATTAAACCTCTGTACACAACAATGAACATGTATGTACAGCAAGTTTACATGAAGGATGATGTTACAAAAGATACAGTGGTAATTAAAACTGACCCACATAAATAATTTATAAAAATATTTGAAATGGTGAAGATAATGCTGGTAATCCCTGATTATTTTCATCCAATTGCCAGGATTTTGATGTGGGAAATCTTAATGTTAGACCTTTTTAAAAACATTCTGAATATATTAAACTTATCTACAGGATAATTAGCAAAATGCATAAAGTATAGATTATTGTACAAAGGACAGATATTAAAAAAAATCACGAATCCACCTGAAACTCAAGGACAATATAAATCTTAGCCAAAGTAATGAACAGCAAACCACAAACTCCTCTTTTTCGAGTTTCATGTATTGGCAAGTAAATCGTTCTTAACAAATCAACAGTCCTGTTATTCCTTAGCAGAAGGATGCAATTTGGCAAAATTCTTCTGCATTTTCTGGCCGCATTGGTGGTCCTGGTCAATACGGAAGCCCTGCACTGACTTCAGTCCCACGGAAGAACGGGGCAGAGCTGTATTCGTCAAGATTTTCTCCTTCCCACAAAAGGATGAGGAAGGCTATCCGAGTTTGTAAAACCGGAGAAGGAGAGAGAAGGAAGCAGGGATTTGGACATAACGAAACAAAGGAAGACTAGTTAAGATGATGTCTTTTTCTTTTGCTGGTTTCTTGGGGAATTTTTTAACACGCTTCTTATTCGTAGATAAACACCTGTTGATTCTGCCATATTTTCAAATTCAAATGGTGTTATGCCTGCAGCAAACTTGCTCATATCAGGAACAAGACTGGAGTTTTTTGCAGATGATTCAATGCTTGTGACCACTTTATTACCACCTGTATTTTCTCCATCGTTAACCTCACGGTTGGGAGCAGGCATGGTGTTATCCAGCAAGCCTTCAGAATCTGTATTACCAGGATTTTCCTTTAAGTTAAGCAAACTATCTCCTGGATTAGGACTAGTTACAGAACATTCATTTTCTGGTATCTGTTCACTGATGTCGGAAAACCTAGTTTCCACTGTAATCACCTTATCAGATGATCTTACTTCTGCAACAAGATCTACTTCGTTCCTAGATGGTGATGATGTAACAGAATTTCCAGTTAAAGGTGTATCAACAGGAATATCAGAGTCACTGTTTGTGCTTTCTGCCTGCTCTAGCGCTGCCCAGATTAATCGCTGCTGTTCCTCTAGCTCTTCCAAAGTCAGAGTATCCTCATCCATGACTGAGTCCACTATTTTTGGCTGAGGAACATCACTGGAAGGATTCAATGGTGGAGTAGTCCTAGGAAGGGGAGAGTGGGTGGGTGTTGAAGGTTGAGTTGGTGTAAGATTTAGCGGAGGTGTTCCTCGTGGTAAAGGAGGAGGAGTTGACATTGATGGACGTCCAGGAGGCAGCGGAGGTTGGAACTGAAAACTGTTAGGAGTTTGAGATCTTTGTGACACTTCCAGATCTAGAAACAGATTGAAAGACATCTATTAGAATCTGAAATCTGAGTAGGACAAGATTCAAAGCACCAATGCTCTGATTAACTAGCAGACTTATGTGTTCTCATTCTTGGTTTTCAGCTGAGATAGAACAAACTTTTTGAATATTTTAATATCCACTGAAACTATGTTTTTGGAGATTTTAACTCTGCTAGCCATTCAAGGGGGGGGAAAGAAAAAAGATACAATACTCTTGAATGTATTGAGAACAAACCTATTCCACACTGAGACACACTGAAGGATTTCCTCATAGGAAATCCAAAATGAAAGCCAGAAGTTCCTCCAGCTATTCTAACGTTTAAACAACACTGTTAAGTCCTCCTGTGAGTTTGACTCATGTTTAAGTTGTGAGCTTCTAACTTCCTACATTATTTCATCCAAATATTTAAGGATTTGGAGGTCTTCATAACGTAAGTTTCTTTAGGATACACCTGAAGTAAAGAGATCGGAATTTGTAACCTAACATTCTAATTGCTCTGAGCACACTTGAAACCTCCTGCTTGGTATCGGCAGATATGACAATTGCAGCAACAGAGAATGCTTATTGTAGAGAGGGCTAGCATATGTTAGCAGTTACATTAATTACCACCATAACAAATACTAACACATTGGTTTCTCTTTATGAACACTGCCATTTCAATTCAGAGCAAATTATTTTGAAAATAAAAATTGAAACTAGGAAAAAAAATTGCAAAATAACTATACCAGAATCTAGGTCCATGTCAGCTGCTGGTACCTCCAAATTGTCTTCTTTTGGTCGTTTTGAACGATGAGAGCTTGACTGAGATGCAGCCCTTTTATTGCTAGATTTTGGACTTGGCTGAAGAGAAATCATCCAGGAAAACAAAAGAAATTAGTATTAAATTGTACAAGGTAACATTTCCAGCTATAAGAACATATTTAAAGCAATTTCATAACTATACAATCATTTGGCAACCCAGTGTGTAAACTAGACATTGAAGTTTGAGAGATTTAACGCAACTGAACAGAACTGTAGTCTTGTTCAGGTTTAAGTGGCAAAAGAAAAGACTGTCTACATTCCTAACACAGGATTAGGACCAAGTTTCCACCTGGACACCTACATTTTATGAGACCATCACAATGCAAGTATTGCACATCCCTTCCTGGCAGGCTTAGAATTTACCGTTTAATTCCATATAGCGTACACTTTGGGACTAAGAGCAGAGCATACACCTTCCACCCTTAAGTGGAAGTATTCTGCAGTAGATAACACTAGGCTAAAATCACATTAGAGAAGACCTGAGAATGATACAGGACAGGACTACCATGAGTTTTCTCAAGTCACTATAAGATTACTGTAAATCATGACTATGGCAAGTAAGCTTTTCACTTATTTGGGAAGTCTGGAACTAAGACTGGTTTTAGGCTGTAAAAGTTTATAGTAACCTTTTTCACAACTGTTTATAAAATATTGCACAATTGGGATCTGCTTATATTAATTGAAATAATGGAACTTGTTCTAAACATGAAGCTCCTTTTTGTTAGAACAGATAAAGCCAAGCATCAGCATTTCACACCTGGTAGTGTCAACAAGAAAGTCTATCCCCTTGTGCAAAAAAGAAGCTTTAAACAAGAGATCATCATTGGCTACACTAACTACATGACAACTTTTTTTTTTGTGAATAACAATGAGATATATTTACCGCATGAAAATTAGAAAGGTAGTTGGCAAAAACATCTTTCTGTTGAGATGGCTGCATGGGGATAGAACCAAATATCTGCCATTCCTACAGAAAAAAAAAAAAAAGAGAAATAACATTGCATATGGTTGGCTAATAACAGGACAGTAAAACTTAAGAGAAACACTGAGAGATTAACAAGTCAAGATGAATTCAAGTTCTCATCAAAAGCCTCATTTATCAGAGTAAATAGATCTTTTGTAGGAACTTCTGGCAAACCAAAGTACTCTTACCTGTGAACACAAACAACTGATGCAATGCACTATGACTGGGTTGTAGGAATAATAATTTAAAAAAAAAATCATCACCTTTACAAAACATCGTTAACCATTTCATAGCAACTACTCTTCAACATTTGTAACACAACTACAAACTTCCCCTCAAAATAACTGTTCAGATGAAAAAGGTTTACTTTGAAAACTGTTAATTTAGTGAAAACTGAAAAAAACTTGAGGACAGAACTTTGGCTAAGAATACTGAATGAAAAAACACATTTGGAGGCCACTAAATGGGCAAACGTAAAGCTGCAAAAAAGAATGTACAAGTGCTTCTTTTTAATGCACAGGCACTAACATCAGTGATGAAGTTCACTGCTAGCAACAGGTTAAAATGCTTTTGAAAATAAAAGTTCAGCAGCAGCAGCCGCAGGAGATTCTTTGTGCGCTCTATGCTTAAGAGGGCATCCACTATGTGGGTCTTTGGATATGACTCGTTTTGTTCTAGCAGTTACAAAGCTTCCCAGAGATTGCACACTGGTCTGATGTAGTTTTCTATAGTTGAAATTATATTTATTTATGTAGGAACAGGCATTTGTGTGTAAAGTTTTGGTTTAAAAAAAAATAAAAATTTGAACTATCCTTCTAGGCTCCTGGCGGTCTCATAATGGAAATAATCACCACAGAAGCACTGTCAGACCCTACCCACAAGATCTGTGACAGGTATCAGGTAGATGGATGTCATGTCAATTACCTCAACAGCCTCCAGCCCCAAACCAGGTGCTTAAAAATAGCAAAAATAGCTTAAAAAGAGCCTGTTGAAAGAAAATTGTGAGATGCACTGATAAACTTGGCTAAAAGCAATTAATGTTACTCAGCATGTTGTTTAGAAGGCAGAGGACAGCCACTTACATCTGGGATCCCACTTGGAGTGGATATATTAAAGCCTGGATAGTTTATCAACTTAGAGACATCATAAGTGATGCGTTTTGGTTGATGAGATCCTTCATCTTCTGTTCCACCATCATCTATAACAAAATATAATTATTATTGATGCTAATTAAGAACATTACTGAAAAAATCCACAGGATTTAAGAACAGGATTTTGGAATGTGTGTGTTGATAGAAGGCTTTGTAATCCACAAAGGCAGTAACAGTGACCAAATCTAACAGATACATGCTCGAAGCTTCCCCAGAAACCTAATTGGGTATTCATAATAATACCACTCTCTATGTACCATTACTAGCCTCAGAATTTGGCATCAGGACTGTTCTCTGAGATGCAGCATAAATGTTGGTCATTAGTAAAAAGCTGGTAAATTACTTGATAAGTTGGGGTTCAAGAAATGTATTCTTTGCTTGCTGGTGGTCTTCTTATTCTTATTATATAAGAGTAAGTTATTGAACTTTAGAAAGTATTATGGTTTCTTTCACAAAACATGAGAAGCTTATTAAAAAAAGGAAGAGGAAATTTGACAATAGGCTATTTGCAAGTTTTGCACAATTTCACAAGGAACTCCATGTTCTATTATCAAGGGTTGATTAGAGTGGAATCACACTGACAAAGAGTCTTCAACTATGCAATCCAATCATTATAGAAGTTGTTTCATTGTCACATCATAGCTAGATGAAAGGGGAGTATTTTTACATGACTTTAGAAAAAAAACCAACTTGATTTACAACTTTCTCACTCCTCCATGAGGAAGATGAAGGTTTACAAACTAAGTACTTCATTGTCTCCTGAATAGGGTGCAGGCAGTAAATAGCCTGCATACTGAAAATTGCATTCCTGCAGCACATTCCTTACCTTTTCCATCATAAAGCGCAAGTCCTGAGTGCTCCATTTCAGCCTCCTTGAGCCAACCTGGAGGATAACCCAGCTGACGCATGCGATATATAAATGGAGGAAGACTTTTATCTGTGACACCAAGTGCATCTTGAAGTTCCCCACTAAGTTAAGAAAATAAACAGAAAACAAAGTCCTCCAGTAAAATCCATAATTGAGTTCTGACAAAAGGAAGTTATGAACATTTTATTGAATTTTAAACTATCCAGTTAAAACAACTTAGTTTTAGCTCAAACTATGTTGCATGTCAATTCCAGATATAACAATTTTCGGTCAAAACCAGCTCTGATGTTAAAGATAACTTCTAACACTTTCATTTCTCCATACAAGCATATGTATGCTTAAACACTTTATGAGAATTAGTTCTACACTGAGAACAACTTACTCGACTTGTTACTTCTGATTCATGGCCTTAACCGTAGCTATCACAATGGGAAGGGTGGAACTTAATGCAACAGTAAATTTACCAATGATTTCTTTGGAGACTGCTACAGCCATATTATGATTTTTTTAAAACATTTTGAATAGAGAGAAAAAGAGGAAGGACACTCAAAGCTCAAAATTTTCAGAATCTTGCATGCATTTTTAGTTTATTAGGAACATAATATATTTGCAATTTGAATAGCCAAAGAGTAAAATTTGTCTCCCTACATTAGGGAGACAAGTGCCATGGGAAAGGGTAGGACTATTAAGCTAGCAATGAGTTTTCATTTGAAAAAATATCTGTGCAATTTATTAAACAAAATTTTATTTAGCAAACAAATTCAAACATAATACACCCATAGTTAAGAGTAGCAGATGGACTTATAGAACTCTGGAAAGTAACATCTGGCACTCCAAAGGTAGAAAAAGTATTCCAGAAAAGCAGTGCAACAGCTAATGGAAGGAAAAGAGATACCTAATTACTCCTGGTTTAAATTTTCCAAACCTCTCTTCTACTTCTTCTGCATGATAACGCTGCTGAAAATTCTGATTGCTCGCTTCACCACAAGCTTCCATAAACTCCTTTCTCTTCTCACTTATACGAGCTGCATTTCGTGGCTTAAAGATAATACAATTGGGAAGTTTAGATTCGGGCAATTTACAATTTATGCACTCCTTCACCCAACATAAAACTGGTACTCCTTGCCCTCAGCATGCTTAATTGTTTATCACATGGCCGTGTGATACAACTACAGTTGTAATGAAAACTACATAGCAAAAAACCAAGAGTATTTGCATTGGATCTAGCGGAGCTCTAAAACAGGACGAAAGAGTGTTAAAACTGAAAAATGTCCTTCCATAAATTAAAGGAGACATTCAAACCATTATGCTACAAAATTAATTTATGGTCTGATTTAGTATGTTAGAATTTGTAAGTATGAACAGTATAATCTAATCAACAGAGATGAATAACCATTTGTACATCCTGACCCCAATACATCTAATTTTTTTTTTTTTGTAAATGGCGCAGTTACACTGAAACATTTCTTGGAGAGCAGCAGCCTTTTGAATACTGATGTAGACTTTACCTGTGGACAGTCTTTCATTTGATGGTCTTCAGAACCACAATTGAAACAATGCGGTTTTGGCCTGCTTAAAAAATGCACAAGAAATTAAGCCTGAAAATAATTTTGCAATGTTAAATGCACTTAATTATTTTAAATCTTGTTAGATTTTTAGTTTTAGACTTAGAAAGAAAAAAAATGTAAGCATTGCTTGCTGATTTCATATGCTGTCTTCTGCTTCTCTTAAACTGACTGTTTAATTAATCAATCTTCAAAAGAGAGTAACAGAACATTGTTTATTTCACAGTCCTAAGGAGAACACAAGAAATGAGAAAAACACGGGCACAGCACTGGGGGGGGGTGGGGGGTGAATACATGACAGCATGTGGAAAGGAAAGAAATAAAGAGGAGAACTAAAATTACAGCGGAAAAGTAGTACTTCCAGGCAGAAATGGAGCTTTTATATCCCATATAATAGAGATTTATTCCTTTAAGAGGGAATAGAATAGCCATAGAATAATTCAGGCTGGATCTCAGGAAACCTCTAATCCAGTCCCTTAATCAAAGCTGGGTCAGCTATGAGATCAGACCAGGTTGCTCAGGGCTTTATCCAGTTGGGTCTTGAAAATCTCTCAGGATGGAGACTGCATAACCTCTCTAGGTAACCTGATCCAATAGTTTACTGTCCTAAAGGTGGAAAAGCTTTTCCTTATATCATGCCGCAGATAGAAGAACATTCACTGAAGGATTTCTGCTTCTGATTAAATATGTAAACATTTGCTTAGGCAGTGCCAATAAATGAAAACAAAACCTACATACTAAAGCTTATGCTATGTCCAGAGGAAGGGAAGAGATGATGTTAAAACAATACTTTTAACTCTAGAGTACTGATAAGGAACCCCTCAATTTAATATGCCTGTAGTACATTAATACCTCTATTGCTCTTTTCATGCTTCTATCATCAGAAGTCTAATCCTTTTTACAATACTGAGAATAGATACCAGTAGAAACAAGTAGGAGGAGAGCATGACTCTTTCTTTGGAAAGTGCTGGTCCACAGTTTGAACAAGTTATGCACATTGTGAAGTTGTGCATAATTTCTGCACAATTGGAACTGCATCTGGCTTCAAGTTTAATTTTCCTTGAAAATTCATACCATGGCAGCAAACATTTTCAACATTATAAGGGGGCAAATCCCAATCTCTTACAAGATTTTAGAGAAAGATGTCTTTTCTGAACATTCATTTTTACCAAATTAGGATGGGAACCAGAAATGGAGACAAAAGGGTGTCACAAGGATGAGTGTTCAGGGTAATCCCCCCCCACACACACACTCCAACCTCTTGAAGCCTCTAATTAGATAAAGTGAAGTGTGTCTTCTGCTTCATCTTTACACGGTATTCAAACAGAAACCTTCTGCGGTGATCCAAGTATTTTATCACCATCCCATATCATGAGCACAACCCTTCAATCTGCTTTCCGTTCAGACTGTAGGATTTCTAATCAAACCAGAGTTTAACTCAGCACACCTCTTTATCTTTGAAATTCCCACTAAAAGCTGGCCTGATCTTCACTGCATCTGAAATCAGTGACTTTAGATGCTATGAAGACCACACAAGCTGTCAGCTGGAAACTCAATTCGCTTTACTTCTTACCTCCCGTAAAAGCTATACAATCAACTCTAAGATCAGTCTGTCTTAAAAGCCTATAAAATAAGTCAGACAGGAGTTGTTCTACAAAACAGTAAGAATAATGATAGTACACCAAAGCAACCACTAAAAAGGCAAGCAACAGAAGAACTGAGCGTAAACTTCAGAAAGTTTTTACACATTGATTTTAGGTCCTTCCTAAAGCAAGTCAATAAACAAGACACCCGCTGACTGCAAAGCTCAACACTGGTTTACTTAATTTAAACTCATTGCTCAAGTATGTTCAAGGGTTTAGTATACTGGGGAATAATCACAGTGTACATCTGAACTTTTCAGCTCAAAACTTTATATTTAAGAATAATACAAACCTTTTTGGTTTTACTTGTATTTCTTGTCCATCTAGGGAGAGAATCTGGCTGAAAACTTGCTGATATCTTTAGATTTCAATAAGGAACTGCTACTGGATGAAGCAAAATTTCAATCTTGTTTAAAATACCAGTGAAAACCTAATAGTGCTTTGAATAGAATACTGACTTTTCCAGATTAAGTTACAGATGGGTCCTTGATATGAAGTCTACAGTATAAACTATAAAACTGTATCTATCAAACTATTTGCTAAGATGGGCTTACGTTGTTTCCTCCTACCCAATTTCTATCCAATAACCAATTTTGTTCTTTATCAGCACTTGCTAAAACTACAATCCTTTTGTTTATAGGCAGAAGTTTCAAGCTAATAATTCTGATATGCTTCACAGCAATCTTATTAATAACATATTTTGATAGAGTTTCAAAAATATAACTCACTTCTCAAGTAGGTGGAGACAGGTCATATCGCACTGTTTGTGTTTGGACTGCAATGTGTCAGCTGCTCTGCCCATTTGTCTAAAAACATACGAGAAGACAAGAGGGCCACAAGCGAACCGGCACGGTAAAGACCAAGAGGTTCAGTAGAGTTCAGAAGCACAGCAGTTTCCAGAATCTAACAGTTGCTTTTAAAAAGAAAAGCAGATGCCAGATACTAGTTGAACTGACAAGTTAATTGAGTGAAGTATTTCAGTCATTTAGAAGCACGGTACCTGATATACCATTTATCTCAGAAGTAAGTGCTATTTTAGGCTTAATGTCATCTATGGGAGCTCTAAAGAAAGATGCAGTAACTACATTTAAAGAACAATATCAAAGCTAAGCTGGCAGACATGAAACTTTAGCCACACTTAACTTTGCATTTTAGGAGAAATTCCCCTGTTACGCATCTACTTCCTTCATCTGGAGGCTGGGAGATAGTACAGTATCATTTGGAGAACAGGACTGACTTAATGCACTATAACAGAGACAGCTTTCCAAATGTAGAATTATAGCACAGTGCACACACAGTCAAAGGCAGGCACAAGAAAACCCAGGTTAGCTGGCTTATAAATTTGCGATTTTCTTTCAGATACAAGTAATTTTTTAACACTAGGAAATAACCTTTATTATAAGCTTGATAACTAGATATTGCAGAATGAACTGTGAAACCAGTTCTTGTCCTGACCCCTTCTGGGGCAGAAGCAATACTGGAAAACTGGGGAGATGAGATTACTTGAGAAAAATGAAGAAATTTCTTGCCCAATTTCTTTTTGTCATAGAGGACTACAGTATTAAAAAACACTTTTTCCAACATTTCCCTCAATTCCACCTTTCAAATACTGGCTTTAACAAACAGCAAAGAACCAACTTTAAAATGGATGTAAGTTAAAAGCATTCCATAATTAAATTCTATTAAAAGACTTTCCTTCTGGCTCCCACATCTGGAAAAAATCACCTTAGAGCGTATCTGAGTTTGCCAAGCCCTTTTCTTCTCCCAAACAGCAGATTTTACAGAGGGAGAATGCTTATTCATATCTGGAATGAGCTGTCATTCCACACCTGATTGCACACTGGCCCAGGAAATTCCTGAAGTCACAAGATGTATTTATGGGGATAAGGCATTCACTCTTCCCAAGCCTAAGTCTTCTAAAAATCAGCGAGCCAATCATATCAAAATACTTACATGTTTTGAGTAAAAAAAAGCCATTGATTATTCATTAAATCTTTTCATCTGTAACGACCGATATGGTTTTGATAGAAAAGTACAATCTACTGAACAGAATTTGAGTTCAATTTACCGACTGGCATTCTTTGAATTTGACAAACGGAAAAAACCCCTTGTTTTAGTAAACAGGATACTTAGGTATTTCCCATCCTTCTGTCAGCTGTGGATTCTCATTTAATATAGGCTGTCCCAGTTTATCGAGACAAAAATTGGTAAAATACAGAACACTTCCTACAACCTGTAGAAAAAAAGTCAGAAAATTGTCAGAAATGTGTCAGTATGTAGGTCAGATTGGTAGCATTTCTATAAATTTACATTGCTTGAAATATTTCCAGTTTTTTTCCCCCACTCTGTAAGAATTTACAAATGATACATGCCCACACCTGTACAAATAAGTGTTTTTTCCACTGATGTAGCCAAAACATACTGAACTTAACTGCTATTAGACTGATAAATGAATTTTAACAAGATCTTATTTTAACGGCAGTGTATATTGAATATTTAGAATGAAGAGTCAGACCTACCATTGATGAGTATATAGTCAAAAACTTACACTAAAAGCTTCTTTAATTTTTTTAGCAGAATTTGAGCTTGCTGTTTTACAGTCCTCTTCCAAAAGAACACTGGAGGGCTGACAAGAAAAGTAAAAATGCAAATTAGTACTTTAGGAGCTTTTCTTTTTACTGTTATTTTAAATTAATTAAGCATGTAAAAGGCGCACAACATGGAATACAGCTTCTATTCTTTCATGAAACTTAGTTAAACAGTACAATGGAGATGTCTACATTAGTCACAATGCTTTCCATAGTCCAAAGTACAACACAGCTCATTTCTAATGTTTTCTTTGATGAGAAATATGCTGCATAAGAACATCTTTATTCTTATGTCAAAAGCTAAGAGAAAGATGGAGACAAATGTGCCATTTCACCCTTTTATTCAAAGTGAACGCTAAAAAGTGAATGTTGAGTAAAACTCAAAATTCTAAACTAACAGAAGAAAGTGGAAATTTCCAGATTCTGTTGTTCATCTATGCTCTTATATATACTCAAAGTTGGGCCAAATACAATCAGAAGAGGATATGTTAAGTTTGTACCTTACGGTCTTTTCTCGATTATTTAAACCAACTTATTACTTTGCTTTTACACAAATTTCACTAGGAACAATTTTAAAGAAGCATTTTCATGGGCAGAAAGGCTATTTTCTTTGTCCTGGTCCTCTATTTTTGGAACAAATAGTTATACGTTTGTTTGATACTTGATTTGCAATTAAACAGGAAAACACATCTACAATTCAGCTATTTAGCAGTGTAGTATTTCAATATTCCCACTATAAAGATGCAAGAGAAGGAGCACCTAATAACAATTTGAGTTTTATAGTACCTGTGGCTTAACATTGAAGTGCGTTTTTTCTTGTTCACCTCTCTTCTGCTCTTCATATTTCTGAACTAAATTAAAAACAAAGTCTTCAATTTCTTGATGATACTGCCTGTAATGGAGTGAAGAAATATACAGAGATGAAGACATGAGCAAGATTTAAACATATGCCAGATGTCTTTTTTTTAAGCATTTACCATTTACTACTTCTTAAGAACTTAGGAAAAGGGCAGTCAACTTCTCTCCTGTCCTCCTCCCAACCCCCACCAACAGGAATGCAATCTATTATTAGAGAGCACCCTTATATTAGTGTGGCAAAAAAATCAACTCAGAGGCAGGGAAAATTTAATTTACTATATTTACCCACAACACTCATGAAACTCAAACTGCTATTCAGACTCACTCCAAGTTCCTGGAAGTCACACTTCATTTCATGATAAAAAACAGATATTGCTAATGAAAGCAAGCGACCTCCTGTCATATTGCTTATTATCCTTTCTCCCCTTCAGGCTTAACAAGTTTATGTTATTGAATAAAACATATATCCATCCCTTGGACAAACACTAACATATCCAAACAAACAAAAAAAAGTCATATTTCCTGTCAGGATTGCTTTTCTTGGGAAGTACTTACTTCGAAATTACATTGTTCATAAATAAAATCTGTAACAGAGGTCCATCAAATTTGGAGTTGTCCACTGAAATTCCACTAGAAGAATAGAACAGAGACGCAGACAATGGTTACTGTATAGCTTTACTGTAAATGTCCTCTATGTGTTTTATCACAGCAAAGAGTCTGTAGTCCACAGACAGGAAGGTTTGACCAACAGAAGTTCTGTTCTTTTAAGAAGTTCCTATTCACTTAAACAGAAATCATCCTCTTCCAAGCAAAGCAGGTTGCCTGGTGTGAGGTAGAAAGAAAACGAAACAGAACACCACACTACAGAAGTTTTCTTCTAACTGCAGTAAACTGTTACAAGATCTTATAAATAAGATCTCTTATTTATTCAGCCATTTTAATGTACTTGTTCTCACTGCTGAACTTTACAAAAAAAGGTTTTCCTGAAGGCCACATAAGTTTCATAAACAGATACACACAAATAAAGTTACAGCAATACAAACTAAGTTCTTGATACTCAAGTCTAAAAGACTTTTCAAGAATGATAACAGCATTTTAGAAGCTCAACATCTGAGCAGGGATGGGGACATAGAAACGAGGTTTCTAAAAGATGTGGCAGACCTTGTTAGCTCAGGCACCTATTATCTCAGACAAACTCTATTTCAAACATATACAAGTCATACAAAGTGTTTTAAGTCAGCATTAACATACCTAGGACGAGTCAGAATGTTCAGCTTCCTTTTAAGTTCTTGATGTTAATTTATTGTTAAGGAACATTACTTTCTTCAGAAGAGACCCGCACCTTAGTTAATTAAAGGATCAAAACAGACAAGAAAACGCCTAACAAGAATTCCACAGAATAACGAATGGGGCTTCAGACCTTCCTCTTCACTGCACAGTGGATTATTTATAAATCCATATGTTGCTGAAGAAACACAATAAAATGGAAAAAAAAAACCAAACCAACCAACACACCAAACAAACATCTGAAAAAGAGGACTAGCTGTGACAATCCAAATAGTATAATTCATTACATGAACTATGGTTGAATTGTCAGATTTATAGTATTTTATTTTAAAAATACCTACAATCATCACAAAAAGGTCAACAGTAACACACACATACTTGTAAATAGAAAATAAACCATAAAGACCATTTCAGATTCGACTCTGCTGCAGTATCAAACCCAAAAACCCTTTAGGGACCCAGTCACAATTTAACAGTTTGAAATTATTTCTAGCTATGTTAAAAACGAGTTTTCAAAGTGAACATACAGCTCCTTCTTTTCCCTAGAAAGACAGAAAAGAGGAGTCCAGTGTCAAGTACTTTAACAGTCATCCCAGCACTCAAGAACTCAACTACCTCCTTTGCCAACTGAAGCGAAGCTGGCACGGACATGAACTTTCTGAAGACAAAAGTTTTCAGAGAAAACTTCCTCTCAGGTGACAGAAGCAGAAGCCAGGAAAAACCAGCCACCACACCGAGAGGCGGGCTCGCAGCGGCCCAAGGAGGGGAGCCTGCCCTCTCCCCGCCAAGCTCAATTCTCATCGTCCTTCAGGACGCGCCAGAGCTCCGGCTGCCAGGCAGAGACCGATAGGGCCTTCCCCCACAAAGGCACAGGGCCCGAACTCACGGAGGTCCTCGGGAGGCGGGAAAAGCCGGAGCCCCTCAAGCCGGAGGCGGCCGCCAGCCCCAGGAGGGCAGGCGTCAAGGCTGGCCCGGAAGGGAAGCGGGCGCTGTAGCGGTGCCGACACACCCCCACACC
>NW_008795859.1:1489179-1505459 GCF_000699145.1 Aptenodytes forsteri | reverse complement strand
TACAGCTCCTCCAGGGCTTTCTCGGGTGCCTCCTCCTCCTCCTCGAAGCTGAGGCGAGGCGGTGGCGGCGGCCCGTCCTCTTCCTCGAGCTGCTCGAAGAGCTCGCGGTCCCCGAAATCCACCTCAGCCGCCATCTTAAGCTGCAGCAGGAAGGGAGGGGCTTGGGGGGGTGGAGGAAGCTGCCGAGGGGGCAAAGGGCAGGAGCCACCGCTCGCAGCGGGAAGCGCCGGGCGGGCCCTTGCCCTATTGTGGAGCCGGAGGACCACAACTCCCAGCATGCAATGGCAGCAGCCCGCCCTGTCGGCGCCCAGCCTAGGGCACTGTGCGTGCTGGGAGATGTAGTCTACCCTCTGCGGACGGGCGCGGTGTGTGCTGGGCTGTCAGCGGCGCAGGGCACGCCGGGAGCTGTAGTTCTGCGGAGGACAAGTCTCCCCAAAATGGGAGGCCAGCAGCTTTCCGGCAAGATTCTTGTCTCCAGGAACCACCTGCTGCATTGCTCCTTTTTTTTCTTCCTCTTCTGAGGAGGGGTGAGGAGTGGAGAGAAAAAGAGGGCAGCAGCAGGGTGTAGGACAAGAGTATTTTTAAGCAGGCTGGCTGCAGCAAGGCCCCATCCAAACTGCACCCTGCCCTGGAAAGGAGTCACACCCCTGGTCAGGCAATGCCTTGTGCGTTTAACGTGCTCAGATACAGGCATTCTTGTAAGACAAGCTTACATAATCTACCACAAAAAGTTAACGCACTTTCCAGTATTTTTAAGTACTGAAGTATTAGCAAGGGGCTCCAACATCCTACCTTTCTCACCAATAGTTTTGTATCCCTCTCTCTCTACTAAAATTTGCGAATATCAAATTAAACAATAGGAAAAAAAAAAATTAGTTCACCGTTCATCACCATGAGTTGTGCTCCATACTGCAAATCTCCTTATTTTAGGAATATCCTACTTCTAAATAAGCAAAGCAAAACACACACTGTTTTTGAGTTCTCAAGTTTTCCTGACATCTCTTAACTAGTTTCCTTAGAGTTTGGCCCAAAAGACAACTTAATTAGCATAAAGATGTTAGAGAAAAAATGTCTTTATTATTAACCAGGTTTTTTGCACTGGATTATGTGCCTATTGGCCCAGACTGCTAAATAACATCTACACAATGTTTCTTTCATGTTTCAAGAATTGAAAATAACTGTACAAGGTTAAAGTACAAAAGTACACAAGACAGTGGACACGAAATATCCATGTATGAGTTTATCCCATCTGCTGCTTGGTTTGAAAAGTAGAACTTTAACTAAAAAATACTGTCCTCCTATAGTTCTGTCAAGTTTAATGGAAGTGGGTATAACCTGATTACAACACTAACACCAGTATCACTGATCTGATATTTACAAAAAAATTGTATTTTTCAATAAATTAAAGTCAATGCAACACCCATGCAAGCTAGAATGCTAGCTTTTTGGTGAACAAGGACCCAACAGTTGAACAAGAACCTTCCATAGTCCCAAACTTTAAAATTGCCTTTTTTTTTTCCTCAAACTGCATCCATTCCTCGCATTGAAGATGTAAACCCCAATCCCATTCCTCTTTGCGTATGAGTCTGTGATCTTGCCATTTCATACTGTGCATCTAGATTTCTGAAAACCTCTTCCTGTTGTTTCAGCGTTTTGTAACTCTCTTCATCAACTGAACTACAGCCAGCTTCATCCTCACTCTAGAAACCAGACAGAAGAAAACAAGTATTAGCTGTGTAGGAAGCAGTGTTTTCATATACTACCAGTGTCCTAAACATAACAATTTTGCCTTGTTGTTTTCAAAAGCTAGTAAGAATTCAAGCATTTGGTTTTATTGCCGTTATATTCTAGGGTAGCTTTCCTCTCACTGTCAAGAAACATGTAGAGGCCTTCACCCAGTTCCTTTTTTTAACTTCTTCGAATAAATGTCTCCAATTAACTTATCCATACGAAGCAATACTGTTTATCAGATTATAAATACTGGTTACAGTTACCACTGTTGTTACAGACCATAACAGTTGCCTTGTTAGCCAGAAACATAATGAAATTCTAGAATTTTAATTGAATTCAGATTTAGATGCTGCTTGTGAACTTTAATGAGAAATATTTAAAGTTCTTAACTACATCAGGTAGTATCAGGTTAACTTAACATCTTTACTGGTTACGGTACACTTTAAAATAAAAAAAGAAATCACTATCCTACAATTAATAAACTTAATTACACATTCATAACTCTTTACCTTAATGCCCATCAGTTTCCTGAATTTGACATTTTGGTCCTTGTTTCCAAAATTTAATTTTTCCCATATTTCTGCAGACTGTGATTTATCCTGTACAAGTTAAAAAAAGATGTATCACCTTTTTACGTAAGTTTCCATTAATACCACAATACAGCAGCAAGCAAAAAAGCAGTATTAAAAATGAGCCCACTGTGTAGCGATAGCACAGTTGGAAGTAAAAGGTTTCTAAGTCACGTCTGACATTCCTGCAGCATCCTCACAGAAACTCTTTGTGAGGGAAGTCTGCTTAACCATAGGTTTCAAAATGGAGGTATATTCTTTACTTGGACAGATTGTACTCATTTCCATAAAGTTTGGAAACCTTGTCAGAATGCATGCTTAAAGTGAGTTATGGAAAAACGAGTTCGCTTATTACAATTAAGCAATATACAGCACAATTCAGGAAGAACTGCTTAGACAGCATTCGGGTTTCTTCTTCCCTCCCTTTTGCCTCCCATCAATGCCACGTGAACCAGTTCCAGTTTTTCACATCGTATGAAACAGTGTGAAAAGCTAAGTGAGCTTGTTACATAACAGATGCATGATGATAATTAATCTAATGTAACAAACACACTTCCATACTAGCATAGCATTGAAAGACAAAAATACAAAAATTAAAGCACCAATTTTTCCATAGTATCAGCAGGCAAAACCTGTACTCAAATCCAGCGGCTTTCTGTAAAAGCAAATGCCACAGGAGCCTTTTTTATTTGGTGGCCTGTACTTGACTAATTGCAAGAGCATTTATTTGACACAGCATAAAAGTCTGAAGGCTTATTTGTATTTATAACTTGTTAGTGTTAGTAATGCATTACTCTACTCCTGAAGAGTTACTAGCAAGGTTTGCAGACTTGTTTGTAAAGTCTGGAATTGGACAGGATACAATCAAATGAAAAATCTCTACAGTCACAGAAACCGTAATTGACCACTCCTTTCTATAGCTTAGCCATCACTTTTCAGTAAAAAGAGACCATCTGTATTTGATATTTAGTTGCAAGTTGTAGGCAAACTGACAAAAGTAACATTAAGATCCAATTATATCTCTAAGTTTTATGACATTAGGGGTTTTCCTAAGGCTTGTGTCACAACCATTTGTCACTGAAGGTCTAGTTATCTTAGTCTTTTCACTCCTAAAGTTTCACCTTGGGCTGCTGTTAACAGGGAAACTTCCTAACAGGTATGAAAGTAATTTTGCTGGAAATAACATCAATAAGCATCCTTAAACTGTCTGAGTGCAAGATGTTTCCAAACAAGTTTTATGAAAGTAAGAAAAGGCAACATTACCCCTTCCTTTTTGCCTTGCCAAAGCATCTTCCGCTTTTTCTCTTGCTCAGCAAATTTCATTGGATTCACTGCTGCTGGGTTATAATAGCTAGGTACAGCTATTCCAGTCTCTGCTAGTGCTTTTGCTTGTAGTGCTGCCATTTGAGCTGCCATTGCTATTTGAGGAGTTACTTGTGTTCCCGATGCCAGAAGAGCAGCAACATTAATAACAGAACCTCCAGTGGCTGCAGCCGCTGAAGAAGAAAGGTAACTTGCTGTCAGACAAGAAGTTCAGACTTTTTTGAAAACAAAAAAACCACAAACCAAAAAAACCCCACCCCCCAAAAAAACACAGCCCCCCCGCCACCAAAAAACCCACAAAAAACCAGACACACAAATAAAAACCCCAACCAAAACCTCAAAAACAAACCCCACAAAACAAAAACCCCAAACGCTTCCCTTCATCAGAAATAAGTTGAAAATGTCCAAGCAACAAATGCATGACAAAAATACATGTTATTCGTAAATTAAGAAACAAGTCTCCAATAGTTTTAAGTCAACCAGAACTAAAAGTGAAACTAACGTACCTCATGCTCCTAAATACCCCTGAGCTGGTAATAGCTTTCAAACTCTTGCTTAATGATGCATAAAGGAAGGATCCAATGACCATCACAAAATAATTTACCAGCCTAACATACAACATTTTTGTTGTATACTCGCTAAGTGGTAAGAAATCTGATCATTTTTGTTGGCATTTATGTTTTTGGTTTGGGTGGGTTTTCTTTGTTTTGGTTTTTCAATCATTTCCTAGTTCTAGCTGTGGTTTTTACATATGGACCAGGTTAACAATTATACAGACAACCTGCACATCTGTTGGACAGGACTGTAACACTCAGCACATTAAGTCTACACTATCTTGCACTCACACTATTGTTTAGGAATTAATGTAATATACATGGACTACCTGCAGCCATTTCCTGTTGCTTTTGTTTTTCAACCATTTCTTTCTCTCTCTGTTCTTGCAGTTTCTTTGCTCTTTCCAGTCTAGAAGTAGACGAGAATAAAAATTTTTAGACATGCAAAATCAACAGCAGCAGCTTATTAATGTCACATATCATTAAAATAGTAACAATTTCTGACCTTCTGGCTAACGCTTCCTGTGCATCCATAGCTGTATTTCGTCCCCGAAAAGGTGGCGGACTCGGACTCCGGCTATGACTCCTGCTGAACCTTCGGGGCTTTTCAATTCTCTTCTTTCGCTCTCTGTAACCAAATTTAACAGAGTTGCTAAAACAATGAAGGTACACATATACCTTAACATTCCATAAAGTATTTAATCACAGCTCTGAAAAATTGCTTAACGATTAATTTGGAGAGCTCTCAAGAACAGCTTTCACAGAGATTATACTAGGACAGTGTAACAGTCACACTTGCCTTGTAACAAGACAAAGCTAAAACCGAAGATTTCCAATTGCAAGATGTAACAGAATGTATAATTCTGGGTATTCATTTACCCTCTTATACTTAGTGATTAGAACAAACAGATCTGCTCTAGAGATTCTCATTCTAAAACCTGACAAGAAAAAACATCATGTAACTTTCAGTAAAGTCAATTGCAAGAAAACTGTAAAATGGATCAAGTTACAAGAATGCTTTAAAACCATGAAAGACCTCACAGCACTGTAATTATGTTAAAAATGAGCATTTTGAAGAGGTCTGATTTAAAAACTGGAATAGTACTCAGGGAAATTACTATTTCTCTCCCCTCTGTATACTCTTCACTAAATGTGCTTTGGACAACTGCTTGAGGGAGGCTATCAAACTAAATGGGAGAGCTGGTTTAAACACATATTTGTCTCAGGTTTGCTCTTGAGAAGGACAGTACTGTGCAGAGAACTATGAAGCATGCATTACCTAGAGCCTGAAAATCTGAAGAGAACCCAGTTAAAATAGATTTTTAAGCAAAATACAAATATATTCAGTTCAATACTCCTTTAGTAACCTTCTCCCCACCTCCTCCCAAGTAGAAGTTGCTCTTATGACATATATGTCTAGTCCCATCTAAGCAACAGCCGCTCAAAATACACACATGAAGTACTATTAGCAGTATTTCTCTTTGCCAGGATCATTAGTATCTACATTACAAGAGATAAGGGTTTATCCCCAACACTGATGTTATAAACAAAGAAGTCACAGATACTGGAAGTGTCCAACAAAGCTTAAATTACAGGAGATATCACTCACATTTTTCCCAGATTTGCCATAAACAGTAAGTTGGGATGCACAAAGATGTTTCTGCAATTTTATACTTAAATGTTATTATCAACCATTTGAGATAATAGCTAACTTGACAAGAGCCACTTTAAATGGCATTCAGATATTCTGTTTCTTCTGTTTGCAACTTGGGCAGCATCTACAAACATTATGAAATGTAGACTGAAGTTACAAAAAAGAGATCCTTGTTTACATGACAAATCTGGTAGAATACAAAGGAGGCGAGACTTATCTTTTCATAGAAGATGACAAGATGCAGATTCAGGCACTGGGAAGTGACAGATCTGCATTCCTGAGATAAGATGTAATGCATGTTTCAAAGATACCTTCATTTTTCCCGTGCTGACTATTGTAGTTTGGTCTTGTCTTTGGTCTGATGCTTTATTGCACTGGTAAACATCAAGGAAATAAATATTTGAGCTTTTGTATTTAAGTATTTCCATTTGAAACAAGCAGATGGTGTCATGTTTTCCACCTAGCATTTAATCACAAAAGAACTGCCAGGAGGGTCTACACGCTCACAGAACAAAAAGATCAGTTTAAATGCTAGTGAGGACAGATCACTTGAAAACGTGAGCTTGAGATTATGCAAAGAACCATCAAGAGAAGATCAAGCTCTGCTATTTACAAATGCTTCTGTCATAGCCTGTTAACTGTAACACAACAAATATTGCATTTCATGAATGAGGGAATTAATTTCAGTTGGGTTTTAACAGGGTAGGTTTCCACATCATGTTTATCTGGCTTGTGAAAGGTTCTCCTTGAGGCTTGCCCCATAATTCTCTTTCCAAAGGCTTCACCTGAGCCCAGAACTTGATGCAAGTGTTCTAGCTACTGTTAGAAGAGTCTTATGCCTCACTTGTTTTCCTTCTCTAGGATTTGCGAGACAAAACAGTACTTAGAAGAAATGGATTCTTGCAGTATGTCCATCACTATCCAACAAGGCATGTTTTCAGTTGAAGAAATTCCTAAGCTATGACTATCCCTTACTTTTTCTTCCCACATCTGCTGTTCAGGTAATTTGAATTCCACTGCAGAAGCAAAAAACTATTCTGGGATGTGAAGTTTTCATGGAGTCATTAAACACAAAATGTTCAAAGTGACTTTCAAAAACAGTAAGTACACATCATCTATAATAACTGGAAAAAATGGGGAACTGAAGCCTTACACATCATGCTGAAGGTGGCTTAAACACCATTAAATGCAAGTAAAATGTACACCAATCAAAGATCCAGCTCTACTCACCCCAGCTGAAAGTTTGGAAGAAAGTGCATGCCAAAATAAAATATGACACAAACCATGTAATTCAACTAGTTCTTCAGAAAGATTAAGTCTTCTTAACAGTTTCACAAGTGATGTTGTAGTATTACACGAGTGTGCTAGATTCTTAAGTCTCCAATGATCCACCGTAATGTTGAGTAGTCATAACCAACTTCTACACCTTTTAAATATGCAATTTAAAATACTCTAATGAAAATACTGCTAAATGAACTGGAACACTGGCAACACTTTTCTTGGGAGCTCTGAAGGGACACCAATTTGCATTCAAACTACTTGTTTTACTTTAAACAAGTAGGTGGGGAAAAAACACAACTGTAGTAGTCATTAAGTCATATTTCAGCTTACTCATTCAGAAAATCCTACAGGGCATTAAGAATGCACAGGTGACACATACAAATAGACTCAGAACTCTAATCCAAAATACTGAATGATTCATCAGTATTGGAAAACATTAACTTCTACACAGTGATGAAACCTGGAATATGCTAGAGTTGAGGTTAAGGCGTAGATCTCAACTCTGTCAAACAGACCCAGAATAAGCCAGTATGTGTCTAGCTAGAGTGTTTCAACCTGTGCTTCTAGAATTTAAGTTTGAGGAAGAAATGGAAGCACTCAAGATAGAGAGAAAAATTAACATGATAAATATTCTCATGTTGAACTTGACAAATAGGAGTTGGTAATCACTAACACAGAATAGTACACTCAGATCAGAAATAGTCCATCTGACTCAAAATTCATCTTAACACTACACTAACTGTGCTAGTTCGCAGACAAGACAAGTTTTTAAATAAACTTTATGGAGCTGATCAGGACTAGCTTCCGATAAGTGTATCTGCTCTGACAGCCTGTGATTTCCAATTAAACTTCCCTTTTATGACATATACACAAACAAAAAGAAATAAATATAATAGTATTTTTAAATTTGTGCTTTGCCAACCACATTACTCTTGTATCAACACATGAAAGTGTTAGTTGTATCTTATTCTTCAGTTTTTCCCACTTCAAAATAATTTAAATATCCTATTTAAAATAATAAATTCAGTTATGCTGTAAGAAACCCAAAAGAGCTTTAACTGTGGTAATCACTACTACTCAAAATATTAAGTTATTTACTTTACTTCTACTTTATCAGTCAAGTTCTAAAATGGTGGTTTTATAAGATACCCACAAAACAACTAGTTAAGCATTTCTAATTGCTAACATGAAATCATGCTATGAAAAGCCAGGAATCTGAGACACGTAAGCTGTCTAGGACAAATGTTTCTGTAAGTGTATGCAAACTACCCAGTCCTTAACCCACTGTATCAATACAGCTGAGAAAAAGCCAAAACACATTTAGTTACACTGAATAGACATTAACTGGCAAGCCCATCATTCTTCTATACATCAGCCCACCACAGAACATTCAACCAAACACCACCACTAAGTGTATATGGAAGTTAACACTTACCTGCTTCTACTCCTAGTTCTGCTTTTACTTCTACTTCTATGTCTGTGTCTAGATCTTGATCTAGAACGAGATCTTATACGTCGTTTTCTCTCTCTGCTGCGAGATCGGGATTTTTTCCTATCACGACTTCTACTACGATGACGTCTGAAACACATGTCCCAAATTCTTACATATATTCTCATGTTTAAATTCAGTTTCTACTTAAGGACTTACATACAGGTTCGTCACCACAGGGCAAAATGCATCAGGCAGGGTGGGAAGACTGCAAACTACACACAGAAGAGTTCATGCCTGGAACAGTTTAAGTTGTAAGACTAGGAGATGAAATGGGAAAGGAACCAAACACTACCACCAGCCACAACAGACAAGTGAGTTACGCAGTGTTTATATAAACAATCATACTCATCAATATAGCTATTTTCAGTTGTTCATTAAAGTGCACATCTCAAAACAAATACACAGCCAAACTAATCTGATGCAGGAGTCTTAAATTCAAGGCAACAAAACTCTCCTCCTCCCCATGGTATTCCAATACCTTAGGGAAGAGATGCCCAAATTTCAGCTTGTGAGTCACACACAACCCCTCAGTGTATTATTAGCTGAAGCTTGTTGCTTGCTGTCATGTTTGCCACAGATCCCTCAGCTATGAGCAGAGCTGGCTGAAAAGTTCTGCTGGCAGCAACCTATTTGTCCCAAGCAATTCTCCTACCATGAGTGTGCTAGGTGGCCTACCATGCAAGGAGGCTTAGACAGCATTGTCTCTGGGTAAGTTCTTGATTTAGGAGGTAAAAAGCCATGACACTGCTAAAGTGTACTTTCTTTCCTGTCACTGACAACAGGGAACACTTAATACACTCTGTTTATAAGTTTTTGTATACTCTGTATACTATTTATAAACATGAGACAGATCACCTATATAAAGCCTGAAGAGGTATTTTGTACTTTTACTCAGAACCAATCTGAAAAAAAACAAGTAGCAGCAAACACACTACCCAAAACTGAAACATCCAATATAAGTTGGTGCTTTAGAGTTAAATTAGGTCAGTAATATAATTCAGCTTAACTGAGAAGTCTACACAAATTCCAAACACTGCTTTTGCAAATACACTTAAAGAATAATCATGTAAAACAACTTACCTTTCACGAGACCTGGATCTTGAATGACTCCTCCCTCTTGATGATTTTCTCTCTTTGCGTTTATGTCTATCCTCACCATTTTCAGATGAATTTAGGCTATCTCTTCCCTTGTCAGAAGAATGTTCTTTGTCATTGTGGTCTTCAGATTTGTGCTTCTTTGAGGACTTCTCTTTGGATTCATGTCTTCTTGCCTGTTTTAAGAAGAAGTTGGTTCTTTCAGGAAAATAGTGCAACAAAGAGAGTTAGTATGGGTATCAGAAGATAAAAAATGATAAGTTGTGATGCAACATTAGTAACCTTAGGAGTGTGACTCAATCATGAGTGATGGCTATTTTACCTAATGCCACCAACTACCCAAACTTGCAAATGCACACTATAATATTTCTCCCTTTTCCCTCCTCCCCACCATTTAAAGGATTTCTAAAGCATTCATCAAGGTATCTTTACAGTGTTTCCGTATAAAGAGTTCACAGCATTGTAACAAAAACTGTCATTCTCAGTTACTGTCTCCATTCCAAACACATAAGTACCTCTCTTTAAGTACCTGACAATTTATGAATATGCATATATATACATACACTCACATTTGTACTGAATATTTAATATTTGCCTAAGCCTACCATGTAGAAAGTTACTAAAATCCATACATAGTTGCAGACATATACTATTTTGCTTTTAGAACTAAAATAATTTTCTATCCATCATCAGATATTAATTTTTAGAGCAAAACTCTCTTCAGTCAGTAACTTCCAACAGTTTTTAAAAAGCAAAGTAAAAAGTTACATGGTTGACATCCCATCTTTAGTATTTAAAACTAACATGCATCACTCTGAGACCTCCCACTTAAATTAAAGATATGCTGCTCCACTATACTGCAATTTTTCCTGCAGTGCCTCTTAAGAAAAGATTCCTTTTTATAGCCGCAATGCCAAAAACACTTAGCAAGGTCAGGCCTCATTTTTGCCAGTGTTTTCCTCAGAGATTAAGTCATGACATCAACACCTTAATATATCCAGTTTATTCTGAAGTCTTTCTAGCACAAAAGCATAGCCCACTTAAGTCTTATGTCTAAATAATGTTTTGTTTCAAGTCACGATTTAAGCATGATACCTTCATTTTAGACTAAAACCCAGTTCTTCAGAGGTTTTTTTTGCGTATCTAAATCTGTTAACTACTCATAAAACCTTTCCTATAATCGTAACTCTCTCTCAAGAGAAACGAGTCTAGAGAATATGCTATAAAGTTTATATCTTAGCTTATATCCACTTATCCAAGCCTAACTCCTTATTAATATATATCCATTTCTAAACATATTTTATTATAGTTCAAGTATACAATAATGTTATTTTTCCTGCTTTTACAGTACTTTATTAACTCCGTGAATAATCAGTTATTACATAAAAACACATCTGAAGTTTGAGATGTTACCTGTACATTAATTTTAAGTACGTATTTACATAAGTAGTTGTTCTGATATACATATTAAAAAGAATTACTGATATTCAGTATTTAGTCTACAGACAAAGAGCTTAATCTTGCAAATGAATGAAAACAGTAAATCTACTGTGGGACATTATTCCTCATCTGTTCACTCTGTGAAACTTAGAAATTGCTAAATAAATTGTGTAAGATTATATCCAACAGCATGGCAAAACACTGGACATAATTTTAAGCGAGGACTTTTTTTTAAAACATTAAAAAGTTGGTTTTTTTTTTTTAAATCACGTCTTCCAGGCACACACTTAGTAATAAACCACCATTATATCCCATAACGGATTTAAGATATTTTTAAGGGAAATATGAGTTTGAATGACTAATAGTTACCTTATCATGAAGTAGGCTTATAATTTTGCTATCTGAGTCTGCAGCGTCTTCAGTTCAGTCTCTTCGCGCATTAGCACGCTGAGTATGATTTATTATAGAAATGTTATCATGTGAGCTAAACAATATATTCAATTTCACAAAAACTCTCCTAGATTATTTTTCCTCTTTTTTTTTTTTCCTCCTTTTTTAAACAGAGCTTCCATTGAAATGGGGGAAGAAGTTCCTGACCCGGGTTAAAAGTTAAAAAGTCCCTCATCTGACCCAGCCGGCTATTGCCCCACATGGCTTAAGCTTCTTTGTGACTATTTCGATGCTCCTGGTTTGCTCGTTTCATCTCTTCTCTGGTGTGTAAGCCAGTTATTTTCAAGGTATTATTGATGCTGTCTCTTCTCACTCCCCTATATATATACACACATATTTTTTTTATTTAAAAAAAGAGACAGCCCTCTGAAATTTTTGCTGCTACTGTCATGTTTCCAGCTGACTCAGCTTGTTTGTCAAGCTATGACAGTCTTTACAATTAAAGGATGCAATAAACAGAGCTCAGTCAGGTGGGGAATTATTTTTAATATACTTAAGTAGATGGGTATGCATAATTGAAAGTCCTGAACATTGGCCAGGAATAAAGCCACCCAAGGCTTTCAGTTAATGGAAGCTCTGTCAAAGTCATCAAGAACACCATTCTACTTCTCCACATGAATTCTTTCTTTTGGCTGTTTCAAAAAAAAAAAAATAAATAAATAAAAAAAAATTAAGTTACTAGTCTCTGAAAGCATTTTCTATAAAACCTTGTCAACATGATGGCTGCAATCATGCTTCACTATGAAAGGATCTCCATAGCCATTTTTAAGCTTAAGGTTTCCAATTTCTTGTACTTACCATAAAGTCATTTATATAGGTTTACACATATGTGCATTACTACAAGATACTTTAAGATGTATTGTACAATTACCTAAACACTACAAAGTGTTAATTACCTCTTTGCTTCTGCTCCGGCTTCTGTGTTTTCTTCCTTCAGTATCTGGAGAAGAAAACATTTATTGTTATTTACCAAGTTAAAGAGGAGATCAGCTGGCTATAATCTTTCTAGTTCTTTTTAGTTATTCCACCCCCCGAAGTCAATAATAGAGATTTAGAAAACAAACAGCACTATTCGAATATCTACTGCAGAAAGCAAACTCTAGCTGTTATTCCCAGTTCTTTGTTTGCATTTATTTAAGCTCTGACAGTGAAAAACTAGCCCATGCCAATACTCCAATCACATTCCTCAGCCAGGTAACCTTATTTTTGTTATAACCATGCAGAAGTATCCCAGTCTAAGCATATCTAATTAAAATGAAGACCAAGTAGTATGATTTTCTGTTTGGTGTTGTCCCTGCCCCCCCATTCCCTTAACACTAACAAGACCTTTTTCCTTAGCACTTCTATCATTAAAATTGTAAAGTTTCAATATAACACATTTAAGGTACAAAACCAAAATCAGTAGCTTCATTTTTTCCCCAATCCTAACCATCTACTAGAGCTAAGTCTGTATATTTTCTCCAAAATGGCTTTAAAGAGATTTCAGTTCTACAAGCATACACCAGAACATTACTAAGCAACTTTGCTTAGATGAAGACCATACCTGACTTCCGTCTTCTTTCCCTTGACCGTGAGCGTGATCTTGAATAATGATGCTTTGATGTTCTGGGAGAACTAGAGGCATCTGATTGTTCCTTTTTCTTCTCTCTTTCTGGAGAGGACTTTTCTGGGGCTACTCCATCTCGTTCTGTATCACTACCCTACACATGAAGACAGAATGTTTAAAGAACAACTTAGGACTGAAAAAACAAGAAAAACTGTTTACTTAGTACTTCCTCTGAAGACAAATTTAAGTTATTTTCTGTAAAGACAATCTTATGAGTAGCTATACCATTATTAGTTAGGCAATAGCTTGGTAGACTTGCAGTGAACTGTGTAACTGCATACAGATTGATTTTTTAAGACTTTAATAAACAGAACTAATATATAGTAACATTTTGCTCTCCTACGACGTTAGACTGCACTTTACTTTTTCCATGCGCTTTTGAGAATATCAGTAAGACTAAAATCTGATCCACAGTTTTCTCTAAATGGTGTTGTTTGTAGGTCAATTACCTTTTAACATTTACATGACTAAGATTACTTAAGGTCAATGCTATCCCAACAGATCTAAGTCACCTCACAAGCCAGGGCATTACTGAGGCATAGCACAAAACCCCCACAGTATTTTGAAGTACGGAATGAACTTTGAAGAGAAATTAAATGAGGTATATTGTATTAGTGTTAGACAGCTAACATTTGAATAACAAAACACCTCAAACAGTATCTCTATGCAAAAATGTGTATTTGTATGAGAATACATATAGGTCACATCCACCTGTCCCAACAATTTCTGTATCACATTTTTTTTAGGTGACAAAAACCAAGATGTTCCCTCCATTCCTTCTAAACCTTGACCTAGGAGTACTAAACCCAGAAACTTATCTTGTGTAGAGCAGTCAAGACTGCTTTGTGATTCAACACTGGGAGAAGTAAATGTGTACATCTGGTGTACAACGCAATGACAGGAACAGAATAGAAAAAGTACACACTGAAAAGCTATATGTACTTTCATTAATGCCTTTACAGATTCATTGGTCTTTCTTCTTCTGATCATGTAAATAGCAGTTATAATCAAACTTTCTGAACATCGTGCGGCTGCAGAAGATTTCACTAAGGACACAATTTAGCCCAGAAATGCTATTCATTAAAATAATTTAGCATAGCAGAGGACTCGAATTTGCATGGCTTTCTACCAGCTGCAGTTTTATTTGCAAACTGAACAAGGCATGTGAAAACCTCTCAAATGTTGATTTATATTCATTACTTTGAAAACAAAGCAGCTAGTTTTTCTTAAACCACAACAGATATTACAGATTGTCATTAACATATCATGTATTAATGGCAGACTTTCTTCATAACATGCTACAGCTAAATCTTTGGATTTATATTTCAGCTACTACTGTTTAGTCTGCCCAATTCTTTATTAATTTGCATTTGTACAAAGATACATCTATAGCAAAATCTCTCTTTAAGAGAGACAAAGCAGCTGTCCACTTCTCCCTTCACATGGTATACCGGTATCTAGTTCAAAACACACCAGCATATAGACAACAGCACCGACCACTTAAGACTGCATCTACAGCAGAGCTTTAACCATAGTCTCAGTGACATTTCTGAATACTATTGATACTCCACCCACCATCCTGAAAACTTTAGGACATTAGATAAAGAGTAGGAACTGACTCCCCTATTCCTGATCTTAGCCATCACAATTCTTGGCATTCCGCATCTATCATCTGCTTATCTACACTTCCCCCCCTTCTACTCAGTCCCTCCCTTCTTCATCTTATGTTTCCAAAAGACTCAGCTACAAGAAGTTTCAAAGGAATTTTGAGATTCCTATGAATTTACATTTCAAAGTTACTGGAGAAGGATAAGAAGAATACCAGCTAACAGTCTAAGTTCACTGGGTTTTTAAACGTAGTACCCAACTGAAATTGAGCCCACTGCCACATTTTCGAAGGCTACCAGTCTCATTATTTATACACATTGCTGCTCATTAATTCCCTTGTGCACTGCACCTTAGAGAGAGCTCTCAACTCCACAAAAACACAGACAGCATAAAAAAGGCTGACAGACTTCAGTGAGACTATTCTCCATTCTTAGATTGGCCACAGGCTCATGGTTTCCTTGAACAAGCCCCTCACCTACTACTTTAGAGGAACCTCAAATATAGCACCTATAATCTAGGTGCAAAACTACAAGGCCATAATTCTTCAAGTCCTTTTACAGAAAAATTTATCTTATTCTTAACAGGTTAAGTTTTATAAACCGAAAAAGCATCATTAAAAAAAAAAGGATTCATTTTCTCCACTAGTTTATGGTCCTCTTGTTCTGTTTCACCACTGGTCAAACTTTCAAGACAAGAACTTTAAATATCAGATTAAACACCGCAAAGTACTCAAAGCCAACTTTAAAGAGTTTTATCACTTTTGAGTCCGCTTTGGTTTTTTTTTTCTTTCCTATTCAAGACTATTTAATAACTTTTGAAAAAAGTTAACTACATCGTGTTTGGTAACTTCTCTTATTGGTTCTTTAACTCAATTATGGGACAAACACCTTTATATGTTATCAGGCCGTAAATTTTAAGAGAATAAAGCTACGCTCTTAGGCCATGTATGAACATGAAGAACAGCGGTAACTACAGCAGAGGCGTTTCCTATCGATATTAACCATAAAAACAGGAGGATGAAGGCAAATAATTAACCACTGAGTGCAAGACGACGCTGAAAACAGCAGGCCTGTGACCAAACACAAAGAAAAATAATAGGACCGGGAAAGCTACATGAACGAAAACTGAGCATGGCCCAACCACCAAATCGATCCCCTTCCAGGGAACCTGCGCCCCACAGTCCCTCTGAGAAACGCCCGCTCCTATAGCCACAATGCTTCTCTCCCCAGCTAGGAAACAATAGGGCCTCGGTCACAAGGCTTCTTCGCTTCTCTCCAAGCCCAGAGAAATGAAACAGAAACTTCTGGAAACAGGGAGAGAAGTAATGGGTGAAAAGCGGCCACCCCCTCCCCGAGGCCCATCATGGCGCCGGCAAGCAAAGGAGCGGCGGGCGCCATTTTGTCTCTCCGCGCACACGGCTTCCCGACCCAGCCCTCCCCATCTCACACGCTCTCCCCTCCCGCCCCGCGGCAGCCCC
>NW_008795859.1:1443213-1489079 GCF_000699145.1 Aptenodytes forsteri | reverse complement strand
CGGGGGCCCCCCCCCCCCGCCCCCCAGGGCCCCCCGGGCCCCCCCCCCCCCCCCCCCCCCCCCGGGGCGCCGGGAGGTGCCGGGGGGGGGGGGGGGGGGAGGCGGCAGGGAGCCGCGGTGCATTCTGGGGGCGGAGAAGGATTAGGTGGTGTCTTAGCAACGGTGCCGTTCGCGTTTGGAGGAAGTTTGGCCCACGCTGCGTCCAGTAGCGTTAGCCAGGGCTCCCGCCAATTTGAAAGCCTGAAGCAGCTGCGGGAGCGCGGTGGTCTGTGGTCTGTGCGGGCAGGGCTGTGTGGGGAGGGAGCGCGGTGGTGGTTTGTCACCGGCCTCCCGGGCCGCGGTGAGGAGAAGGGCGGTTCCTGGCACTGAATTTCGTTCAGCCTCGGGAGCGAAACCTGTCCTCGCCAAGCTGAGTTCAGTCGGGCCCGCTGGGGACATCAGCTGGGAGCCACATTGCTCTTGCGACTTAACTTTTGTCTTCTCTAAACACGCAATTTGCCTTTAGGAGGCTTATCGTACTACCCTTCCTCCTAGACGCAGAATCACAACAGAATAATAAAATCAGTAATTTCTGTGTGGTCATATAACTTTTTTTAAAGCTCTCTGCTTTATAGCATGTTCCTTAAATGTTTATCATAGGTAAACATGTGGAATGACATTGAACTTCTTGCAAATGATGACACAGGGGGTGTGCAGCTCCCTGTAGGTTTAGGACACGAATGTGGAACTGCATTGTACCAAGTGGATACGCTACTTCAAATCACATCTTCAGAAAAGGTAGCATTCATCAAAGCTGTGTTTTTCTTAATAATTATCAGAGCTTCTTTATCATATTTTCTGAAGTGTTTCAGTTATTATATATAACAACCTTTTTCTTCTTAGGTCTCTGTTAATCCGCAGTTGTATGCATGCAACTCAAGGGGTGGCAGTATTATTGTTGTTGACGGATCGGTGGCGCTTCTTGATAGTACTGGGCAGTCTCTTCAGATGCACATTCAGTTTGGTAAGTTCATTCCTTTGGAATTCCACTGGAAGTTAAAACTGGCTTTTAAAATATATATGTTAGGTTTGTATAGGAAAATATGGCAAGTATCTTGCATATCTAACTAGCCTGTAAAAGGAAGTGTTATAATAAATACCTAAGTAATAAAAAGTGATTGCTGATTCTGTATACAATTAACTAAGTATTTCTGTACAATTTAATTAGAATGCTTGCTAACTTTTCACTGCAATGGGAGTAATGGATACCAAAACCACTCCCCGTATGCCCTTTCCTGTACTTTGTTTAGTCAAAATAAATAATGTTGAAGAAATCTGGGACAATGTATTGTCCAATTCCTTTGTTTCAAATATGAATGTCTATTAATAAAAAACAAATCTTAATATTTGACATTTTGCCATGGAACTTTTCAGATACTAATGTGGATGTAGTTGGTATGTGTCAAGAAAAACAATTTATTGTGGTCGGTGAGAGAAGTGGCAATTTCCATCTTATTCACATACCATCAAAACAAACCTTGCTAACCAAGGTACAGTAATTTTTCTATTCTAATTTTGCTGAAAGCCTTTTGTTCTCAGAATTTCTTGAGTTGTTTTTTTCTTTTTCCAAGTATCAAAATATAAACATTCTTGTGTTTTGAACACATCTTCTAGTTTGAGCAAACAAACAGATTAAAGGGACACTTTTATTCCCACGAATAAGCAAAATATATTTAGGAATGCCATGTATAAACAAGGACCAGTTCTTCATGAAAGAAAAAAGTTCTAAGTTTGACCTGATGATAAGTATTTCCAATTTTTTTTTTCTTTTGTCAAATAAAATACAGAATAATAGTCTAATAGTCTTTATGTTGATCCTATTTTAGATTTTGGTTGAAAAATCTTCAAGTGAAAAGACTTACTAAAATATCTATATTGAAAAAGATAATGCAGATGCAGGTAAGAATTTGACACCACACATTCCCCCCCATCTCAATTTCTGTGATTTTGTTCCTCTTTAATATCTCCCAGGGAAACAGACTGCAAAATAAATAATCAGATACAGCTTTACTTTGCGTTGTACACATTAAATGCACTTTTCTTAATGCTTTCCTGTAAAGGTATTTAGCTGTCATTAATTATTTTACAAATGTCATAGAAAACAACAAACATTCAGAACTCAATACCTTTTTCTTTTGAGACTGTGCTAAACATATGAAAATACTCAAAAAGGAAGGATTCCTTCTCTCTCCTTCTTCTATCAGACTTCAGATTTTAGTAGTTCCTGTTCTTCTATAAGCTCCCAGTCTTGTTCTGGCACAATACAATGTATTTAAATGTAGTTTTGTAATGAAAACAGAATTTGCAGTCTGATGGACGCATGCAAAAATCATAATTTCAAGCAAAACTCTAAGATGTACAAACTTAGTCTACTCTTCATTGAAGGTGACAAAATTTTTGTTTAAGAATAGTCTAATCTATGGGTTGAATTATTTTTTTTGTCAGTTATTTCACTGTCCTATTCATAAGCAAGTAGTCTCTCTGTGGTTATTGAATACTTAAGTTTGAAATATTTGTATCGGATTTTTTTTAGGTGTTTATCATATGTTCATTCTCACAAGCAATGGATTCTTCTGCATTATGTGTCTCCCACTTGCTAAAACGCGGGAAGGTAGGATGACCTACAAACCACTTGGGATTTCCGTTTGAACAGGAAGAGCTGTATTAAAAAAGCTTTTCCATGCATCTTTCTAATGGGAATAATATATTGAGTTGGGATTTTCTATGTAATCTTAGTTTGTTTTTAAAGGGAAACCGATATACAACTAGTTCTGTAATAAAATTATTTTTGTATTCTTCCAATAATTCCTTTAGCTTATGTTTCTCTGAGTCACTGCCTTAGAAAGAGTACTGGATATGACGGAAGCAGGATTTTAAGCTATAATCAGTCTTAACTGTACTGAAGAATATTGGGAATAATTTAGATTTTTAATGCTGTATAAGTAGTTATTAGTTAATTTTCTGTAACTCAATACTGTGATCAATAGAAATAGACCCTGTCAAAGATCCTGGCTGAAGTGTTTTTCAGCATAGTCAGGTTAGGATTAAACTATCCTATATGACGTTTAGTGGCTTTTTTCAATTTTGAAAAAGTTTATTTAAGACTTATTATTTATTATAACACTATATAATTACAGCAAAGAAAGTAAGAAATACCTGCTAACTTGTACCATATGTGTTAAGTGCAAAGTTTGTAACAAAACTTTGCTCTGTACATTTCACTGACTACTTACCAGTTTATTATTACAACTCATAATTTTGATTATTACTTTTTCTGTACATGGAGAAGTGAGCAGTTCAAGGTTTTATCCACTGATTGTATAAACAACTTTTTTTCTTCCCCTTTTGTTTGCTTTCCCTTCATCTTCCACCCCACAAGTTACAAGGACAGATAAAGACAGCTTTCATTTCCACAGCAGAGTATCACAACCTCGGCTGTCAGAATTTTGTGATAAATAACTCAGTGAACAAAATCCATTTGATAATTGGGGTAAGTTCTAAGAATATGTTTGTAACAATTGTTATGTGATCAGCGATGATATTTTTTGATCTGCAACAAAATTTTTCTCTAGCTGGTTGAAAAAGAAGATAATAAACTTTTTGCACTAAGACTTCTTGTCTTTCATTTCCTTCACTGTAAATTTAAAGGTTATCAGTTGTGCGGTCTGCCCATAGTTTTTCTTGTAAGAAAATAACTATTGTCAATTCAGAACTTGCTCTGTTACGATAGATGGGGGAAAAATATTTTCACCCTGGTTGCATGACCTTAGTAAATGACTGTGGTTCCTAGCCTGTACAGGCTAGTCTATTTATAGTCTTGTCCTTGAGCTCAGAGACAAAGCCAAAGTTGGCAAGAGTCTTCCAACCAGGTTCACATTCAACAAAGGCTTGCCAAAGTAACAATTAAGGTCCCAATTGAACAAAGCCCTTAAGCATGAATTAAGTACAGGAACTAATAAAAAAAATAAAAATATAAACATATTTTGACATGTTACTTTGGACTAGAAACAAGTTTTCTGGGTTCATTGACTGAAGCCTGTTGAATTCAATGCAATTTTTCTCAGTAGGTTCAGTGTACGTTTCATTCAGGTTTTATGTTCTATGAGAATGGAAAGTGGATGTTTCGAAAAACGGCATGTTTTTAGAAGAGCCAAAAATGTTTGGGGATGCTGACTGTAACAATTACTGTAGTAAAGGCCAGTCTTGAAAGGAGAAAGGCTAAATTAAAAATAAATAAATGTATTTTTCTGAACATCAACATTCACCAGGAATAAAGTTTGTTTTGCAGCTTTCCAAGTTAAAGGTCAATTGTAGAAGTATACCTGTCAATGGCCAAATTTCTAATGTATAACCCCATTTTACTTTGCCTTTACTAATAGGGTAAAGGTGATTATGCGCTCTCCAAATGGGAGGTAGACATGACCAATAACCTGGTGTCTGTTCGAAGTTTTGCTGATTCAAGTCTCATCAAAGGTAAAGAAGAGGTTTTTCTTCTTTTTATAGACAAGTGTAGAATTCATATTTAATTGCAGAAAATACTAAGACATTTTCAGTTATTTCATTGTTTTTAGTAAATGCACATATACCAAATAGAACACTTCCTGTAAAGGTACAGCCAAAATGTATGCTTCAAAATTGTTGAGTTTAACTTAGATATGTAAATCACAGTTCTGTTTAAGCTCAACTTTTCACAGTCCTAGGAAGTTCCATGAGGTTAAACATCTGTAGGTTTCCAGTGCTTGGTTGTACATTTTAATACATTTTTGCTTCAAATACATGTCTCAAGAAAAATAATAAATTTATGTGACTATGGATATTTTTTAGATGCAGTGAAACTTCAAGTTCTTGACAATCTGCTGTTTGTTTTAGATACAGAGGTATGTGTAATGATTTGGTTTAGTCTTAATTTTACAATGTTCTTGAACCAGCTTATAAAACAATTTTTTAAAATAATAGCTTTAAAATATGTTTCTATAAAATAAAGATGCTTATATTTACAGAGGATCTTGATCTTACGGTGTTTTTTTTATTCTACTCCTAGTCATTATTTAAGCTATGGAATGTGTTAATATTCTGCTCAAAAAGGACAAAATATATCTTCGATGAAGAAAATATGAAATCCATATCTAATTTTTTTTTTTTTAATCTAGAATATCTTAAGCATGTGGGATGTTTATTCTCTTACGCTAATTTGGGATTGGCCTTTAATACACATTGAAGAATTTCTTCTAAGTACAGAGTCAGATTCTTCTCCAGTCATATGGTAAGTAAAGCGTTATTGCACCAATTCTGAAAAGTGAAAAGTTGCCTATCGTTACAGGAAATGTGCTACAAACAGTTGATTTTCTGTGGTAGTGAATTTTTAGAAATCTTTGTTGAAATCTTTCCAGTCAGTAGGACAAAATAATTAGACTGTAGGTATCCTTAGCTCTGTGTTGTAGAAAAGAAAACCTTGGCGCTTTCTGCTTTTTCTTGGTTTATCTGTTGTTACTGCTAAGGAATCTTGCATGTAACCTGTATCATTTAGGAAATGCTTGTCTAAAATAAGGTGTATAATATGGCTTACAAGTATGATGTTATAAAAAAGCTAGTCTGTCTTTCAGATAGATAAATAGCAAGATCTTCATTCTGCAGATGGAGAAGCCAAAATCTGGAGATGCGTGTATTGGTTAAAATGCAAAAGAAATTAATGGCAATTACAATTAGAAGACAAGATTCTCGGCTTTTTCCATTGCTCTGTGCCAGTTTAAAAAAATAAGAATCAGATCCATTTGAAAAGCTTAAAAATGTCAGAAGTTAAATGTATGTCCTCTACATGTTAAAACACTGTTATTTTTGGGTGCACTAGAGGGTTTTAAAATGTACCAGTTTCCATGGAAAACTAAATTTTCTAAAACTCAGAAGCACAGTTTTAACATAAGATTTATACAGTATATTTTGCTTTCTTTTTTCTCTTTCTTGTTCTGTAGGCAAGGGCTTGCCAATGTTAAACTGATAGTCATGACAATACCGGATAACAAACAGGTATAATCTCTTTATCTGTGTTCTCTTCCTCGGTTGTTATGCAGTCACTCACAGAAAAAAGAGAGGGGGAAAAAAAAAAAGAAAATGAGATGGCTAAATACTTGGAGCAGACAGAATTCTCAGGAGCTCAAAGTCAAAACTGAAATATGACCATCTATATATTAGGATATAGCAAGTGAGGGACTATTGTGATGTCTTAAGGTGGTGACCAGGGCAAGCTGCCCTGCTGTTTGGGTTTTTTATGGATTGTTTGGGGTTTGTTTCCTTGCTTTTTTTAATGGTAGGCAGATAGAGGAGAGCAGCAAGATTTACTATTGTCTTGCATACCTTCACAGATTTCTTTAGAGCAGTATCTGCTCCACGTAGAGTCAGTATCTACCTCCATGTACAGTCAGCGGGGTTAACTGAAATAGAATGCCAGGATGAACATTATACAATTTTTTAAATGAAACCTGTCTAATTATATATAATAGACCTATATATAGAGGCAGCATCTAAATCTTCATTAAACTTTCTCAAATTGTAGAGATCTGCTTTTTCATAAAAACTTATAAATCTAGTGTCTTCCATCTAACTTTACAAGAATCCAGAAATGATTCTGCAAACATTACTCTGTCACAAGTGTATGAGGAAAAAAAAAATCTGACTTGTTATTTTGTTTGTTTTCCCCCTTTTTTTTTGTAGATGAGAAGTCTAATGGTTTTTGCGTTGCCCACTATGCAACCACTCTATTCTTTGGAAGTATCTATTGTTTCTTCACTTGTTCAAAGTGGGATTGGCACAGTATGTTTAGATTTTTGTTGTTGTTCTTTGAATAAATATAGTTGTCTTAATAGGTATAATTATTAAAGAGGGTACTGCGTTATTCTTGTTAGATTAGAATGAATTTCTACTAGAAACTGTGCAGGAATTATACAAAGAAAGATTAAATTATGTCCCCAAAGGATGGGAAAAAAGATACAATCTATAGCAAACTGAACAGTTTAATTCTAGGCCCAGGTCTATTGCAATGTTTAATACTACTGCCAGTTGTTCTTGCTGGTGTGACAGCTAAAAGCTGTATCAAGTTTTAAGTTCTCTTAGCATAGGAAAAGTGCTCTGGATCTATTTGGGATTTATTTAAGTTTAGATGACAGAACTACTTCTTTTACTGTTTAAACTGCTTCCTTATAAAGACTTTAAGAAAAGAAGGTCAACAAAGATGGCGAGAACTTTATGAATTAGGAATGTTATAAAGACTGGTGAAGTGAAGTGGGTATGTGAGAGGATACTAAGTCAGAAGTCTAAGCAGTGGCTCTTCATTGGAATCATGAAAGTGAATGTGGAAAGCTCTGGATCTGCTATGCAATAAAATACAAAGCTGATGAAATTGCTTGCCTTGTATGAAGCACTTGGCAGAAAAGATTATATATGCTACATGGTGGAGAAAATGAGGGTCCCTCTTCTTTGATCTGAGATGATAAAGTCAAGGTGGGAAATGCCAAGGCATATATTGCCTTTGTGGAATGTAGCACAGAGATCAGATTCTAAAAGATGTGAAGATGGATACAGTGTGACCTGCTTATGGCTTGGACAAAACGAAAGAGTGTAATTTTGAGAAGATGATTCACTCATGTGGAGGGTGTACTGATGGTAATTGAACTGGGGTAGCAGAGTGGTTTCAGTCTGAAGTGTCCAGTTAAGGCCCTCAGAAATTTTAAATGGTGGAAACTGCCCAGGAAATAACATGATAAGCATTTAAAAAAACCAACAAATCTATGTGAGAGAAAAGCAGTAGTTTGTTTCTTGATTAAGAAACACTTAATGCATTACAGTTGTGCTTTCTTATGACTGATTTCCCTTACCACCTAATGATTTCTGTTACTGCATGCTACAGGATACAATATACTTCTTGGAAGGAATTCATGAAAAACATCAGATGTAAGATAATGTTTTGTTTCTTACTAGATCATTATTATATAACAATGGCAGATTACTTCTACATATAGTTGTTTCACAGTTGATAAACTCATAGTTCCCTCTCATCCTCAGACCCTCTGAAGGCCCGGTTTCTATTGTTGTGATGAGAAGTTTAACTGAAGCCTTGCCGGAAAATAGGTACTAGTTTCTGTGAAACACTATTTTATTATTTTATTTTTTTATCTGTGGTTTGGCACTTATATTGAAGTAGTATACTTTACTTTATTTCACCCCTAGACTAAGTCGCTTACTTCACAAACACAAATTCACCGAAGCAGAGAATTTTGCTATTCAATTTGGACTGGATGTTGAGGTAAGTTGTCCATTCTTGATAAATACATTTGGAGATTAATTAATATAACTGAACTTACGAGTAAGGTTCTTGCCCTATAGTCCAACAGAAAGTATTAAAAATATTACAAATATAGTGGAATGTTACCTTACAAAGCAACTCGCTATACTTGAAAGCTGATTCAAAATTAGATGACTACATGGTGAACTATGTTTTTATTTACAATAACTAACAAACCTTGCAATGAGAAGTGGTGCAGAAGTACATCTTCTGATCAAAATAAGAGCTGCTGGATCAGGAGAACGGACATTTGTCCCTTTAAGTAGCAGGAAACAGTGTTGCTAAAAAAAAAAAAAAGTGGAATTTTCACATGCATTTATTAACACATAGTCTGGCTTCATTAATTGATTTATTCAAATAATGCAATTTGAATGTTTCCTCTGCTTTTTGGTTTGTTTTTTAAATAAAAAAACAGGCTTAGCTGGTGAGATAAAAAGCTATCACAATTGTATCAAACTGAAAACTTCATTGTGTCAAACTGAAAACTGTGTTTCTTTTTTTTTAAACAGCTTGTATACAAAGTGAAAGCAAACACTATTTTAGAGAAACTTGCTTCAGCTTCTGTTGGGAGTTATGGTCATGAAGTCTGGCTGGATCTTGTTAATGAAGCCAAAGAAAATTTGCAAAAAATTCAGGTATGTTTTTATTTCTACCCTCTTTCTCTAATAAAGTAATTAAAATTATAAAGGAGCTTGGAATTAATTTCAGTTGTTTCCTTATGCAAACAGGATAGCCAATTTGTTGTGGATTACTGCATAAATGCTCCATGGCCACTATATGAAACCACTCAAGAAATGTTGAACTACGCTAAAGTCAGAGTAAGGGGTTTTATTTGTTTAAATTGCTTATACTCGTCCATTCCTATTACGTGCTTCTGTACAGCTTCAGAGGGGGGACATCTTCAAACCAGTTACAGTCATGCAAAAAGTAAATGAGTTATAAATTGTATGTTACCAAACATGAAGAAGAAGTAAGGCTTGTTCCAACCTCATTCTTGCTATTGCTTAAGGGCAAAAAAGAGCTTACAGTTTTATTTTCACATCAGAAAGCAGGTTTTAGTTTGAGTAGTAGTCTTTTTAAGTACCTTTTAAATATTAATTTCAGGACTAAAAGCTCAAAATATGTCACCTTTTTTGTTTTCATTATTTTAGTCTTTCCTGCCTTATCAAACAGAATCAGAGAGATACATATTATCTGTCTGATTCTGCATACATGTAGAAATCCAATCAGAGTCTAACATTGTAAAATAAAGACTCCAGTTTACAGAGGTACTAAGTTTTTGCTCATGTCTTTATTAAATTCGTAGTACTATCTGGCATGTTCTGCATGTACTAAGTTGTCAGCCAAACCATTTCATGTATGTTTCAGATCTTGAAGAAAGACGATAGAACCATTGCTCCATCATCTGATGGGGCTCCGGTATCCATAACTGAGGTGAGGACAAAGTTCTTGGCCCCGCAGCATCATATTATAAACAAGTATGATGCAGAGTTTTAAAAACTACTACTGTTGAACTATTTAAAAGTCTAAACAAGCTTGTATTTTATAGTATGAAAGAGAAAAACAGTAATGACAGGTTTCAGAAATAAGCGATTCCTTCAGTCACAGAAAGATTCATTTTCAGATGCTCCAGAAATTGAAGGAAGAAGCTTTCTTAAGTGCTTTTAGGTATTTAATTTTGTTTCTTATTTAGTCCTATTGTATACTGGACAGGCCTCATCCGCCCTCAAGGAGAATCAGTGTAAAGTGTTTATACAATTGAAATTTTGGATTCAGGTTTCAGAAATAAGCGATTCCTTCAGTCACAGAAAGATTCATTTTCAGATGCTCCAGAAATTGAAGGAAGAAGCTTTCTTAAGTGCTTTTAGGTATTTAATTTTGTTTCTTATTTAGTCCTATTGTATACTGGACAGGCCTCATCCGCCCTCAAGGAGAATCAGTGTAAAGTGTTTATACAATTGAAATTTTGGATTAATGCTTTTTTAATCAAACTTACATGTGTAATTAACTGAAATGCTTGAAAAGTCTTTGTTTTCCTCCATTCTTCCTCTTTGTGATGGTTATTCTAACCATGTAATATCACAGTTTGGTAAGACAGATATTAACCTTAAATCTCTTGTCTGCATTCAGGTATTGAGAGCTCAGGCAAGGCTTACAACTTTTTATGGAGCTTTTGGACGAGAGAAATTCAGGTTTGTTTCTGTTTGTTCGTTAAGATTTAAAGTAAATGTAATTGTAATGGTTAAGTATGTGCCATATATGAAATTAAGTTTTTTGTGTTTGTTGTTTTTTTTTTTTTTTTTTAATTTGAGTTCATTAAACTTTAAACCCTTCCTTCTCTTCCTGAAGTTTCTCATCCTCTACTGTGGAGAAGGGAGAATGGAGGGAGGGTGCGTCAACCTATATGTTGAAAACATATTATCTGTTGCACATGCACCATCTTGCATAGATTTATTTTTTTAATTTAACGTCTATAGGAGGGGGGGTGATTTTATGCACACACAATCTAACACTACTATTGTCTCTTACAGCATATAGTACTAGCTAGAAAAGGTTTGAGGTTCTCCCCCCCAACTCCTTTAATATTGATGTTTCTTTTCCTCCTCTCGCTTCTAGTGGTATTGCTTGGACAGAATTCTTGAATAATGAAGACATTTTCAAGAATATCCTTTTTCAGCTAGGAGAAGGAAATTTATCTTGTGCACAGTACCTCTGGCTTAGACATCAGGTGAGATGGCATAGACATCTCTTTGGTATTTATGGAGGATGTTAAGTCTCAAATTTTGCAGCCTTATTTAAGAATCAGACCAATGCGGTTATGAAACAGCTCTTCAAAGAAGCAAAGGTCTATGGGAGAATCTTGTCTATTATCACAGTGATTACCTGCTCACCTAGCTCCTTAGAAGGCTGAACTTCTTATTGATTTAAGAATAAACTGCTTTTTCTTATGTCAGAACACATATTTCTAGGTCTGAAGGATGACAATTCTTTGATTTATTCTGGTGTGGTTATAATCTTCCATTCACTTTCTTGCAAGCGCAGCTCTCAGAATTTTTAAGTGGACATTTGCTGGCTACCTTAAAATCCTTTAAAAATAATCACATAGACTCCTTACACTGAATGACACATTCATAATAGTGGCTGTGGGATATTGTATTCTTTAGTGCAGGACTTTCAGGTCCATGTCTGTTGTTTTCTTAATAAGACAGAACTATAGAGCAAGTTCTAAAGTAGGACATGATCCTGCCACTGTAATTTGCAAAGGAATTGCTTCAGTTAGGTCTTGTTTAAGAAGACCAACTCTAGTTTTTCTGAACAGGGCTATGGTTGTTTTTTTTTTAAATTCCTGTCTATGATTACTGAGATTTTCTCTTTGTAGTTGTGAAATCTATTGTTTCTTCCTATTAGTGAAACAGCTTTACAGAGTATCAGATAAACATATACTCCATATATCTGTAATTGTTCTGTTTTAATATTTTAGGCAGATTTTGAAAGCAGCTTTAATGAGAAAATGCTGGAGAACTTGCTTAATGCCATCCATTTCACTGTTCCTTTGAAGGAACTATGTTTGTGGCTTAAAAATGTTGTGATCCCTTTCTTAAGAAGAGTTGTGCCAAAGGGACAGGTAAGACTGACTTAATAAATGCAAAATGTAATTTTCTCAGGCTAAGATAATTTTATAGTCAGACCTACAGACTTTTGTTTTTGAATGTCAGAACCTTGTTCCTCTGTCTTTTAAAAGGCTTCTTTTCCCTACAGTTTATATTTTAAATTATTTCTTTTAAAACAAATATTTAATGGCAAATTTTGCTTTGATGGATAGCATAACTCTACTTATAACTGTATTTTTTTCAGAAAATATTAGCAAAATGGCTGGAACAAGGTGCTCGAAACCTTGAATTAACTGATAAGGTAAGTCATACTGCAGAAGCTTTGTGTGTCTTGTATTTCTATATGTATAATACAGTTTGCTAATATAAATTATTTCGGACAGGCAAATTGGCCAGAAAATGGACTCCAAATGGCAGAGGTTTTTTTTACAAGTAAATATCAAGGTGAAATGGGACTGACAACTTTTCTCCAGTGGACTCCTTTGGTAAGAAATGTAGCAAATATAAGGATTTGCTACTAAGAGACTTCAGAACATATGCTCTGTGCTAGAGTTGGAATGGATGATAATTAAGTCATTATTGGTTTTGGTGAAGATTGACTTAATTTCATGAGAGGAAGGAACTGAATTCCAATCTTCTTGGGTTTAAAGATTAAAAAAAAGAAAAGTCAGTGCAACATTAATACCCTTTAAGAGATGTATTAATAGTCTAAATGTGAATAATATTCTTGAATATTCTGTAGTACACAAATAAGCCTGAGTACTATAAAACACTTAAATTTCAGTAAGGATACTCCTTATGAACTTAAATTAAAAACGTCTCATCTCTGTCAAAATTTTTGGAAATTAATTGCATTAATAACCATGTTATGGCCTGGAGAAAACAGGTATTAAAAATCAGCTAGCTGTAAGGTTACGAATACTGAATTTGTGCAAACACAAATAAATTATGTATGTTATATATCCTAGGTATACTAGCATCTATTACAGTGGTAGTATGAAAGTGGAGAAAGATAAAGCTTAAAGCTAACCGGCTGTGCATTTTAAAAATTGGAAACATTGACATTCTATGTTAGTTAGATCTGCTGTCTTAAACTTCTGAATCCCACGTTCAAAGTGCATAATGCAAAGAAGAGAAAGTTACTCCAAGTCCCACTTTCAACATTTACTTGATTTTCTTTATTGTATGCCATACAAAGGTGACAGTTCAGCATATATATTCATAAAATCTTCAAGATTGCAAGGCATCAAAAATGGTTTGTGAGGTTTCTTGGAAAATTGCATGAAAAATAGGGTTTCGACTCCAAAGAAAATGTCAGCTGTAGGTACATTGTTCCTAGCCATTTGTCTTACCTGTCCTTAAGACTTTCAGTGTATGAAATGCTCATCCCTCTTCCCTGTGCAGGCTCTACTAGTGCATCGCTGTCTTTATATTTAGAAAGAATCTTTTCCTAATATCTTACCAGAATCTTCCTTGCTGCACTGTAAGTCAACTACCCTTGTCTTATACCAGAGATGTGGAGAATAATTTGTTTTCTTCCTGTTTAAGACAGCCCTTTAATGGTCTTGAAGATTGTAGCAAGTCTTCTAATGTTTCACTTCTAAACACTGTTTCAGAGATGTGGTGACTGTGAAGAGGTACGTAGGTTGAAGAAGCTGGTAAATGATTTACAGGAACTGATAAATCTGTACAGAAAATACAACTGCAGGCTGGCACTCTGTGATTTTGAAAAGGTAATTCTGCAGACACTTCAAAAAGTGCTTTTGAGTAATGGATTGTTCTGAGAAGGAGAAAAATCGTGCAGCATGTGATTTAAAGTCAGACAAAAGAGGAATCCTGATGGATTGGTTGGTTAAACTTGTGTTCATAAGCTGCTAAGGCTATTTGGTATGTTGTGTTTGTTACAAATTTGTTTCAACTGTGGGTATAAATATATAATGTGACAAGATACTGTGAGAATGTATGGCTTAAACTCCATGATTTGCAGTTCATTACAGTTCGTATATTGTGGAGCAAGCATTAGCAACGGAGAAATTAGAAGTACAACTGAACAATAAGGGGTTTTGTAAAAGACAGCTTTTATTTGAGCTAAAGAGGGATGCTAGTTCTTGAAATCATTCAATGGTATAAATATATAATGTGACAAGATACTGTGAGAATGTATGGCTTAAACTCCATGATTTGCAGTTCATTACAGTTCGTATATTGTGGAGCAAGCATTAGCAACGGAGAAATTAGAAGTACAACTGAACAATAAGGGGTTTTGTAAAAGACAGCTTTTATTTGAGCTAAAGAGGGATGCTAGTTCTTGAAATCATTCAATTGATTTCAATGGACTCTGGATGTTGAATTATTTATTAGAGATGTAAAGGATCGTGTACTAACAAGTGTGATGTTCTAACATGGCATTGTTCTGCTTGCTGCCCAGGAAAATGCAAATACTATTGTGTTTCGCATGTTTGATAAAATTTTGGCACCAGAGCTTGTCCCATCCATTTTGGAGAAGTTTATAAAACCGTACCTGTGTGAACATAATCTACAAAAGGATGAACTTCTTCTACAGTATATAAAGGTAACCATATTTTCTACCTTTTGAAGAAAGCTGTTTAAACGTGAGTAAGCAGAAAACAAATCTGATGACCATTTTTATTTACACTTGAATTTTAGGACTAGCTTTCAGATTAGCTTACTCCTGTCAATGAACTTATTGATAGTTACTATTTCAGTAATAAGGCATTCAAATCTATCCCTTAATGTCACAAAAACTTAATTTTTGTTTATATTATATTTCTGTCTTTCCTGAATTCAAATATCCTAATAATCTTTATCAAAATATACAGGATTTGCTAGAACGTTGTCGTACACGGTCTGCTTCAGTATTTGAAACTGCATGGGAGGCAAAGGCAATAGCTGTCATTGGCTGTATCTCTGATACAGATGTAAGTATATTTTATGAAATAGACATCAAGTGACTCTAACACATCAGTTCAGAATGAAACACATAATTTTATATAAGCATAGGAGTACATTTTTACGTGAGTGGTATGAGGAGGAACAAATAGTATGCTGTCTTTTTTTTCTATCTTAGTAATCTCCCATGTGATGTTCTTTGCTTGGGAATTTAATTGTAGTTTTGACATCATCACATGGAAAACTCACCAACTTTAATATGTATGAACTCAAGCTCTGCAGTGTCGTAAATTACTATAAGCATATTCTAATTTAATTTGACAGATATGATAATGAATGCCCTTTATGCAAGTGGAGATTGGGCCAGGAAATAAAATTCTTGCCTAAATGAATCAATTACACGTGAACAATACTTCAAGAGATTACCTTGTAACTTATGTTTAAAAGTGAGCTCTTTATGTTCCTTTTATAGCTGAAATTTGATGCAGTTCTACAGATAATGCATGGTGCTATGGTACCATGGAGTGCAGCAGTGGAGCAGCTGGTAAAACAGCATTTGGAAATGAATCATGTCAAGTAAGGCAACATCCACAGTCTACACCTTAGTTTTGTGTGTACTTTCAATTAGAATTCTGTTTTGGGGGTGGGAAATACTGTGTATCTGATGTGGTATGATGATTAAATCACATAGCTGTAGGTAGCAAATGCATTAATAATAGTCTAATTTGTCCATAGAGTAAAGTTACTGCAGGAAAGTTACCGACTGATGGAGATGAAGAAGCTTTTGCGAGCCTATGGGATAAGAGATACTAATCTTTTAAAGGACAAGCAGATGATAATGGTAAGTGATCAGCATTACTCTTATTTCTATTAAACAAAAGTCCCTACGCTTACCTGCATGTATTTTCATGGGGTATTATAAGCCAGACTTTTCAAAAAATCTGAGCGACTGGTAGCTCCCACTTGTTACCAATATCCATTTTTATTGTCTTATTGGGACACATTTTTTGCCCAAAAGCCCACTCTTTTTTTAAGAATTAGCAGATTAGCTTAGCCCAACCTGATTGGCACAGCATTGATAATATAGTACTTTCTGTATAGGGGGGCAGGAAAGAAAAGAGGAAACTAACAAAATGGAAGGCTAAGTCCTCTCAAGACTTCAGATCCGATTTCTCCTAAGGTCACAGTGAACAATACTTGGTGATTTTTTTTTTTTTAATTTTTTTTTTTAGCATCTCCCCTTTATTAGGGAGAAAACATGAGTATTTCTGGAAAAGTTCCTTGCCAATTTTTTTTTTTTTTTTTTTTTTTTTTAGCATCTCCCCTTTATTAGGGAGAAAACATGAGTATTTCTGGAAAAGTTCCTTGCCATTCTGTCGAGCCAGATGAGTCCCCTGAACTTTGAGAGTTCCCAGGATAATTCTCTTCCCCAAGCTAAATCTTCTCCCAGTCATGCTTTAGTCAAGTTTTCTCTAGATAAAAGTTTTAAACTTCTAGGTAACTTGCTTGTTTCAAGCTGTACAACTACAATGCAGAAGTAGCGTGTATAAATTACTTCCTTTGTTATCCTATACCTCAACAAACTAAAGTCCGTATCTGTTTTCTTCCTACAGAGGCTAGTGAAATACATTCTTAAACAAGATACCCCTACTTCTTTGGAGGATGCTTTGAAAATTGTAGCGGCATATATGTTGCCCACTGTGGAAGTCTACATTTTGAGGATGATAGACCTGATTGACAAAGAAAGGGTACTAAAATGCTTCATGTCAGTTGATCTCAGAACTTAAAGACACTCAGGTCTATTTTCAAAACAGGGGCAAGTTTTACTACTTGCTGAAATCTTATACATGGTTTACATATAATTTTTTTTTTTCATTACGGTTCTATTAATTGTACACATAACTGCCTATACTTAACATTGACAAAGGTCTCATTTTCAGAGTTTTAAATATCATGAGGCACCCTTCATTTGTGGCAAAAAAGGATGAAAATTATGGCCCACAATATACAAAACAAGTTTGGAGATGAAGTCTTTACATATTTTCACATACTGGTTTTGCTAGAGTTGTTTTGGGGCAAGTCGCTTTCTTGCCAACAGAAAAGAAGATTCTTTCCTCTGAGAAACACTTTCTTCTAATGCAACGATACCCCACATGAGTATAGACCTGCCTCTTTAGTACTGAGAGCACCTGAGTGTTTGTCTTGCGATACAGGGTGTTGAATGTATATCTATTAGTACAGAGTTTTCTTCCAAGTTAATGTCAAGTCCCAGTTTAGCAAAAAAACCTAAAGTTATCTTTAAATTACATTGATGTCCTAACTAGAAACATTTAACTTCACTTGCTACATTATAGTAGGTGTGATTACCTTTATGCTCTGTGGTTGTCCCTGGTTACATTATTGGGATCTCTTTGACCTGAAGAAAAGGAGGCTTTTTGACTAAAGGAATCAAATTAACGCCCCTGCAAAATAGTGTTTCTCATGTTAACATTTGTTCTGCCTTATTAGCACATGGTATTCTTGATAATCATACTGTTTTAAAAATGTTGCATAATTGCCAATGAACAAAACTGCATTTTAATTTGCCTATTGTAAGCCTTAGTGAGTAAGCACATAGATTTTACTGAAAGCCTCATAGGTTTAGTGAAAACTATTCAGGAAGTTTAAGGAAGTCACGTCATAGTAAATGTATTTTCTAAAGAGATTCGAAGTTCATCAGCAGAAGATTAATCTTACCCGATTGGCCATCATGCAACCATTGTATCAAAGCAAGGGATTGCACATAACTTAGCTTTTCCAAAAGCAAATGCCCTTTTCTTTTGATTATTTCTGGTTTACTTTTTTTTCCCCCCCCACCTTCTTCAGGGAGAGGAATCTCTGACTTTGTTAAAATCTCTGACTCCTGCTGAAGCTGAGAAAGTTGCAGAGAGACTGACTGTATGGGGAACACTGGTATTACAGAATAATGCAGATAATTCTGAAGAGGTACCAAGTCATTTCACATCGTAAAGTGTGTGCACACGTTATTCTAAATACTATTCTTACCCAGATGCTTAAAAAAAGGTAGGGGATGCAAATGTAAAAACTGTCTTCCAGCAAAAAGGGATGATGAACTGGTCCTGCTCTCAGCAAAAGGTTGGACTGGGTAACCTCTTGAAGCCTCTTCCAACTTGAGTTTATTCTGATTCTGTATATTATACAATTATTGTGTGTTATTTTTAAAGGCAACTCCACACAGTGGCATGGCTATCTGAATTCAATTAATAATTTATAAATCCTGCTGCATTATTATACCTCTAGTCCTACATATTTTCCAGTTCTTTCTTTATTTGCTTGGAAAACATTTAAAAACTGTAGGTGTGGCTTTGCAACACACCAAAGTGGGTTGAAGCTTCACGGTTGACAGTACACATTACTGGCTTGCAACCACAGAAGAGAATTTTTGTTAACGGTTGTTTTAGGGAGTTATTATGGGCAAGGGAAGGAAGAACAAAGGGAGAAGGGTGGATATTTTCAAAACTCCTGTGAGAGCTAACAGACTGTTTGGAGTACATACATACTACAGCTATAGAATAGTTGCTATTTCTGTAAAGGATGCATATTTACAATAACTTTCTGTTCCCTTGCTTTTCAACTGGTTGTATCTTAAACTTGAGAATTGTTGCTTAAGACATTCATAGAGCATTGCATAGTATTTTAAGGGAGTGGAAGCCTGAGGGTCACTGTCTGTTACTGGCAACACTTTGACCAAACAAAACATTAACCTCTTCCTTCCCTGCAGCACAAAACACAAATGTTTATGACTAAGACCCTTGTGGAAATCCTTAAATTCCTGTTCAGCATTCAAAAAGGTAAGCTACAACTTAAAAATATTACATTTTGTTTGTAGATGGAGTCAGGAAGTAATTGTTTTTGTCCTCCAACAGACAATCCTCTGAAGAAAGATGAATGTGAAGCAAACCTAAAAATGTTTGAAACACTTGCTACCCTGCAGGTAGGTATCTTTATAGTTTCAAACCACTTCTGATTTACTGTAGTTATTCCAATTGTTCTTATAACATGGATGATATTAAAAATTAATTGTATTTACAATTTATGTGCAAAGGTTGTTTTTATTATTGACTTCTAAAGAGATTCTAAGGCTATCTACCAATTAGTGCCTGGGAAAGTTCCCAATGACTAGAACTCAGTTGTCCATTTAAACCAAAAAATTAGATACTCTCCCAAAAGTCTTAATTGCTAACACTTCAAAGATTTCATGATAGAGTACTGTAATATGTTATTAAGGTCTTATTATGATTTGTAAACTTAACTTATTTAATACAGCATTTGGGCACGCAGTATCCTTCAGGTTTTTTTTATTTTGCTTACCTACTGCCTAGCAAAATTCTCCGATTTATTACGTAAATCAGTAATTGGTAGAAACTAGTAAAGTCAACTTCATACTGAAAGTATTCCTCTAAGAATGAAACAAGAAATAAAAACATTTTAACAAAAAAAACCCCCAACGTTTTTAAAGGAAGCTACATGAATACAAATATATAATCTTATTTTTTTGTTGCAGGAAGATTTTGATATCTTTCTCTCAGTCAAAGAATTCAGGAATCCTTCACTGATGTCTAGGCTTCTTGAGAAGCACATAAAAGCTTATGAAACTGTCAGATCTCTGTCAAAGCCTAGGAGAGTGCAAACAATGAATTGTAATTCAGAAGATGGTAAAACCAAGAACCGTTCTACTGAATCAGGGTTGTATAGACTGGCTTTGCTCCTGCAAAGGTCAGAGCAAGAACTGGGGGAAAAACTGGCCTTGAGAGCACTAGATGCTGGAAAAGTTGAAGACGCTGTAAAAATATGCAGGTAAAACGGCAGAGGTTTTCAAGATTATAACTTTTAATGGGCTTTTCTGTACTATTTCTGAGACTTTGCAGAAGTAAGTAGATGTAGAGCAAAGGAAAGGGGTTTTTTTGTTTTAGTTTTTTTTTCTAAAAATGAGTGTTTAAGCAATATGCTTATATTGCTTGTATGCAATATTGAGTGTAGAGTTAAGTTGTTGGCTCTGAAAATTGCCATTGTTTTTTGCCGTAACATGATTACTAAAAAAAATTTGGATTTCTATATATGCCTCTGTAAAAATAGGTGCTGCAAAAAATTGTTTCCTTTTAATAGGACATATGAACCTTCCATTCATAGTATGCTAATGATCTTAATATTTTTACAGATTTGCTATTAGATTCTCTAGAACTATGTAAATATACTTTGGCTGCCAAGGAAATTTACAGACAGTGCCAAATAGAAAATTATGGATTTACAGCAAAGGTATTTTCTGCTAATTTAAATATATTTTTTTAATATATGTAATGTTTTGATTGACTGAATAGTGTTCACTGTACATACTTTTTTTTCCTCCCATTTCTCCAGCAATATTTAATCAGTTTGTTTAAAAAGCAAACAACAACAACAAAACCTCACACAGCTCTACATAAATAAAAATTTCCCTGAATATGTGTGTACTTCAGCGTAAAGAGTAAACTGATTTGAGTACTAAAAACAGTGCAGCTGTGGCACAAGCACAAGTAGCATTCTCCACTTACGTTTCAGTATAATAAATCCTGCTAATGTGACTGAAAATATTAGTGATTTTAGTGAATAGCTGCTGCCAGGACTGCTAGAGAGGGTAGAGAGCTGACTTTCAAAAAGCTTCTTTTTTTTTTTTTTTTAAAATTATGTGAAGGCATTCCCAACAGTTTTGTAAAACTTTAAGATGGATCAAGTTCTTGAATAGCATCTTTGTTTTTTGTTCAGGTCAAGCAGTGCTTTAGGCTACTTGAAATGAATGGGCTCTTACAGTTTGAGTGGAATAGATCAAAGTGGCTAGGCAAGCATATTTATGCACTGAATGTTATTTTTCTAAAAAATGATCCACTTGAAAAATGTTTACTTATAATATTTGGCCAAGATTGTTTATTAAAACCTCCATTAAATTAATTAAGAATGCATTTTGGCTGTACAACTAAATAACTGCAACATTAAAGAGGAATGTGGCCACTCTAAGTAGGAAATGTGTTTAATGCTACTGGCCATTTAACAAAAAGTAGCATAGTAGAATCCATTTTCAAATAGAAGATTGTGTTCTATTCCTGTATTCGAAAACTGGAATCTCTTGCAACACTTTGTTAGTAGACTTACTAGCTGTTCTTTTGATTGTGTGTATTTTTGACAATGTTCTTATTTAGACAACATCTTTTGGAGGAGATAAAGATCCTTATGAAGAGTGGACTTACGATGACTTCTTTAATGAAGACGGGATAGTTCTTGATCCACAGATAGCTCTTCCAGTTGCATATGAAACTATTTCTTCTCTTCTGCCTGTTTATGGTAAACTTGCTGTCCTGAACACTGAGTCAATACACAATCTGTATTTCATATTGATTTTTATCCAGGAATATAAATAATTCAGCACGTGTGTGGAAATTATCACTTCAAGTCTCAATTAGACAAACTCATGGAAGAAATATCTATTGGGGGAGGTATAGAATGTAAAGATGACTGGTTTTTGTTCTGGTTCAGGAATAATCTGAATAATGAATACCTGAAGACATGCAGAATGCTCTGGAGAAGTGTTACTATAAACTTGCCCTGTTCTTATGATCTTCTCTAGACATCTTCTGGTAGCCACTAATGGAGACAGGATTTTATCAAGATGAATTTCAGCTTACTCTAAAATGATTGTCCTTGTGTTATATACCATTGTAGATACACACAACTTTTTGAAAATTTCAAGTATTATAAACAGAACTCTACAATGTTGTAGGTGCTGCAGAAAGACACTTTCAGCTCTCTAAAAGAAGCACTGAATATTTTAGAATTATTTATTTTTAATACTTCTTGATGTAAATGCTTTCTTTCCTAATGTGTCATTGGTGTATTAAAAAAGCATATAACTGCAAATACTGTTGCACAGTGCTAAATCTACCTATAAAGGATATGCTTATTTGATTGATTTGAATAGATTTATTACCTTCACAGATGAACTGTTTATGTTGACTGTCTTATCAGGACAAAGGGATTTGCACACGAAGTAGTTACTGCAAACTGTTGGTTTGTATTCCTTTGTGTTTGAAAAGATATTCCCTCCTATAAAATAACTTCTGATTAGGCACAGTAAAAAATAGCAGTCCTGGCTCTTAGATTTCATGTGTATTTATTTTATGTACTGTCCCTGAAGTATAGTATTTTTAAGGTACTTCCAGACTTCATAGTGTTGCTGAGATCTTGGCACGCTGCTGATGTGTATTTGTCTGTCTTTCAGAGAACAAGCTGTATCCTTTGGACTCTACAAGCCTGGCAAACTGTGCATTTATTAAAGGTATCATGATGGCAGATTCACCACACTAAAAGCATAAACCAGACCACTAGAAAACGTGAGGTTTAATTTAAACCTACACAAGCATGACTAACATAGTTTTTTAAATAGGTGCCTAGATGTTCCACTTAAAGCCATATTCTAGGGGGATAGCTGGGTTCAGCACAGAAGACACCAGTCTGGATGGTAACTGCTACCATTCAGCCATGTGATTTTGGGCATGTTGTCAAAGCCTGTACTTCAGTACAGAAGGTCTACCGCTATGAGCTAGGATCCATTAGAGCCTTTCCAAGAAGATGACCAACTTCTGTTTTTTGAACTAAAATGCAAGTGTATTAAATTAAAAGCCCTGAAAATTTAAGGTTTCAAAGGGAGCTAAGGCTGATCTTGTGTCATAAATTTAATGAAGAAAAAGAGAAACTGCTCTGATATTAATTCCAAGAACAATATGCTTAATGTAAATACAGTAATTATTTTCTGGGGTTGTTTGTTTTCAAAATATATCACAGGACAGAACCTTCTACTACCAGCTAGAACTCCCATCTGTGCAGTGCTACAGAACCTCATGGAGTGCAGTCAGTGCGAGTTAGCTTTGCGGCTAATAGTCTGTTCATTTGGATCCTGTCTTCAGCATGGTGTATCAAATAACATGGATTTGTCCCTGGGTGAAAAGGTATGGCAAGGACAATGCTGAATTTTGCTGAGAGTAAATCTTAGAAGTATACCAACTATTAGCAAGTTTAGAGTAGTTATATAAGAATTTGATAGGTATGGGAGAGGCTATCACCATGACCTTTTAAAAACTACTACCACTTGATCAGATGTTGAGTCATTTTGTGAAAGGAGCTGGTAGTTTCTTCCCTATTTTTCATGGTTCTCTGTTTCTCTTTGCAAAGTATGTTCAGAACTAATTCTGAACTACTTCTTCTAGTCTCTGCAGGGAGGCCAGGAATAAAATGAATGTTAATAACGGTTTATTATGTACTTTCACATTGTTTTATCATTGGTTAGTATGGGAAAAGTTGCAAGTAGAATATTTGAGAAACACTCCTCAGTTCAAAAGCACTGGGAATCAGAAATTCTTTTTCTGGCTAGAAGAGATTTTTATAAGACCTTAATTAAATCTGAAAATACAATTACTATAGTACCTCCTATTATGCTATAAATGACAAGAGAAGTTGAAGGCTTGGAATTTATTTTTAACTGTATGCTGACTGTCTTTTTTTTTTTTTTTATAATAGCTACATGAGGGCAATATGCTAGCTGAAACGAAAAGCTTTCTCATTGCTATGAAACAGAAGTGTACTTCAGTAATTATGACCACTATCCTGACCTTACTACACAAGGTAAGAATGCTCTGAAAAGGGTAAGAGTGAGCCCCTTTCTTCTGCTCTATCAAGAAAGGGGCTACCCTTCGTATTGCAGAAGCCCATTCTGAAATTGTCACATGGCCAAATGCCACAAAACCCCCACATTCTGGAAAAAAATCACATGCCTTGTGAAAGCCGTAGAGAAGGTGAAGGGAAGTACTGACAGTATTGCAGTGGTGGGAAAGGATTGGGTTCCACAGCCTCATGTCTCAATACCAGAATGGGGCAAGGGTGGGCTGGATGGCTTGACAGCATTGGCCTCTGCAGTCCCAGCTGCCTTGCTTCCTACCACAGCTGGAGCATGTGCTTCTGAACAGACACCACCTTGCTGGCAGCCACATGTTGTAGTCCTGGCATATTTGACTTACTCTTACAGACTCTGGCTCTTTGATCATACACTAGTTGCTCTGCCTGAAAAGTTATGTAGTGTGGGAGCTTCATCTTTGTGGGATCCTTTAAGGACTCCTAAATTATAATAATGGCCTTTATGATCTGTAGGTATTCTCTGTCTCATTTTCAATCCTGGTTTCATTTTAGATTTGTAGACTTCTAGTTGAGGCGAGTTCTTAAAAAAATATCTGCAAAACCTGCAATATACCATCTTCTAAGGCAGTTTAGACCAAGGGAAGTTACTTTTAGACTGGCTTCAGTATATTTAGATTTTAAGTTCTAAAACCTGAAAAACATTTTCGTTCTTTTTTTTTCTTCTAATTTAAAGGCCTGATACACCTCTAAATTACAGAGTACTTTTTATGTGTTATATACTTTACACAGAGACCAATTAAAATAAATTCCTAAAGTTTATAACTAACTTCTTTTTTTTTTACCTCTTCCTCCCCCCCAAAACACAGGTGTTCAACTGTCGTCTCATAGACCAAAACCTGGCATTGGGATATTGCACAATTTTGCCCAAGGAAGATATGTTCAATAAGCTGTGGCACGTCATAAACAATACATGGCAAAATTACAGAAAAGTTTTGGTAAATTCACAAGGCAACATATTTCTTCAGCAAATAGAGAATGTTAAAGAGTTTCTTTAAAAAAAGACATCAGCAATATCATATGGGAGTGCAATGATTTGCCATTATTAAGGGTGTAGGTGTTTGAACAAGTTCTTCATTTAGGGCGCCACTGAGAGAGAAACTACCTCTCTTTACCACAGCGTAAGATTGTGCACAGGCGGTTGCTGTGAATAGCTAGCATGATGTAAGTCAAAGCATTAGGTTACCTCATCATGACTTATTCCAAAGCTTGAAATTGTTTATTTCAGGTCCCATCATAACTCATACCTACATTATATTTTGGAGAAATTGTTCTCTGGTAGCAGTTGTCAACAATGGAATGAATAAATAAATACGTCTATTAAAATATAAAGGAAGATGGGAAATAAAGCATAACAAAGAAATGGGCAGGGAGAGTGACATAAATTTGGAGAAAAGATGATGTCTAAAAAATACCTTTTGTATTAGTTTCACTAGTACAATACTAACAAAATATTTTTGAGAAAGAAACTCCATTTTAAAGTAGCTTTGAACTACCAATTCAGGAGGTGGGGTAATCCTGATACTACCTTCTGTGAGGTTTGTTTTCATTTTACACAGTTGTGTGATCATCCATGAATTGTTTTAAATTTCTCTGAGGATTTAGACCTTAGGATTCCCAATTTTCAGATTCATTATTATACTTGTATTCTTCCCTTCTCACTCCTTTTAGGCAGTAGCTCTGGTTGGAGCACAGCTTGCTAACCAATGTGGTGAAACGGAAGAAAAAAAAAAATTCCAAGAATTGGTTACTGATGCAGAATGGGGTATCCTGCTTAGTAAATTTGGTGTAAGTTTTATTTATTTATTTATTTTAGGTTTTTATTAACTGATTAAATGTCAGTATATTCTGAGATGTATTGTGATTTTTAGACAGATTTCCCATTCAAATGTAAGGAAAGCTGGGGGGTTTGTTTTGTTTTTAATTTTTCATCCTGCTTGTCTGCTTAAATAAACCTCAGAAACTGAGAAATGCAATAATTGAGAGTGCTATAAAAGAACTTTTAAGTGCTTAAGTATTATTTGGCACAGGGCATAGTAAGCAAATGCACTGCTTTTTCCTGCTCTGAAAATCTCTAGATTGAAACTAAAGAAAATGTAAAAGGTTAACTATATAAGGAATTAGTCTTGATATTGTCTAAAAGACTTCTTCGGGAAGAAGATAAAATGTTTATTTACCTGTAGATTTCTTTCGAGACCGTATTTAGACAACCACCAATAAGGAAGAAGGAACTCATAAGAACACTGGTACAAAATCCGAAAGTAGACACAGATCTCATATTGAATTAAGGTAGGTAATAATTGAAGCAAATCAATTGTGTTTAATTGTTGCTGTAATAATATGAAATCTATTTTAGTTTAAATAGATCCTAATTAATGTAATATGCAAATTGTTGTTTGGTTTTTTTAAGACTGGTCTCCTGGTGAATTTATTCATAAAGAAATAAGCACCTTGACGACACCAAAAGTCACAGAGAAAATAATATTCTGTCCTTTTCTAGTACTTTCATGCTGGACAGTGATGCCGCACTGCAGCTTTGCATTGAAACACTTCTTCTCCAGAATGCTAATACAAATCATGTTGAAGATGACTCTGGAGAATACAGTGAGAAGCAACCTCATTCCACATTACTAGCTAGAGCACTAGAAATAATTCCTCTACTGAAAAGCACGAAAGACCTGGTCACTAGCCTCAGTGGAATATTGTACAAGGTAAAAAATAATAATAATAAAAAAAGACAAAACAAAAAAACAACACGCCAAAACACGCAAAAAGAATCCCTGAAGTATGCATCTAGTCTCAAATGTCACTTGAATGACAGATTAATAATTCCACAGAAATTTGAAGAGGTTATTTTTTTTCCAATTTTGCTAAAGAATGTAAATGTTAAGTTTCAGTTTTCTACTTCTCTAGGAAAAAAAAAATAGAACAACATATCTGATTTTCTTTAAAGACAGGTAGTCTTTCTTCCCAACTTCCCTTAGAAAACAACCAGAAAATAATCAAACAAAAAAGTAACTTCTAAAAATCATAGCACACTGGAAATATTTCGAAGCATTACATTAAAAATAGATAGGGAAAAAAAAATTTATATCTTGTTTTTTTCTGTTTGGTTGGTTTTTGGTTTTGTTTTGGGGGGGTGGTTTTGTTGGGGATTTTTTGTGTTTTTTTTCTTTTCATCACTTCATGTTTGGTCTTTCTGCAATATTCTGACTTTTTTTTTAGGATTTAGGACTATGAAGTGGAAGTCTTGTTTTAGAGAAGTAGATCATGATGCTTATACTGTTTCTTCAGTGTTATGTCAATATAGTTGGTGTTAAAATTGGAAAAGTTAACTCAGTTGTATGTTTTTATAAGACAAATCATATAAGATCTTATAAAATAGATCATTATTTTGAACAGCTTGATCCTTATGACTATGAAACTATTGAAGTTGTCCTGAAAGTGATACAAAATGCTGATGAAAAGAACACAAGTATCCAGCTGAATCAGGTATGTTCTAATATGTTCTATAATAATTCTATGCTGTTACCTTACTAATGGCAACTGTATTCTGTTTTGTCTATTTATTAGTGTAGTTATTCAAGAGTCTGTTGAAATTAATTGAATTATTCTATTGGCACAGCTCTCATTCAGAAAATAGCATTCAAGAAATAGTGATCTCTAGCTGTTTCTCAGCAATGGCTCATAGCAGGGATAAAAACTCTACAGATATGTACCAACTTTGCCAAAATAACATATGCCTCCAAGACTTTGGCATGTTTACTGGTGGCGCGGGGAGGAATATAGTAGTCTTGTGGCTTTTTTGCTTTTTCCTTGCTTTTTTGCTTTTTTTTTTTTTTTTCCTTTTCCCCCCCCCAGGCTTTGAGCCTCCTCAAACATCTGGAATCTTACAAAAGAATTTCTCCACCTGTGGACCTAGAACACCAATATGTTTTAGAGCATGTGATTCCCTTATCTCCAGCTGCTCAAACCAGACTGCCCTTTCATCTGATATTCTTTAGAACTGCACAAAGTTTCTGGAACATTATATGTACGTTCAGTATTTTTTATTGCTAGATATACGTATGATTCCCTTTCTCTGCTATCTGTGAACATTAAAGTTCTGTAGTATACATTATATATTAATTGTATTTCTTTATTAATGCAGTTTTCACCACAAGTACTTCTGAAAGTAGTTGTGCTCCCAAATTGCTACTGGTGAGGTAACTGGCTTTCAGTGGAGCTAAGATGATATATACAATACAGAATTCTGTCCTCAAATTCTTTTCTTAGGACCTCTCAAAGAGCAAAGTAATCCATGTATCCCACTTCCCAGGCCAGTGTGACACATTAAGATTATATTCTTTCTCTCCCAATGGAGTTCTGCATCTAACAATAAACTGAAAGTGCTTAATTTCATAGAGAAACCTGCAAGTGGACTGTGATACCATCATAGACAGCTCTCTTCTTCCTTTCAGCTGCAGAGCTCAGTGAGGAATCCTTCCCAACACTTCTGTTGATTTCCAAACTAATGAAGGTAAAGTAGCATCTTGAAAGAATTTATTTCACAAATATTTTTCCCACACACAAAAAAGAGCTTTCGTCTTTCTTTTGCATGATTTTGGCCTCACTATAGAACTGACAATTCTTAATCTACTTTAATGTTTTTCTAGGTTTCACTGGATACCTTGCACATGTCTGCAGCTCGACATGTCTTTGAAAAAAATTTAAAACCAAAAATATTTGAAATGAGAAACACTGGATATACATCAGTTGTTAACAAGGAAACAACTAAAACTGTGCAGACAATTCAGTCATATCTGCTGTCTATAATTAATCCAGAGTGGGCTGTAGCTATTGCTCACAAGATTGCACAAGAATTTCCAACAGGTAAAGTGCATATGTGATGACTTGAAGGGTTAAGTAATGGGAGAAGAATAGGTTTGAGAAAAGAAAAGCTAGCCTGTAACCAAACATTTTTTTCTTGGATAAAACCTGGGGAAGTTTGAGAATAAAAATGCATTTGTCTCCTACATCCAATTTTGAACAGTAGGCTAGAACAACAGTCATTTTATAACACAGCATCGCTATTAAATCCTTTTTTCTCTCTTTTTAAGCCATGTTGTCTTGCTTAAAGTTTTTGCATGTTCATAGCATCTTCAGACAAGTTTTCCAGCAAAGGCAAATATTTCAGCCAAATTTAAGCTAGTGTCTCTATTATCTGAATCCAAATAGATAATATTTTTTTTCTCTTTAGGTACAAGAGCTTTCCCAATACTTTAAATATCTTCTAAAATTTTTTTTTAATTGTTTGAAATAAAATGGATATTCTGTATACTGTAGAAAGGATTCATGAAAACTTACTTTATTTACTTCCTTCCCCCCCTTTTTATCCTTTAAAAAAGGTCCTGACCAGATTCAGGCATTGAAATTCTGTCTCTATCTAGCTGAGAAATGGCTAAAGAATACTACAGCTAAGGTAATGGTAAACTGCTTGCAAAACACTTGTTTTACAGTCGGGTACTTATGTTAGTGTTTTGTCTTTTGCTGTTTTGGATAGTGGTGTGTAAATTGTACCTCAACCAACCCTGACATGGGAAGTACTTTCTTTTGGGGAAGTGACTGTGTAAGTGACCCCTCAGAAGAACCCTCTCTGTCCAGTAACATTCTCCTGTTCACAACCTAGCAAAAATTAGGCTTACCGTTCTTGGAGGTTGGACAAAAAATACACAGTTTTAAGGAAGAATAATTTGTTCTTTCTCCTGTTGTGTGCATTTTTCTTGCTGCAGGAGAATGAGTTGGAATCTGTTCCAGCTGTTAGATCAATAGCATTATTAACTTTTGCTTTGAGTTCCAAGACACTTTAGCTATTTGTAGTAGTATATATAAAGAAAGTCTGCTTTGACTTGATTCTCAGGCTCATTTTTACATGGTTGGTAGGGAAAGGTGAATAAGAATCTCACCCTTGCTTATAAATATCGAACTTGCTATGGAGTTGTTGAGAGACAATGAACACTAAATAGTTCTCTGATACTTAGTCACATCTTTAATTTTGGCACAATTCTATTCAAACTGTAACTCTAGCAGCCAGTGTTTAATATTAAATCTTTTTTCTTCTCCATCTTGCCTCAAAATGTCTTAGTTTTACATACTGGTGCATGTAGTACATATTTGGCTTTTTCACAACATACCTGTGTTTACAATTTTTTTCAAAATATGTTTTCTGGCTAGAGCAGCATGGTTAATACTGTCTGTTTACAGAAAAAATACCTGTAGATACAGGTATGGGGACACATCTGAAGAACAGATCTTGCTACCCAGTTCACTGTTTTAGCCTCCTTTTACTCTTAACTTTTTATAGTCTGTTTTATATAAAACTGTGGTGTTTTACTAAAGGATGATTCACGTGAAAAAGCAGAAGTCCTACAGAAGAAATTATATATGCAGTATAAGCGATCAGCAACAGAAAACGTTCTAATAACACATAACTTGAACACTGGAGAGCATTTAAAGTCTATTGGGAAACCAGCAAATCTTATCATTTTACTGTACGAACACCACAGTATAGACCAAAGAATCCAAAATCCAACTGGCAGGGATTATCCAGGTGAGTATCCATAACCTAGTTTCAAAGAAGCAAAAAGTAGTTCTTTAAAAAATGCTAAGCAAGATAATACTAGTTTGTAAATATATTGTCTCTACCTATTTATGTAGATATCCATGTGGCAGCTAAGGAGATAGCTGAAATCAATGATTTGGATATGAACAAAATTTGGGATAAACTGCTGGATAAATGGCTGTGTCCAAGTATACTGCCCTCAGAAGTAAGTCATCACTGAAGATTTGGTTTTGGAGAAAAATGGCCAATTACATAAAATATGTATATTTTTATCACTTGGTCAAAAGACAGGTTATTTTGCACAATTTGCCTTTAGTACTTATGAATCTCTTTAAGATGCATCTGAATTCAGATGACTAACAATTTCAATACCTTTCTAATACTGTTGCACACCACTCTCTCTAGTGAGAATGATTTGAAATGCTTTCCCTTCTCTCTGTATAGAGATTAAAATCTTATCTTTAGTGCTACAGTAAGGTTGTGTAGCCAGCCTAAAGGAGTAAAGGAGTTGTAAATGTATTAGCCTCATGAAACACTGATTCTAGAATTAGAAAGAGAATGAATCCTCTCCTGTTGCAACTTAGCTAACAGAGAGTTAATTGCTGTCTGTGCAGCATACAGCTGGGTGAGAAAGGGCAGGGAGTAGGCATTGCCTCTGCTTCAAAATACCAGTTAGCAGGCTGAGGAATGGTGTTGACTGCCAAGTATACAGTTAAATAAAGAAAAGACTGATAAAACCAGAATTCCTTTCCTTGGCTGCATTAGCAGGGGTGCCCAGCTTTTAAGACAGGGTTTAAGCAAGAATATGACCCTGCTATTTAGCCAAACAATTTAGAAAACTCTCACAACTAGATTTTCATGTCTTTTTAAAGAAAACTCAAGAAATCTTTGGAGGTGTACAGGAAGATGAAGAACTCCGAAGGTATGTGTGTTGTCTTACATATAATATGGCAAATTGGCATTAACTTGCAAGTTTAAGTGTATCTGGCTTTTTCAAGAAACCTAGCAATGGGTGTGATTCAGAACTTACTGTTGTGTTTTCATTTTTTACTTTCTGGTGACATCCGTTTTGAATCGTCAAATACTTATTTATGCAATGAAATGCCATTTGCAATAACTTACAGATGTAAGTAAGTGCTTAAGAGTAGCTATTTGGAGGTTTTCTCCTCATTTTTTATATCCTTGGAATCTCTTATCCTTAATCTCTTTTTGACAGTGAAATATACTTACATTTGAATGAACATTGATACATTGTATTTCAGTAGCTATGCAGTACTTGTATTAAAAACAAATGCATTTTTGCAGAGTTATATATCTACTTCAGTCACGCCCAATGGATTATAGTTCAAGAATGCTTTTTGCAATTACAACATCTGCCACATCTGTAAGTTCCTAAATTCTTGTTTTAGCTTGCTACTTATGAAATTTTTACCTCTTATTGAAATCAGATGTAGTCTACTTAACTGTATGGGTTTCAGCCTAAGGCCTTTTAAGCTGTGTTTTGGATAGTTTATATGTCTGTAAGAGCTGGATGTTTCTCGCCACCCACTTTTGGAGTAAAACTGTGGTGTTCATTGAATTTTGCTATTGACTGTCAAGAGCAGCCCTTGAACTCTGGGTTTTCTACATTTATTATTGATATTATCTGAAAATAACTTCATTAAACGTTTTCTAGAATGTGCTTTAAGCTGGTGTGATACATTGGCTCACTTTGGGTGGAATTAAAGCAGAGTGGTAAAATTATTTTAGCAGAACCTTAACCTTCAGTCTTTCACACTTACTAAATGTATTTGTGATACTATATATCACAAATATTTTTCTTGCCTGCATTAATAGTCTTAAATCTAGAAAACCACCTGGTTTAGCAGCATTCTTTGAAGTTGACAAATATTTCAACTGGTTAGTATAAAAGTTGAATGTGAACCAGTCTGTTAGTTAGCATATATTTCCACTAAATGAATGAAAAAAATCTTAGAAAGGATCATACTAGATGTATATAACCCTCTTTCTAGTTGTTCAGCCAATTGTTGTGACTTTCCACTCTGTTGGGTTTTTTCCCCCTTCTCAGCCGATTGGTGTTACTCAGTTGACGTTCGCTCACAGGAGCAGAGCACTTAAGTGTCTGCTCTACTTGGCAGATACCAACACTGTGGAATCACTCTTCAAGAAACCCATTGAGAAAGTGAAGTAAGATGATTTTTCCTTAAGGTGTTCCTTAATAATGATGGTTTTTTGGTCTTTAAGAGCCATTGGGAAGAAATATGTGATATTCGGAGAATTATTTTTTACTAATCTGTTTTTTGAGCTTTTAAAATCTATTTCTGAAGAACGTAACTACATCTTTTAACTTCACTGTAATGCAGTCCAGTACATCACAGTCCTAATTTGTAAACCTGAAAGTAATATGACATTACGTGGAAAATATTCTGTTCCATTTTGCATAGATTGCAGTTACTTCTCTAGTAACTGAAGCATTTTCTCCTCCCCATGTATATACTATTGAGTTAATCAGAGTTCAGAACTGGTCATCTTGCCAAGACATAGTCCTCTGCAAAAGTAAGGAACCAAAATCCCAGCAGAATAATATTGTTTCTCTGAAAATATCTGTAGAACTAACTTCCTTAGAAAAAATCTAGAATAGAATTTCTATGCTGGTAATGTGGAATTAGGGCCTTTTTAATGGAAAGTGATGTTTTCAGAATACATCATGCCACATAGCTACATATGGGTTTCTGTAAATATGCAGTCTCTGTGCATAAAATGAAATTTTAGTTGAAAGAGTTACAGTAACTGGTTTATCTTTAGACATGATCCAAGCCATCCATCGTTCAGGTGAATGAGGTTTCCCTAAGCAATTACCAGAAAGTTTCTTACTTCATTAAGATCTCCTTCATAAGTACAAATACAGTCTACATTTTTTTGTTGTGGTTTTTTTTTTTTAAAGCAATAGAACAACACTTCCAATATTATCCTGAGCTTGATTATGTGAGTTATAATATAATAATCACTGTAAATATCACTAACTCCTGTTTTTGGGGGGACTTTTTCCACAGGTATTTTCTAAAATGCTGCATTTATCTGGCAGAGTTTGAAATCTTAAATATTCCATATACTTATGAATCATTTCATAAGAGTCCTAAGGAAGGAATGATTAAAGGGCTATGGAAGAATCACAGCCACGAACCCACAGTATGATTTTTAAATTCTTTGGAATTTTTTGTTTGTTTGTTACACGTTGTGTGAAATGTACACCTTTCTACATAGCACATGCATTTCTGAACAGATGTTGTTCCAATGTACTCTGTCCTATTCATACACTACTCATGATATGCTACTCATAATTCTATTTAAAAACACCAGTGAATATGCAAGTACCCCAAAGACTCTCCTCTTTCAGAGTGACAAAAAAAGAAACCCCAACCTGTTGATCAACCTGTTGAACCCTGTTGATGTGCTGACTACTGTCCATCACATAATTATTCCCTAGTACTTGCCCACCTTTGTGTACCCATACCTTGTCTCTTGTCTGGGAAGCAAGATCTTTGGTGCAGTAGCGTTTTTGTTTTGTTTTTGTTTTTGTTTTGTTTTAAAGTTGCTTGGACTCATACCTCATGCTTTTAATATGAATTAAATATTAACAGGTATACACGTTAGAATAGCTGTTAGTTACTTATCTAATATGCCAGAGATAGGTTTTAGGTTATGCTCTGCTTAGCAATTTAACTTTGACAATTACTTTGTGTTACAAAGTATGTTTTGTAAACAGCTAACTTAACACTGAAGACAAGGGCAGGTAAATGAGATTTCCAGGTAGGCAATAGTGTATGACAAAAAAAGTATACTATTCTATTAAGGCTTCAACAATAATACTTCTGATTTATAGCCATAAAATGGAAGTGATCTGTTCTTTAGTTGAAATATACACAAGCTAGTCTAAAATTTGAAAATGACAGATAAAAAAAGCTTTAGCTTTCCTACAATTAGAAAATAAAGTGATATCACGTATAGGTGGGGGTTTTGGTTTTGTTTTAATTCTCCTCACATGTGTAAAATAATTTTGAAAGTGGCGTGGTGGTGGCCTTCAGAAGTTAAAGGTCTCAGTAATGCTGTAAAAATCTAAAATTACACTGGCAAGCAGTAAAGGTTTGAAGGTCATGAATGTATATTAAAATACAGTGTGTCCTTGCTCTCCTTTAGGCTGTTAGACTGGTGGCAGAACTTAGTCTAGAATACAAAGTGTATGATTCCCAACTGTGGAATGGCCTACTACAGAAACTCCTTGGTTTCAATATGGTAAGGAATTTTTAAGCATGAAGTTCTGCAGCGAGGTGAGAAAAAGGCTTTTTTTATCCACTGATTTCTAAAGAATGTGATGGATACATAAACTATAAACTTACTGTGAACAATTATTGATAGTTTGCATGGTTACTTTGAGCTCTCAAATACTGAACTGATGAAGCTTTGAGGAATTTGTGTTTTAGCAGTACTGCTTGAGAATTTTGATCTTAAATTGTTCTAGTTTTATTTTTTTTAAAGGCACAAAGCCTTTCAAATGACAAGAGTAAATCCTATGATAATAAATTGAAAAATTGCTTCATATGATTATAATTTTACAACATAATATGCATATTTGTGTGCAAATATATACACACATATGCACAAACTGTGCATGTGTGTATATATATGTATACATATACAAACACAAAAATACTACCCCTAAAATGTATTTATTATGATAGTAATCCTGATTTTTATCATTCAGAATCTTAATTACCTCTGATTGTCAAACTTCACGTAAAGTTGCTACAGCCTAAGGAGGTAACAGATGTACCTGGCACGTGGTTTGTATCAGGAGCAGGTATTGAAGAAGCTAGTTTTAATCTAATGAGATTTAGGTACTAATAGCAAAGAAAGTGGGATCATAAACTTTTCAGCACCGGTTGTATTAAGACTACCGGAAATCTTGGGTATTTACTGAGGCAACATATGCCACTATTGCTTGTGATAATTTAATTTTCTAAACTATAAATCATATTTCCATATGCATCAGTTACTCCTCCCAAAGGAACAGAGGTACCTTGAGGAACTGTAAGTTTGCATCCTGCAGACAAGACAGCAAGCGTAATGCAGTTCTGTAGATTATCGCCAAATCTTCAAAAACACTGTAGAATTTTATAATGAAATTTTTTTTTTTCCCAGATTCAATATCTAAGAAGAGTTTTGATAGCAATTACTGGGATTCATTCATTATGGGAGGTAAGCAAATATTCTGACTCCTAATCTTTTTCTTCACTTAACAGGAGTTTAGCATCCTATTTGTGTGTGTGTGTGTGTGTGTGTGTGTGTGTGTAGGGCAGCCATCTATGCCATGAAGTGTTATGCATGAAAAGATTCTTTTTGAATGACTATTTTTATGACAATGCAATATGCAGATGAGTATCGTTATTAATCACTGAAATAGCATATTTTGCACTTGTGGTTCCTTCAGTAAACACTTACTTGGAGGGTTTTGTAAAGTCGGACAGAACAATTTTGCCATCAGGCACAATATGGCTAAATCTTAGACTATGAGATGAGGAAAGCAATGTTAGGGAATAATTCATCCAGGATAAAAAGAAAAGAAAACTGATAGGTTTCTTCCACCTACAGTGGGTCAGGATGTCTGTGTGTCTGTGTTTACTAGTACACTTAGTTACAACTGTGTTTAGCTATTACTTTAAAACTTTGTTGTCAACAGATTCCCAACTTCAGTCGAGCTTGGCGAAGTGTAGTTCTGTCACCATTTCTCACAGGTAGGGTTGTTATTAGCTATCATGCTTGTATAGTAACCTGGTTATGTATTTACTTTATCATGTTTTCTTTATTTTTTAGCTTCATGTCCACCAAGTCCTAAACAGTTAGAGGAATGTTGCGAGTGTTTTGTGATTCTGCTGAAGTAAGTAGATAGTACAGCCCACATTTGTATTAGAGTGGGAATGCCCATTTGTAATTTCTTGTCCAACAACCTACCCTGAAACATGTAAAGGAGCTCTGAAAACTGGGGAACCTGAGGCATGAGGGAGAACCTTTTGCCTCTTGTGGGAAGGACAGGATCAGGGCACACACCCGAACAGAAATTCTGTGCTTGCCCAGAGACTGTTGACAATGTGCTGTAACTCAGTACCTCGGCTGTTTAAACTGTACGGGGAACTGCTCTCTGAATTGGGACTCAGAATCAGCAGCACAGACTGCTGAAAACCAATTTATCTGCCCAGTCGCTGCCCCCATGAGGGATGTCTGTTCCTGTCCTGACAGTTTTAAAGGACTCATGGTCAACCCTAAAAGTCCAGTTAATATTTTTCTTAGCCCAAAAGGTAGCACATTTCCTAAAACATTAACACAGAGTATAAGATAATTCATTTTCCTACAAAGAATAAATCTGACATGACAAAAATCTAATAGCTGCACACCTATAAATGTGGTTAACCTATGGTATTAATGTTCTAAAACATTCTATACATAAACAAGTTTTGCATTACTTTTACAATGTAAAAAAGCACCATAAATCATTATCTTATTCACCACAATGTTCTGACTTGCTCAAGGGAAGAACCAGAGCTCAGAGAGCCTGACTCAAACCAAAAGCTAGTTAGGAAATACTGGAAAGGGATCCAGCTGAAGAACATGCCTACACTACTGTGCATATACATATGTACCAAAGCATTTCTCTGGGCAGTTGGCCAACACTTCCCCTCAAAATAGGGCCTTGGGAGAAACTGGAGTTGGGTGGGGGTTTTTCAAGCTAGAAAATCATCATGCATTTGTATTCTGTGAAACTTCAACTCACATATAACTTGGCCATTTCTGAAAATAAGATGAGGTAAAAATGTATTGTTCTATCTGGCTTAAAAATCTCAGTGCAGTTTTGCTGATGGTACTAAGCCATCCAGTTATACGTATCATAGTTGAGAACTTCACTCCTAATCTTCTTCTGAAGGTGTCCTGTTCTGGCTGACTTGGATGTCATCGGAATAGCTAAACAATATGCACAGTTGGACCTTCCAGCTTTTGCTTTGGGGTGCCTGTTGCTGATTCCTCAGTCTGAGAAGCGAGAGCAGCAAATTCAGGTAAATAATGTTTTGTGTTCTATCTGTGCAAGGGAAATGTCTTTAAGCATTTCATGTTCAACAGAGACTGTGAAAGATGGTAATTTATAATCCCATCTTATTTTAAATATGCCACTGCTGACAGCTGCTTGGCATTTCCCACCCACAAAGGGTGTTGCCCTGAATTTGTCCTTCTGAAGGGGATCACGTGAACACTTCCTCTTTTTTTTTTTTTTTAAAAAAGCAAAATGCTCTAGCTTCAAGTCATCCTCAGCAGCTTTGTCATATGACTTTGCCTTTTGAGGATTTGAGGATATTTTATGGGATCCCACCCATAAAACCCATGAAAAAAAAAACAATAAAACCCAAGCCATAGCCATATACCTGCTAGAGCAGTGTGAAGTTATGGTAAATTGTAATTGCTGAGAAGCTACCAGTGGGCTAGTTTCACAGCAGATTGTAAGAAAAATACCGAATCCTACTTCGGAAAAGTGTTGAGTTGAAACCTCCTGACTTCTTAGAAAGATGCTTGATATGCATCACAAGTTGTGATGTAAACCTTTTGCCTTAAAGCCATATCCTTGCTATTCACGTATCTTGACAGTTTCCTTTCTCTTCTCATTTGTTTCCATTAATTTATGCTCTGCGTTGTTCTCCCAGATGAAGCATTATAGGCTGTTCCCATATTTGTCGTGAGCGAACCGGCACTAGTAAAGGCACCTTTAAATTCTTAGGCTTCCAGTCAGGAGTTAAGCTCAGAAAGAATTTCCCAAATTACAGCATTAGCGCAAGATATTTAGTCTGCTGGCAATTAGTCAAAAAAAATCTATTAACAGCTACAGCAGAATACCCTTTGAGGGTTAAAAGCAATGAGTACTACTCTTTCAGTCAAACTGCACAGATCCTGGTTTGATAATTTCATGTTTGTACCTAGCATTTCAAAATATTGATTGTTCCTGAATAAATCAAATGCTTGCTCCAAAGGGAGAGTTTCTACTTTAATCATTCACAGAATATTAATGTTTTGTAACTTATTTTTGCAAGGGTTTCTTATCAACATGTAACACAGAAACTGTGCTGCAACAAATAGATGAACACATGAACACTGGAGAAGTAGTGGCATTTGCTTCTCAGGTAAATAAATAAAATTTACTTCACTTGCCTTTGACTTAGAGGCTTTTTTGATAGATAAGTGTACATAGAACCTTTTTTTCTCTCTCTCCTGATCTTGCCAAGCGTAAGTTGACATAATGCACACTTCTAAAATATAGCAACATTTGCAGGGATTTTTGCATTTTTATTAATGATGTTGTGCAACTGAAAAACTTCTTGTCTATATACACAGTGCTGTGTTACAGGCTGCCCCTATTTGTAGGACAGCATTGTTTGCAGCAGTACTACTTTAATTTTCTAAACAAATGTTTTAAGCAGAAAGTCCAAAGGGTTTATGAAACTGCACTCTCTCTTGCCTTGCCTTGGGCTGCCTTCCTAAGGGCAAGTTTCTTAACTCATTCCCCTATCTGAACCTGAGATTAGTCTTCATAAAATCTGCCATTTCACAGCACTAAAAAAAAAAAATTAAAAAAATCCTGCTATACGGGAGTCCAATAAGAAAAGTCTGAGCTCTTTTCACTCAAAAGTAAATTTTTTAATGTTTAAAATATTAATACCTTTCCATTACTAAAACTTAAATCTACAGATTAGATCCTTGGTTTTGGACAGTATCATAAATGAGAAGCTCTATGAAAAATTCTTGAAAACGAAGTATTTTCCACTGTTGAAGCAACAACTGATGAATACTCACCGAATGAAAGAACTGGTGGATTATTTTGCTAAAAAGAACTGGTAAGTTAATAAAACAGGTGATGTATGACTGATAGCAATTACAGAAATTGAATCTCTCCTTTATTTTATTTTCATTTATTTGAAGTCGTTGAGATTTTCTAGTACTTAGTCTCCAAGAATTTTCAAAGTATTGCTAAGTTAAATAAAGAAATAAAATAAAAATCTTACCTCACTGCTGTGCATACTTAGGATAGTTTTACAGTGTCATTCAAGCCAAAGGAACAGCTTTTTGAGCCTGGACTGGCAGGCAGATCAAATGCAGTTAAAATAGCAGAAGTGCCCTGACTGAAAAAGCACTTTTGCTTTGAATCACTTCAGCATACCTTCAGATGAATTCAGCTTAGTGGCATCATGGAGTCACAGCTTCAGCAATAAAAACACTGAAAAAATAAATGAACTGCCTGTACTCAAGACTTAGAAATTAGTGGTTTTGCTGCTAAGTTTTTCAAGAGTTAGAAATACCTCTTACATTCCGCTTAAATAAACCAAAGGGTCTTGCCACTGAACCTGCTGCAGGGCAGTTCTCAATCAGCTTCTATCAGTGACTCACAGCACTTGGGCTCATTGCGCACAGCTGCAAACTTCCATTTTAGACCCCAAATACTCAGTATTGCAAGTCACTTTGTTACCAGTTATCCTGCAGTCAAAATGGGACAGGAACCAATAAATAGCCATTTAAAGTCTAGTATATATTGGTTTTATTAGCAGCTACAGGTTAAATGCTAGGCTTGTCATGGCTTGCTTTCCTCTACTGGGAAATGATGGGACCTACCCGACTTCAAAAATGTGAGGTCATAGCTTATTTTTATACTTCAGTGTACATAGTCTAAGTTCTTGGCTTTTTAGCGAACTTGTTGACAGAGTTGATAAGCTTTTCCCTCCTACAGCATTGATGATGCAACAGCCCTAATTCAAGAATATCAAGAGAAATATGGAAATCCTACTCTGGTAGACATACCATCATCTGATCTTCTGAAGGTAAACCACCTTTGTACCTCATGCAATATTTTCTCCTTTTTTTCTAAACTAAGACTTTCACTCAACTTTTAGCAAAAATACTTGTTAGCCGATTTTAGTAAAACGTATTGTGTATAGTAAAATATCCTTTTATTAATTCAAGTAATTCATTTTACTTGAACCAAATCTGTGCCATGCTAAGCCTTATGCTTTCACGTACTTTCACAGGTCTTAGATTATATCCTGTGTTCCTAAGCCCTATTAATATTGTTCTTTTACCTTCCAGATGTATCTGAATGGACCAGAGGAGACCTGTGTACTAGAACCGTCATCGATAAGATCTTGATTTACCCTTTTCTCCCTCTACTGGCAAGATGAGGGCCATGCCTTGAGGATGCTTGTACTGGTTGAGTGAACGTTAAACTAAAACCTCAATGCTCTCTTACCAAAAGCTACCCTGAGCTTTCCACATTTTTTTTTAACTGTTCTAGGCTGTTTCTCCCCATACTCTATCCCCATTGAAACAGTCTGTTCTAGGCTGTCTGTCCCCATACTCTATCCCCATTGAAACAGTTTAGATTTACAGAATTTCCTGTTTCTATTAAACATTAATGTTCATGTTCAGCACTTCGATTTTAGGAAGGATTAAAGCTTATTTCCTTTACTACTATATTTCTTAGTGTTTAAGTAAGTCTGCTGTCAGGATCACTCTAAGATTTCATTCACACAAACATAACCTTGCATAATTGTGATGAACTTTTTTTAAAACTGTAAGTGGTGTACTTCATGTAAAATACACTTTGTAGACAAATTGTAATTTTAACTACAGTGAGCATAAATAAACAGACTTACATATCAATTTTGGCCTTACAGTATTCTATAAGCCTTTTTTAATTATGAAGTTGTCAGTAAATTGACGTTCCACTCAGTCGCTAACTTTCCTTGAATAACGTGTGCCAAGGTTTTCTTTTCAACTTTGTTCTTTCTGTATGTCTGCAGCAGGACAAAGCAATAGGCATGAGTTTCACTGCATGAAATAGCACTTAGCCAAAGGTTCCCGAGATATCAGGCTGAAATGCTTGGTCTTTTTCTAAGGTAAAGCAAGTTTATTTTGAGTAGAAAGAAGTTACACAAAAGTAAGGGTTCTAGCTGATCCCTTAAGTTGTACAGAAAACCATTAGTTTAACTCAAACCGTGACAAATACCACACAGCTTTTTGCACAGATACTGCACTGGAAAAAGTCATCATACAAAGGTCAACATCTGCAAAGGAAACAGGCCACCATTCTAAATGTTCTTCTCTAGAAGGCAAGATAAAACTCTGCTTTTATTGGAAAGTTAGCGGTCATGAGAAAGGGGAGCTGTTAAAATACCTTCAGTTCCCTGCAGTCATGAGAATAAGAGAGCCAAAAGATCCAGTCGTCTTGAACAACCAATGTTTTAGCCTTCAGCAGTAGAAGTGCCATGTGGAATGACATTATTTAAAACCTCTGTACATGGAGTGAAGTGCGTACACGTGTCATGTCAGATATAAGCCATAAATAAAGGAAAGCCTCTCTTCACTGTTTATAAATTTAATGAGACCATCATTCATTAAAGCATAGTGGTATTTGAAACTGCTTTGATTATAAAAAGGCTGAAGTTAAGCTTTCTACAGTGAAATTACTACTGTAAGTTATGAGTTAATTGTAATATTTTCAGAATCTACCACTCCATTTTATTCTTTTAACTTAATTGGGAATATTAAATTGAGAAAATGAAATATCAACTGGATTCCAAAGCAAACATAACATGGCCCCAGAGCCCTCAATCTTCTCCTTCAAGCCCTTTACCAGCATCCTTTAGAAGTCAGTCACCAAACCAGAGCATCAGGCATTTTAAAAGCACCTACAACTGTTGCATTGTTTCCCAACAACAGTTCATAAAGCTTAGTTTTTCTATGAAGTGGAGTTTATTACAACATTAAGGAACAGTATTTAAACAGTTCTTTTCATGGAATATTTTACAAATCAATTCATACAGAGAAAAGCAAACACAATGTTATTTTAAAATTACCAATAAGCTACATTGTTAAGCTGTTAGCAAGTAAGTGTAGTACTGTAAACTAGCAATCAAGTATTGTAGTAACTTGCAGTTCAGCATGAGATGGTAAAAATACCAGACAAGCAAATACATTTTTAAGACTTTTTGTACTCAATTCTTTCTACTTTCACATCATCTCCAATTAGTTGATAGACATATGTGACTACTGTAGAAGCCTGGATATCCATCAGCACAAATGAAGGAATGATGTTGCTGGAAAGAGAGGAAAAAAGCCATATTAATTGTGCATATATAATCGCCTTAGCAGTGTTTCACCACTAGTTAACAGAAATCAATCTAAGAGAAATGGATATGAATTTTGTAAGTGCGGTACATCAGATCTGAAGCTTTAAGTATTCCATTCTCATCTGTTTCAGTCAAGGAGATTTAGCAAGTACTATCAACCCTTCCTCTCCCCAACAATTAGAATGTAAACATTAACCTTCATAATGAGTTTTGTAGTTCAGTTTTGTTATCAAAAAGAACCCCCTGCCAGGTATTTCCCACACTTCACTTACTTCTCTAAGGCATGATAAGCTCCTGTAGCTGATCCTGGATTGATATAGAACTTATTTTCATGTTCAAATGCCTCAAATTTGTGTGTATGTCCTGAAATTAGGATGTCCACATCAAACTGCCTTTGTAGCAGTGCCAGGCTGGCCATATCACCCCAAGGAATAACCTGATGGCCATGAATCAGCCCGATTTTGAACTGTCCAACAGTTACAACTTTCTGTTCAGGATAATTCAGGTTCTAAAAATTTAAAAAAAAAAAAAAAAAACAACAAAAAAACCACATAAAAAACCACACACATTAGATGTACATATTTGTATTTAAAATCTCTATGCAACACCAAGAAGAGAGGGGGAAAGCTTATGGAAATATTCCATGTAATCGGCCCTACCGCTACAAACTGAGACCTACAAAGCTGCTTTTATGAACACTGGAGAATGGTAGGATGCAAGGAACTTCAAAGACCTGAAACAGCCAGTCCTGTTTGCTGGAGTCCTAGACATAGCCAAGTACGCAAATTACTTTTATTCATACTGATGACAGATGAGAACTTACTGTGCAATTCACGTTATTGATTGTAACCCCAACTCTTTTGCCCAGTTTTCTTTCCACGTGCTCTTAGTACTACGTAAGCTCGGTTTGCCCACTTCTACTTGAATTACAAATAACCCAAATGTTGCCTTTGTGTAAAAGATGCACAGAAAACATCATTATCGAGAGAGGACACTACCTCATCAAAGTCCCCTCTGACAACGTGAACATCCCCAGCCAGAGTCTTGAGGTAGTCGTAAGTGTCCTTGGTGCAGAGGTTTCCTGTGCAGAGGATGTGTTGGATCTTTCCTGGAACCAGCAGTTTTTTGAATTTGGCTGGGAGGCTGTTGCATCGGTGTGGAATGTGAAGATCTCCTAATACTAACACCAACTTATCAGGTGTCACGACAGGAAAGGAAGATCATTACAGATACTTATTAAAACAAGAATCATTGGCAAACAGAAAGCATTGCAATGTTGTCTTCAGTTTCATAACTTTGCATTTTGATGTAAAAGCTACTAAAATAAGAATGAAATGGTGATGGAATATTGCTAGATTGAGGGAAAACAAGGGCCCTTACTAACGTAGAACATTATCCAGACGGGGGGCTTACAAACACAATAGTCTACAGATTTTTTCTTTTATTTTGTTGCTGAAAGCCACTGTGAGGTATAACAACAGAAATGTGTTACTACTTGATGTATTTTACACAAATTTGGGAACTACCATAAACTATCCCACTTTTTTTTTTCCTCCTTAAACATCCAGAAAAAAAATAATACAGGACATCTCTAGTATATGTTCTCAAGCACAGACCTGGCTAAACTGTGGCCACTTCCCTTTAAAACTCTTCATCCCCGTTTCTACTTTAATTAACTTCCGTTTCGTTCCTTATCATGAAGAAAAAAAAAAAGAAGCAGCAAATTTGCAACCTGTGTTAATAGCTGACCAGAATAGGAAGCTTGTTCAGAGTCCGTATTGTAAGAACCACTGAACAACAGGATAAGACTAACAGTTTAAAACAAAACAAAACAAAAAACCAGGGCACTGCAGAGAAGATAAGCCAGACTACTACACACATTGGTTCCGTTACCAGTTCTATATATTCATAGTTTCAATACGATAGATGCAAGGACAATGCAAATTTAATGGGGGCTTCAAAATTAAGGATTCAGATGAAGTAAGACCATAGTTTAATATCACAGGCTTTAAATCTGCAAATAAAGAAATAATTAATGTGAGAAACACAGCAATAAATTAATTATGCAAAAAGGGCATGAAAAGCTCTATAAAGCATGGGGTGTTATGTCACTACACTGTGAAAACACTGGATCTAGAGACAGTCATTATCAAGTTAACTTGATAGATAGCTCCGTATTAAAAGAGACAGTTTATCTTCCAACCATAATGCTTTGTTAGTAAGACAGTTCCTAAAATGACAGCCATCAAATGTGTTTGTAAAAGACACCACCCAGATACATATATATATATGTAAGCAGTAGTAACTATGCTAAGAAATTACCTTTTTTAATATTTGCTTTTTAAATTTTTAGGCCATGCAGCTATTTTCATGCTAACAGTCATCAAAAAAGGCAGAGGGAACTCGGGTGGGTTTTTTGTTTGGGTTTTGGTTATTTGAGATTAAGAACGTCTCAGTGCCATCATCAAAGCCCTGCACCTTTGGAGAACAGATGGTTGAAAGTATCGGTAAAGCAATACAAGAGTTTTTTAATCAATGAGCTACCAATTTAAAACTAACCCAGGAGAAGGGGAATAACCCAGGAGGGGGGGGGGAAGACACATTTTTTTATGGTCTTTCAAGAGTTCCCTCACTAGCACCAGTCTAGAGATATACTTGAATGCAAGTAAAAAATGGATAACAAGTAGTTTTGATTATTAAAGTGGCAATAGACAGATAGATTCTCTTAATGATGCGTAAGGGACTTAGACATGCAATATCAGTTATGGATTTAATGTTTAATGAAATTATACTGCCACTTAAAACACATAACCCCGCTGAAGTCAGCAGAGCTTGTGCATTCAGCAAAGACCATTTCCTTTGCTGACGAACTGGCAGGCCCCGTATTTTCCCCCAAATCATGTTTGAGCTCCCATTAATTAAAGAAGAGCTTGGCAAGCTACAATAACAAAAACAAATTAAAAGCATTGAAGTGTGTTTAATAATCACAGGTATCTGCAACATAAAGTAGTGGCAAAGAATGTTACATCTGGCTCTAACTAGGAATTTAGGTGCGATCTTGAGCGTGGTTTGAACAGCAGCCCCTGATTCATATGTACCATCTGACATTGATATCATCTAGTAACATTAACAAGCCCTTACCACCGGTGTTAGCAACAGCCAAGAGGAGTAAACTTACTCTGTGCCCAGCCTTATTGGAATGAAGAAGTTGATTGCAGGCAGGGGGGGATGAAAAACAGGGTGAAACATGATCAATGTTAAACAAAAGAAAGCAACAGAAAAGAAAATATAGCCAAATGAATAGGCAAATAATAATTAATGAATTGTTGATGTTATGAAAGAAGCGTTACCAAAAAAAAAAACCCAAAAGAAAAATCAAA
>NW_008795859.1:1425680-1442870 GCF_000699145.1 Aptenodytes forsteri | reverse complement strand
GCGGCTCCTCCCGGAAGCCAAGCCGACGCCAATCACCCGCTACGGCGCCTCCGAAGGGCCAACCTAACCCGAAACGCGTTTCTTCGCAGCCACCCCTGCGGCTACATCCGGGTCTCTGAGGAGGGCTGGGCCCCTCCCCTCGCCCGCAAGGGGGCGTTTCCCGCCTTCTCGGCAGCCGTCGTGTGAGGGGAAGGGCGAGGCGAAGGGGGAGGCTCCGCAGCCCGCGGCGGGCCATGAAGTGTGTCATTGGGGGGGCTCACCTCAGAGGTACCCGTGGCCCCAGGGGAGGCAGCGAGCCTGGGACAGAGGGGTGTATGTGGGAGAAACAGGCACCCAGGAGCGGGGCCGCTTCAGGGCGGTACAGCTCAGCAGGGCCGGCGGCCATGGGGATGCGTGACTGGCCTGCTGGCACCCTGGGGTCCCTGGCACTGCCCTCGGTGGGCTTCCCCGTGGGGGCTTTCAGACTGTGCAAAGTGGGGCACGAAGCACTGGGAGCTGTGGCATGTCACGCCACGGTCACAGCAGAGCTGAGGAGCTGCCTCTTCCTCATGCCCAGGAGGACAAAGGCATTTTTGTGGGGCAACGTGCAGCCTCTGAAGGTTGTTCAGATTAGAGAGCAGAGGGCTGGATTTGTTGAACTTCCAGGTGGAGAACCCATCGCTTAGCTGGGCGCTGCCCTGTGCATGCCGTTCTGCTTCCAGAGGCCCAACTAAACCTGTGCGCAGCATTTCGTGCAAAATGCTGCTCTGCCAGTGCCAGGGTGGGCAAAGGCACATTTTGAGACCCACTACTGGTTTCTTCTCTGTTTCTTAGGGCTACATCTTTACAGATGTCGAATTGCTTACCTCTTGCTCAAACTTGTTGCCATCTACCAAATGTAATGTCTAACTTAAGTGGTGTTTTGTCTGATTAGATTGAATTAATTTGTGGTGACATCACGTCATGCCAGTTGCTGCAAAGCGACAGATGACATTTGAGGTGCGCCTCATCAGAGGCAGCTTTCAAAAACGTCAAGGTGTTTGTGCTACTAGAAAGTAAAGAGTAATGTTTTCCACCATGTCATCGGTTTTCTTTGAAACGCGTAGGAAATTTGTAATGTTTCCTCTTAAATTATTCTGGAGAAAATGCAGTATAACTTTTTTTTAACTTAGAATGCATATTGCACTGTTTTCTTTTCCTGCTAGTGTTTGGAAGAGCAATACATGCCATAGCACGTGTTAGTGATGAATTTTGGTTTGACCCCATAGAAAAAGGTGTAAGTGAATTTGATTTACTGTAATTTAAAAATCTTTCTTGAAAGCATAGTATTTATGTTGTTGGATATTGTGTTGTTTTCCTACAGGTACGCTTCAGTCTGAGTTACATTCTTGCTCAGCTTCCTCCACTTTCAATATGGACAAATGCCATATTTTCTGTCATTGTAATTATGCAGATTACATCATGGAAGATTCATTGCTACGCTGCCCCCAGTATTCTTCGATTTTTTGTTACGCAAGCTGAAGCTTGTCCAGAAAATCCGGATTAATACCAAGGGTTTTATTTCTGTTGTCATGGGTCAAAAGGTTTATGTTTTGTACCACATCAGAAGCTGCCTCTAAACAACATGTTTTGTACCAGTATGACTCACAGGAAGAATGCAACCATTAATATGCCTCTGATTAATCAAACACCATTTCCAGCAGAATTAGGGTTTTCTCTAGAGGTTTCTTTGTTAAAAGTGATCAACTCTCCTTAACTTGCTGGGAAGCTGGGAAATCAGAAGTGAAGATAATTTCTTTTTGTACCTGAAGAATTTCTGAGGTACTCGTAATGTCTTTGCTCATTTGTACGTATCATGTGGATGGGTGTACAGGAAGATTGTTTTATAATAAACTCCAGTCCTTCAAATGCCTCAAACGCAAGCGGAGCTTTAAGTGTTTACGTAACTCACACTTCAGGGCCACTTAAATGCCTGTAGCTTGGATTCCTATGGCTGTATTATACCAGTGACTTCTGACCAGTAATAATGAAGGTGATAAGTTTGAACGTGATTGTAGGCATGATGCATCTATATTTATTTTGAGATGTACACATTTAAAGGTTTTGTGGCTTAGGTATGGTACTGAAGCACAGAGATGGCTTTTTTGTGAAAGGGTCGGTATGAAATAGTTTTGAGTTAATAAATTATTTTACTTATATTTTCAGCTTGCCTTAAGATCAGTGAATTCTTCAAGGTCAGCATATGCATATGTCTTCTTCTCATCTATGTTTTTTCAACGTTACTGCTGGACAGCTGTGTCTCAACCATGTCAGAAGGAAAAACAGTTATCCCTCCCATGTAAATTGATAATTAAGGTACAGTTTAATGGATTGTTATGCACAGCTTTGTAAGCAGCAAATAAGCCAAATTTCCTAATGAAATTATAGGGGGACACTCATAGATGCATGTAGATGGCTCTAAATTCAAGTGCTTCTGAATAATTCTGCAAAAGAGAGCGTTGGTATTTAATTATGTTTAGAAGGCCTACCTCCTGAGCTGCACCCTGCCGTTTACAAAGTCTGAACCAGCTTAATCTTGGGGTGAAGGGATATCACATTTCTGCCTCTGGAGTGTTTCTCCTGTAGCCTTCAAAAACAGTATGAGGCAGGAGAGCTTTGACCAGTTGTCTAGCAAACGGGCCTGTTGGCCATGTATTGGGTGAGGATGGCGAGGATCGGTATCGGCTGCCTCAGCGTCTGCTTGCAAAGCAGTTTGGGGAAGCCATAAAAGCAGGAGCTTGAAATAAACAGTATGAAACTCGGGAAGTAACACTGCAAAATTGCTTGGTGAGTAACCTCTGTGCTGTGGTTTTTTTTTTTTTACAGTCAATTCTTCCTGTGTTTAGATGTGTAAATGTGCTGGAAAGGAATGTAGAAAAATGCAGCATTTATACAAATGTTAATGATCATCACATAACTTTTCAGCTCCTCTGCAAACATGGTAGGTTACACATAAAGTGACTTTACAGAAACAGAAGCAGTTTAAAACAGCAGGACAACATAATATTTAGTGTAATTATTAACTGAGTGTTATTGATGGAACTTTATGCCAAACACTTGCAGCCTCTTCACATCGTAATTTGTATTTATGAATACACGTGCATCACCTTGTTAAAATGAAGTTATAACAGGCTTTGTCAGACAAACGTTCTTCAGTTCAGTAGTTATGCATGCTGTATATTAATTGTCAGCCTACTGCTTACAACATTTAGAATTAGGCTGGAGTAAATTCTGAAAAAACACGTGTTATGGGAAGGGAGGGAAATCCTGTTTTGGCAGGTGTTTGAACTAGAGGATTTACAGGGTCTTTCCACTTCTAATACAGTTCTTCCACGCAGTGACAGGTCTGACATCCTCAGTCCAGCAGAACACCACGTACATTCATCAGTCTTTGCAAAACTCAAACCAACATCTGTCGACGTAGCTTGCTGAGCTGTGCTGTGCTGTGTAAATAGGCAGTGTTTTATATTATTAAAAATCTAGCTTGTATTAATAATAATGAGATAATCTACTGAGTTAGGTCTCAAGACAATTAAGCTCACTTAGGTCATGCTTATCTAGAAATACATAGAGATCTGTAGGGTTTGCCTTTTGTATTCCACCACCATTTGTATTATTATACCAGTTAAATATTGAAGCCTTTTTTCCCCTGCATTTGTTGCACTTGTTGCTGTTCACTTCTTGTGGATTCTTAAAAAACTCAGATGCTGGAGGGGCATAACTAACAGGAGGAAGTAAGTCTTAGATGGCAGGTTGATTCAGTTTTCTTTTTGTGGGTGAGTTACTTCCACGTAGCTAGAGTGAGCTGCTTGGTTACTTTCTCTATTGAGATTTCATAAAAGAACAATTAATACTGAAAAAACATTGAAAATTACAGACCAGCATTGATTTTTGTTCCTATCCTTTATACTTAGGTGTTGTAAAAACATATAATCTGACTTTTCAAGAATGTGATCCGTTGCAGGCTGTTTTTGCAAAGCACATGTGTCCAAACATACTTAAAGTCCACTCCAGGTAATGAATACAAAAATACTTTTCCTGAAAAAAAAAAAAAAAAAATCACACAGAAGGCAATATTGCTCTCATAGTCATTAACATAATCAAAATCTGATTAGGGCACAGTCAAAAATGGTGAATTCCTAAGTCCTGTATCCTAGTGCTTGATTTTTCACAGTACAACGTAAGAAATTTGGATCATTCTGCCATTAATCCTACTCAGTCTAACCTTGAGAAGCGTGTAATGTGTAATTTGGATTCACACCTGTGAGCAGCTTCCACCTATGACAAATAAAGTAGTGCTTTAATTTTATAGGCAAAGAATCCAGTGGTGAAATGCAGCCCTTTGGAAGAATCCAAGATTTGGCTTGTCTTTGCAAGCAAAGGCAAAGAACAGTTAGACTGCGCTTTTCCTGACAGCATTTCTGTTAGAAGCGTTTCTTGTGCACAGGAGCTCTTGTCACAATAACCAACCATTAAACCATTAAAGGTGTATAAAGTTATCTCTGTATAGATATTAGATACTGTGTTTATAAAAAGATTATGCAACTTCTAAAACTGCAAGCTTTTGAATAAAGAGTATAGGACTGAGGTTTGCTCAAAATTGTGATATATACATATAGAAAGGTAGCAGCAATATATATACGTAAGACTGATTTGGCAGCATACACAGGCATTAAATAGAAACAAATTTGCCTTCGTTACTAGTTGTATTTTTAGATTTCTTACGTACCTACTGGTATATAAATCAATTGAAAAGATACAGCACGCTTGAAGGGGTGCACATTCCAAAGGCAGTTTTTCCAACAGTATTGCCAAGTAATTTTAATTTCTAATGTGAGTAACAAATGTTAGCTAGTAATTTGTGGCATGTAAAATTATTTTAATGTTGAATGAAATTTTATAGGCTGCTGGCTGATATAATGATTCACTTTCCGACCAGCCAAGAAGAAGTAACCTTATCGGTTACTCCAATGAAAGTTTGTTTGAAGAGTTACACTGAGGAAGACACTGGTAAGGAAATTCAAAAGATGAAACAATATTGGGACTTTAAAACAGGTGAACTAAAGGAATAATAACTATTGCAACATAAACGGTGAATGCATTTTATGGCTGAATGAGATTTTTAAGAGAGGGAACATATATAGAGAGATTTTAAGTCATACTGCCACCCTCTGGTTTTAATATATTTTAAGAAAGTATGTTTGTAGTAACATTGTCCTGGTATCCGTGGCAGATACCGGACTGAGCAGCCAATTGCAATAAATTATGCCGCTTGCTGTAGGCTTGAATAGAGGTAATTACTGTGCTGCAAGAGCAGCAGCATGGCAACAGACAGGAAAAAGGAGATAATTTTATGTTTTAAAAAACTATTTAAATCTGAATGCCGTAATTATAGAATTGATATCATTATGGGGTATATTTTAGTATAAGGGCAATACAGTGTGTTAGCTGGCCTAACACTGTTATGCTGCGCACTGCCATTTTCAGATCTCCATCTGAGATGGAGAACAATCTACATTCTTGGTGTGTGACTCAAACTAATTTTAAAGTTATAATTGTGTTTTTGAAGAATAGGTTCTGGTATATCATATAATAAAGGGATGTTTTTCATACTTGCTTATGAGCAAAGCTGAGGATAATGACCTAGAAAAAGATGACTGCCTAGAGCGTAGGGGCGGAGATTGTGCTGAGAACAGGCTAAAGCAGTGGAGAGCGAGGAGGATTAAGCGGTGGAAACTGACTGGAGCGAAACAGGGAAGAAATTACTGAAAATAAAAAGACACTAAAAAGATTACATTTTGAATGACAAATTTTGTTGTTTTAGAAACTGTATACACTTACGGGGGTTATTGTAAGAAAGAAAGTGAAAAAAAAGGTAGGTAAAAATTTAATGAGATACTAAAACCAAATAGTCAAGGAGAAAAAGGAGGAATTACAAGCATTGTTCTTGCTGCGTAGCCTGTGATGCAGTATATTGCCTGCAGCAAATGTTCTGTATGCACTGAAACAAAACGTGTCCTTTGAACGTATCATCTGGCGATGGCTTGGGTTTTTCCACATTCAGGTTTAATTTTCAAAGAAAGAAATTACACCTTCTGCCTAGACTTGTTTTCGTTTGCATGTGGTGGGCTCTGCCTTGCAGAAGCTGGCGGGTGTGTTATAGGTGTATATTTCTACAGTTTTAAGGAACTTTACAAGATTATATTTGAACACGCAATGGGGCCTTGTTGAAGGCTGAGATTAAAAAAACCCCCAAACCTGTTGAGCAGAGAAACAAAAGACTGGGAACAGTTTGTAATGCTTTGTTAGCAGCCTGGCTTTGGAAGAGAACTGGATAGGTTCCTGGATAGGTGTGTACTGTTTAAGCTGCTGTAAAATTTTTCTGAATGCGTCTGAGACTATAACGCATCATGGAAGTACCCTCTTACTTTCTTCTCACACACCTAGTAACAACTACGGACTAATGTAACGATAACAAGCAACAACCGAATACCCGTAACTGAAGAGCCTATTTCCTGTTGCCACTTACGTATCAGGAAAAGATTATAATTTAAAACAAAGAACCTAAGTCCACCTTCATTGTCCTCTGATGATTGTCAGCAATTATGATTAATCTGTTAAAGTCATGCTGCATTTTGGTCTTCCCATCTATGCAACAATAAGCAGCCGGTAGTACTATTTGTGATGAACGCCTGTCGACAAAGCAGATTTGCAAGAACGACAGTAGGTATCAGGTTAGATCACAGAGTGGAACCTAAAATAGGTTCTGTTAAAAGCCTTTATGTTTAAATCTATATAATATACTGTAAATAAATTGAGGCTTTTGTTTTACTTAATAACAAAATAAATTTAGATAAATATTTATTACTGTTAGTCACTATAAAAATACAAGTATTTGTTCAAACGATGCTGATGTAAAAACCTCACGGTTATAGTCATAGTTTTGTTGAGTTCAAACTTCACTCCTTTGAGTCCTTGACTTTCTTGTTACTTTAAACAGGTTTTTCAAAGACAATGCTTACTGAAATACAACTAAATCCAGATGAATTTGACTACTTCCAAGTTGGAGTAGATTCTGAAGTGACGTTTTGCCTTAAAGAATTGAGGGTAAAGTAAGAGTTTGTCTTGAAAATAAAACATTTCCCATTAATTTGCCTGACTTGACCAGGACGATGCAGCATGGTCCCTGCAGAATGGCCGAGGGAGTGTTCCACCAGGCCTCCTGACCAGCAGCAGTATTTCACCAGCTGGTTGAGGATTGGCTTTAAAAACCAGGATCTTCAGGACACTGCCGAGTCCCTCACAGTGGCCTTTGAAAGGCAAGCGAAACATTTTTAAAGCAACAAAAACGTAGTTGCAGTGCTGGGCAGACACGCTCTGACTGTGCTGGAGAAAGCATCGTGGCCACAGAAGTTCCACATGCAGAAGCTTCTTTGGCAACGCTCCAGGCAGGGAAGGCAAGAACTGTATTCTGGAGGCAGTAGACTTTCCCCCTCTTTTTACCAGTAAACAGCAGCTGGGATAAACTTACATTCTAATATAGATCTTCTGTTTTTAAAACGGCGCTTAACCACCCACCCCTTCTTTTCAGGGACTGCTAGCATTTTCAGAAGCTACCAGTGTTCCCGTCTCAATCCATTTTGACATATCTGGAAAGTACGTTTTGGAACATACCTATCTAGAACTGCTGCAGTTACAACTCTACGGTCGATTTTTGTCCGCAGGTTACTCAATGAGTGTTTAACTGGAACAGTAAAACAGATTTTCATTTCGTACCAAAAGCTGTCTTTCAAATCTGCGATACAGGGTTGAATAGTTTGTTATTATGCATAAAGCATTTAACACCGGCACCAGCATTGCTAAGCTAGCCATGCTGACTAACGAGCACCTATCTATGTTACCTGGACACTTCAGGCTCTCAGTCTAATGCATGCAATGATTTTATGTAGTAGTCTAAAGAAACAATACATTTTCTGTTTAAAATACAATTTTAACTGTTACATACCTAAAACTATAGTTTGAGTAAGTATAATGTATAGCATTTGCTCATTGGTGCATTTACAACTGTAACAGGAAGCCATCTCATATTGTTCAGCAGCAAATACGTTAGATTTTCAGCGGAGGCACTTTTTAATCTTTATGTATAGAATTGCACGAGCCGTGTTTCCTCCCACGATGTGTGTAATTATGCGTGCTGTTTAAGTCTCTGAATATCTGTGTTTAGACCAATTGCTTTCGGCGTTGAAGATACGGTGCTGGAAGCCAGCTTTATCTTGGCTACCTTGTCTGATGTCGAAACGGAGACGGCTTCCCAGCAGCCTCCCTGCGTTTCACAGCGGCAGGAAAGGTAACGGCGGGCTTTGGGGCAGGTGAGGGAGGCAGACTGCCTAAGGGGATGGAAAACTGGAGTTTAGTTTTCCAGCCAAGTCAGATTTAAGATGGAAAGGAAGTGATCTGCTCGTTCTGGCAGGGTGTTGGTAAGCATTGTACGGATCCTGGAGGCTCTGTTCATAGGAAAGCACTCTGTGATCTAGACAGGTTCAGGAACATGTTGGCATCATACAGAGCAATAAAACTTGGTGCAACAGAGCGCACTCCGTGCTAGCTTCTGCTTTCCTTTATCTCCACGGGGTTCTGTTGCAGGAGGAGGGGAAGGGAAGAATCTAAAGCCATAATGCTTTTCATTAACAGAAAATAAAGACTTTCTAACAAAACCATGTAAAAACCAGTTACTAACCTGACCCACTCTTTCCAATCCAGCTTGAAGGCACGCACGGGTAAATCTGAAAAAACCTCCATGGATAAAGCTAGCAATGCAGAAGCAGCTGCTTCCAAAAAGCCACGGTGGAATGGAAATGCACCGAACACAGGGTCGGCGAAAACCACGAGTCCTTTGGCAAAACAAGAGATTAAAAGTATTCCCAGAGTCGCAAAGAAAGGTACGACAGGCGTAGCTGGAACAGCCATAACCGAGGCAGAGGACCATGCGATGCTGGAAGGAGAGGCAACAGAGTCTCGTTATCAGAAGGTGAGGAGGCTCCCCATCGCGTTTACAGTGGAATACCCTAGCTGGTATTGAGCTGGACACTACCCGTAGTCTGGGGGTTACTACACGTTGATACTCGGTTCTCCACGTGGCGGTTCAATGGAACCGGCTTTCACAGCAGCGTAGCTGACAAGAAAGGCCACTACCCTGGCTAACTGTAACGCTGGCAATAGTCACAGATGGCAGGTGTGTTTTACTAGGAAACACTGTAGACCGGTAAAGATTTTAAAGTGTGCTTTTAAAGTGACAAAAGCTTCAGAAATACCCAATAACCCCCAAATTCTGTATCACATGCAATTTCTTACTTCTATAAATGTTGCATTTTCCAGTTTCATTCCTTATTTTTTGGAGCGGTTTGTTGTAAGGAGAAGGATGCCATCAGTCACACCTTCCACAGCTTAGCAACACCTAGCGACGCCGAAGAGGATTCTGGCAGTGGGCAGAGCTCCCAAGTTCTCTAGGAACACAAAGCGTTTGAATCCAAGTGAAGACTATCGGGGACTGCCTTGAAAGATAAAAGTGTGTTTGACATGGTAATTGCGGAGCTGTTCCTAGTTTTAGAAAGAAGTTTAACTGCAGTTCCTCTGCAAGTTAGAACCCGATGGAAACTGTATTCTGAGCTTGTGTGGTGAACTGCATTTCACCACTACCTATTCAGACAGCCTGGAAAGCGGGAATCCTGCTCAAACGGGGCCCGTTTCCTTTTTCCGCAAGACAGACATAAGAAAAGGACAAAACTCAACTCGGTAGCGAGTGCTGTCAGTACAGGTTCAGCGTTTATTCACCGTTTACGTTAACCACCAGCACGGGTCATTGTCACAACGCAATACAAATTGAGGGCGTGATTGACTAGATTGAGATTTGCGTATTATGTGTTCTGTAGGTACCCTGCTTTGGATGTCCAGCTCTCCAGTACGTTCTCACTAGAGAAGTCAAGCTGTGTTATCGCCTCAGGCAAATTAAGCCGCTCTGGTGAAGTTCAGAGTGCTGGAAAAATAAACCCTTCCACTCTGGCATAGCCGAACACGTCGGTGCTAGAGAATAGCTGGTGTTTTTACAGAAGCTGTGTAGAACTGGCATTGAACTGAATAACCAAAGTTGTCATAGAAATGCCTTTAAAAAAATAAAAGCGATGTTTGAAAGCAGGAGTTTCAGGGGCTTTTGTGTTTCAGACTTGCATTGTTCTTTTCCCTCTCCCTGCCTCGTCATTCAAACGCGGGGTTGAGAACGCTGTTCGAAGGCCTAAGCGAGAGCCCAACACCCCGAGCACGGGCGGCGACATCACTGCATTGACAAACAGAGGTTTTGCAGTCAACTTCAAAAAAAAAACCCAAGACATTTTAGTATAAATACTATATTTATTAAATATCTTTACAATTCATTTAAATGTATTTACAGAACTATTCCTGCATAAGTTATACCTCAGACATGAAATTCACATAATTGCCTCTTAGGTAAGCATAGATGATAGTCTCATTTTAACAACAACAAAAAAAGCATCCTCATTAGATACAGACTCAGATTTGCTTCATTATTTCAGCTATCTTTGTAAGAAACTACTTCATACAGTCAGTTCCTACACACGCAGTCTGGTTTTTTGCCCTGGAGAAAGGATGTCCGTTAGCGGGAGACAGAGATTCCACCACAAAATCCCTCCCGTCTTCGCCAGACCTTCGCCTCGCCCTTCTCCTTTACTCGGTCGTAACTGTCTGGTCCCAAAAGCTGGTTTTCGGTTTGGTTTCTTTTCGGCCATACCTTCTTCACAAACAGGAAGAAAGTGCATTTAGAGGGAAACTGTATGTCGCAGGTCTCCCAAAGATAGCCATAAAAGTAGCAAGGAACCACAGAGTTTTTCCAATTCACCACATCTTAGCCCTGTTTGACCCAAATACCTAGTAACGCCGCTGCAGAAATCCCAGCTCCTGCCAGCCCCGTTACGTTACGTGGTTACCGGTGTATGGAACTCTTCCTCTTCCTTCCGACCACCGCCCCCAAACCACCAGCTCCTGTAACACGCACGCCCCCCCTGCAGCGGCTGAAAGGCAGCCTGTGCTCCGCTCACGCACACTGCCGTTTCACGGAACACCCTTCTTGTACGTTCCTCTCGTGAACGGTCACCATAATCTAATTCCTAGGAAGTGTTACTGCTTCATGCATCGTTTAAAATTATTTCGATAGTATGGGCCCTGTCATTTCCTTTCCCAAAAATTTATTGTGCGCAGACAGCTTAAGTTCATAGGAAGAAAATAGGTTTGATATGTTTAGAGTGCACATCTTAAAAAAAAAAAAAAAAGAAAAAAAAAGAAAACCAAAAACAATCAAGCATGTGATAAAAATATCAATTCTTTATAATACAGTATTGCTTTATAAACAGATGGAAAAGCTATAAGCTTTACTGGTCTTTGGTGTGTCCGGTGAGGGATAAACTCATGATTTGTAAATCAAAATCCAAATTTGTTCATTATTAAAAAAAAAAAGTAATAATCACGATGTGATATGAGGCAAATGGCTTTGTAGCTACTGCTCAGCTAAGAACGGCTTTAACGGAGAGCGCGAGGCTTGGCGTCACACCCGCCAGGCAGCACGGTTCAGCTTTGGAGAAGGCTGGCCGAGTTTCTCCGCTCGGGGATTCCAGACCCCGGACCAGCAGCGGCAGAGTACAGCGCACGCAACACCTCAGGCGGGGGTAAGCACCTTCGCCATACGCGTCCATCCGACCGGCACGCATCTCCCGGTGTATAGTTCTAGAAAGCGGGGGGGAAAAATAACGAGGGCTGGGGACGAGCGCGCTGAGAGCGAGGGGTCCGAGTGCAGCACAGCCCAGGTCTGCAGGGGCATCATTTTAAGGTAAGTTCAAGGGAAAGAACAATTGATCAAATCTGCTCTAATCAAGAAGCGTGACAGTAAATACTGGAGAATAAAATGTAAAGAGACCCAGATTTGAGAGAGACCCCCCCCTCCCAAATGCTAGAAACAAAGCCCTGTACTGCAGCGTGAATACATTCCTTCTAACGAGACAGCTGGACACAGCTTGTTCAATTTTAAAAAACAACAAGGACTGACGATTTGTGCAAAGTTGTCCACCACTCGCTGTTCCACGGATCGCAAAACTAATTAGTTTTTCTTCATTAATATAATCCTCCCCATACCCTCACCAAAATAGCATTTTGGTCAAGTTAGGGTAGTTAAGGCATTTTGACGAGTAATGATTTAAAATAGATAGCTAACATGCCAATTTAGGAATAGCAGATAAATTACTGAAGAGCTTCCAAATTAATCACTTATTATAAATGAAATGCCTGTTACAAGCATGACGCATTGAAATATAGTAAAATGACATGTACATGGTACATGTTAAATGATCTTAAATAAAAGCTTGACATAGTTACGCAAATATACAGTACAAGTCCACAAAAATTCTTTAAACAAGTTGAGGTAACCTCAAACTTAAACAGTTTTAATACAATAAACCAGGTAGTAAAAATCTCCTTTTGAGAGCAGGTAAGATTACTTACTGACCGAGTTTAACTGCACTCACCTAAACAGCAACATTACCCGACTTTTTATATATAAAAACATGGCTTTAATTTATTTCTACATACTTTTCTACCAGCAAAAAAGTTAATGAAAAACTGACCAAAAATATATATATCTTTACAGCTATCAGCTTTTTGTATGAACCTCGGGAAAGAAAAAGGAAAGCTTGCTGGAACGGGGGGAACGAATGTGAGCTACTGTAATTCAAAAGGAAATGTAATATTGCAAAGTGGCTGTTAGGTGACTGTAAACATCATTAAGGTTCATTCCGAAAACCCTAAACTTTAGTTACTGAAATGTAAGTTTTTCTGATTATTCATTAAGAGTTTCCATTTATGTACTTACTGCTGCTGCCACAGCCTAAGAAAGAGGTGCTTGTCTGAGAATCAGAAAGATAAGGATCAACTGGACTTAAACTGGTGCAGCATATTCTGTTCTACACAAGCGAGAATGGCAATTGTTAACACAAATTATGTTTCGTTAACAACAGAATTATCTACCAAAAGTGAAGACGTTCAGAGTTGAGGATGATCTGTTCTTTGTGCAACTTCCCACTGTAGCATTTATGCCGTATCATCCCGCGCTGGTGAGATGGGTTAAAATGCTGAAAGGACCTCAACTTTGGCCAGCTCGGCTTTTTGAGACTGAGTTAAGATTTTTGTCAAAAAACCAAAAGAAAACAAAAAACCCCCAGCATTATCCACAGCCAAAACATCCAGATACCAGGCCCATTACGGACGAATGATCTGCAGAACTTTTAAGATCACAGTTAAGCACCTGAAATCACAAAACACATTTGCATCCATATAACTTGAACTAAGTATGTTTTTTGAAATTTCGTACTAGAAAAGGCTCCTAGGCTGACACCATGTATGGCAAGAGCAGAATGTTTACAGCAGTTATAAATCTCCTGAAAACTGGAGCTTAGAAACACGAAACCTCAGCTATCACTGTTACAAGACTATGCTTATGAAACTGTGTTCTGTAACATACCCTTTAATGAATAGTGAATGTTTCTAGTAAATAGAGTAATACGCCCTCTTAGAGAGGTTCTAGCTATTGAATCTAGTTTGAAAGATGATAAACCAATCCTACTCCTTTGAAAGTAAGTCACATTTCGAACGCAGTAACGATGTGGGATTGATCCTCCCCCTTTTAAGGACAATGACTAAGCTCTGAAAGACATGCTTCAAGCCTTGAGCTTCTTCATTTCTTGCTGGCAGACAAAGACCAGTGTACTACGAGAGTGGTTCTTAACAAGGACTTCAGTTGCGTCTCAAGACAGGCAACGAGCTCGAGAACCGGCTGCCGAGATCAGCTGCGAAGGAAGAAAGCAATCCTGCCAGCAGGAAACCGTATGTGTGAAGCTAGGAGCTCGGGGCTAACAAAAACGTCAGAAGCTGACACTCCGGGCAGATCAGTCTGTATACTCGGCCACAATAGAAAGAAGGACGGTGATGTCATCTGGTTTTCCCCCTGTAATATAAGAAAAGTAAAACTATTGCGTCAAACCGCAGTGGGTCATCTTCTTATAATCTGTGACATTCCCCCATGGAAAGCTCTTTAAAAAACAGCTTGAATATTCAAAAGTTGTTTTGTGTAGACACAAAAACTCTGCTTCCTCCACCTCCTTTCCAGAACACAACTGAGGGTAGCAATGACATTTAACACAGCAAAAAAGCGCTCTCCTTTTAAGCTATAGTAAGATCACAAACTACTAAAAGGAGTACAGAACCTCGAACACTGCTGTTAGCCGGCAGAGCAGAAAGCCTGTTTTCAAGCAGACTAGTTATTTATTTAATAGATTACAAAAAACCTGACATTGCTTTGTTACAGGCAAGCTGCAATGAAAGCCGGTATCTTCTCAGGAATTTCTACTGTAAATCAAACACCTCTTTAGCATTTTCTCCAGCACTATATTACTGCATATCTTTCTAAAAGCTACTTAACATTTTTAGTAGTCACTTTTCAAACCTCAACAGCAAGAGCAATACACTCAAATCCTAGAGGAACAGCTCAGAGAAGAGGTATTTCGTTATGGAGACAGTCAAACCAGTCCTGTGGACTCGGGAGATCTGCAGTTTCGTTCCCGAATGACTGAGCTTTGTAGCAACATGGAGCCCAAAGAGCTATTGTCTCCACCTTTAGGAAAGATGCTTAAGGGTCTTGCAGGAAATCCTGCCCTCCTGATCAGAGATAATGAGAACATCTTTACTAGCAGAATTTTACTTATTTATTTATTAAAAAAAAAAAAGAAAGAAAAAGAAAGGTGTTTGATAGGACTCTGAACTCTGCCAGGTGTCAGTATCTGTCTAGAGCGTAGGAAATAAAACCAACAGAGAGATCAGGACGGGGATGCTAGTGGTACAAGGGTCAGAAGTTTGAACCAAAAAAACCCCAAACCAACACCAAAGAGTGGGCAGAATCTCAACTAAAAAGCATCAATAGAAGACCTTAAAAAAAACAAACCAACAACAAACACCACCACCCACACACCGCCACCCACACACCCAAATCCAAGGAACAAGTCAAGTACAGTTTTCCTAAGAGCCCGGAGAACTTGTGCCAGGCAGGATTCCTGGAGCAGGAGTGTACATATTAGGTTAAAAAAAAAAATATATATATCAGTGCACTGCGTTCTCTGCATTCCAGCTGCTTCCCCACAGGAGGCTTCTGATCAGCCGGGGCCTGGGATGACCTGCGTCAGGAGCTGGGGTCCTTGCCAAACCCCACGCGCTAGATTGGCGCTCTGCTGCCAACCACATTTCTTAACGCTCTGTTTTCCTATCGGATTCTGGAACAACAGAACTTCACTTTGCTTAAGATTTCTCAAAGATAGCAGGAGTGGGAGGAGGAGAAAAAAAATCTTACCTCTCACATTCAATCCATTGTCACATGCAAACTGTGCAAACGGCGACATGTAAGTGGGATCATATGCCAGCTCGTGAGCTTGCTCAGCAATGCTTCTTGCAGTCTGCTGTATACTCTCATAGTTGGAGTTCTAAATTAACGAGGAAAAAAGTTTATTCTTACAAGGAAGGTAGTTGTTTTGCTGATGCGTGTCAGTTCTATAGATCCCTGACTGCCGGATCTCTCTCTCACAGATTAGTGCACTAGTTACCACCTTCGCTTCCAAATCATAGAATCATTAAGGTTGGAAAAGACCTCTAAGATCATGGAGTCCAACCGTCGACCCAACACCACCACCCACTAAACCATGTCCCTAAGCGCCGCATCTACATGTCTTTTAAATACTTCCAGGGATGGGGACTCAAATGGAACCCTCACCATCTTTTAGGCTTTATCAATTTGGGTTAGAACTGCAAATCTTTACAACTGAAGTCCAGACCTCTAATCCCTACCAGCAGCTACAAGACTTGGTTTTGGAGGATTTGAGAAACTTAGAAGACTAATACTCAAAATAGACTAAACAGTCTCACCTGAGGGAAGTAGGATATTTGATAGCTATACTAGCAGTTCTCACTGAAAGAACCATCGTTCCCCCACAAAGTAGGCTCTGTTGAAGTAATTATGTTTTACCCCGAATGCGAAGTCTTACTTCTCTGACCCTCTTACGCAAATCGACAAGAGCACACTTGGGGAGAAGGGGCGCTTTAAAAGTTAGATGAGAAAAAAATTTATCGAGCATGCAAACTTTCTACGGACCACATTTTAAGTGCCTTTTTTTTTTTTCCGTTTCAGTAACTCTGCTGCTTTACTCCAAGACTTTTCTTACTGAAGCCAACGCGACACGACACCCGCTACTCTTTTTGTTTATAACTATTTTAAAATGCCTTGTCATTTCAAGAGTCTTCCCCGCAGTTTGGGGAATTAGCAGGCATTTACATGCTTAACTTTTGGCTGAACTTCACAGGGAACCTGGCCTTTCCCAAACACGCCAAAAGGTGGAGCTCAGCTTTCTTCCACAAGGGAATTCCATCTCCAGCATCCGCCCAGGCTAACCTTACATCTACCCAGCAAAAGGAAGGTGGGAGTACAGCAGACAGAGGTATATGATCTGGCCACAGCGTTAAGTAACAGCCACGCCGGTTAGCGTCCAGCCCACCAGGCCCTTCCAAACCATGACAGCATGCCAATACATCTTCAGTGCTGTCATTACCTTTGCTAACTAGATTAAAGCCTCTTGTGACAGCTCGTGCTCGCGTTTTCCATTTCACAGCACAGCTTCTCAATTTCAGACCTGAATATTGCACCGAGAAGAGGGGAGAGTGATAGTGGGGACTGCAGAGACAGGGAAACACAAGGGTCCGCCTGATGTGCAGAGGCCTCTCAGACATTTTGTCTGTAAGGACCCATTCCCTGTCTGACACCACCTTTCAGTTATGTAGCTGCAGGGTAAGAGCAGGCAAAACTTTTTTAAAACCGCGCTATAATTCTACGTTAACCTTATTTGCATTTCATAACAAAATACTTTCCTCAGGGAGTTATACATATTGATATCTCCTAAGTATACTTTCCTTTCTGTAAGTAAATAGCCTTCAGCTAAATGTTCTCATCCAAATTAAAATATTTTAATGTATTTTTACTATTTAAAAAGAACGTGTGTGGTCACTAACCTGGAAAAGTTG
>NW_008795859.1:1414299-1425641 GCF_000699145.1 Aptenodytes forsteri | reverse complement strand
CATTAAAAATTTTCAAGCACACGCAACCCACAATTCAGACAGCCCATACTACTTTAGAATTACTGTTTTATAACCCTTCAGAAAAGCTTCAAATTATCTTTAAGTTATACAGCCCCCCCCCTCAAATAACCCATGAGAGAACGCTGTATTTTCATGTATATAATCCACAACCTGCAAGTACAGATAAAATACAATGCGTGAGCAGCTGGCCAAGGGCAGTGCCTGCTATTGAACATCTCCCCCTTTCCCTTCCTCCCATCACTAGTTAGTGACGTGGTACCAGCTGCTACTCAGGAAATTTATGCCCAAGCTGCTGCTTCTGGATTCAGCCTGGGTGCAGATCCAAGAGGCAGCGCTTTGGGGTCAGTGGCCCTTTCTACCACTCACATGTGGTATTAGCTGCAAAGTCTCTAAACGATAGCACTTTGCAGTGGGTCTCTTATATAAAATAAGAAAGTTACATGCATAAAAAGTAATGGCAGTAACTATAAGGGATAACCAGTGCAAAAGATGAGAGATTCAGAATATACACACTTACCTTCAGCTTTTTTAACTCCTGCAGAATCATGTAGTCAGGCATGTTGTCAAACAGTCCGTCTGTTGCAGTCAAAATAATGTCTCCAAGTTGGACATCAAAAGAAGTACTGTCAGCAGCATCAGGGCTGTGAAGATGACAGATATGTTAAAGAAAAGGACTCCAGCTTTCACTAAGACACCAAGCAATGTCAAACTAGCACATCAACAGCTTTTGTAACTCACTACTGTTATGTATTTTTCTGCAAAGGAAAGAAATAATCACTAACTGTGGAGCTTTTGCACCAGGATGGCTTGTCAAGAAAGCTACAACAGAAGAACTGTGATTGCAAACAGGTATGGTTCCAGCTATTACACAAAGGATTTGCATTTAAAATTCCCAGATGAACAATCCTGCAAACTAATCCGCTTCACAAGTGTATCTCCATGGAAACCATTAAGTAGAATGGCAGCTCAGGGCTTCCTTCTCACTCATCTTAAATATGTAAGAGAGCTATACTTGAAAGGACAATTCATAACAGGAACGGCCAAAACACTCAAGGATACTGAATCACTTTCTAATGCAATGGAATATGAAACATGGCTGGAAATCGCTACCAGGAGACCATAGCCAGTTGGTCTACTTATGTCTAATACATTACACAATACCAAGGGGGGGGGGGGGAAGGAAAAAAAAAAATCTATTTTGGCCATGAATATTGCTGCAAAATCTGATTCTCAGAAGCAGCATAATGACAAACCCTTCATTTTTAAAGATTCTTCAGGGGTCTTTAAAAGGGAGAAGCTGCTGCATCCCATGCCATTTGGCTATGCCAAAAAGCAGAAGAGCTGCTTTGCTCAACTGATTCGTAGCTTCAGGAAGGCTAATAGAGTTAAGATTGCCTGCCTATGCCCATATATAGCCAAATTTAACATTAAACTGGGACAACAAATAAAAAAAAAAGTACTGGAGAAGCATTTAGACAACACACGAGTACTAATTAACATCAAGAACAGTGCAGAAACTAGCCAGAAAGCTATAATCATGATTCAGAATTGAAGTGTGGGAGCTCATTTATCTTGCGCTTTCCTTATTACGTGATGACTCAGATTACTTTGCTTTCCTGACTTCCACTGGACATTATCAATTATCCTTGTGCTTTTTGGTTTTTGTCTTCCCATGGATGACAGAGAATCTCAGAAAAATTAAGATTTTTACAGCTCTGCAATTTCAGTCATTTATTTTTAGTCTAATAAAGAGGTTAGATTATTTAAGGGTTCTAATTTCAGAGTTCTACCCTAGCTTCCTCTCTGCAGTCTTATGATGAGTAATAAAACCACATCCAAGAATGGTCAGGAGTTTCAACAACTTAACTAACATTTTCAGAAAGAGCTATTTTGGCATTAAAGTCACAACCCTTACTGCATCAGCCTTGATACTTCACAGAATCATAGAATCATTTCAGTTGGAAAAGACCCTTAAGATCATTGAGTCCAAACCTTGTATCAAAACTTAAGATGTCTATTGCATTCCCTGTATACTATGGTCACTCTTTGAAGATCCCTTTATCATCTTCCTGTATTCAGAAGAGGGCTATCACTTTAACGAGTGTATAACCATTGACTCGAGAGCTGTATTTTAATATATATTTGAAAGCCGATTTTTTTTTTTTTAATTTTATATTACTGGTGAGACTTCACAAAGTCAGAGGATGGATCAGCCTGACATTCTTAGGGGAAAACACAAGTACAAGTCTGCCTTTGAAACAACTCATTTCTGTGAACAGATTGTCCTTTCCTAATACTCTCGTTTCCCAGCTTGGTGTTCCGCCAAACAGTTTTTTTTGCTCGTTTTGGTCAAATACAATATGCTATTTGGAAACACAAGTTACAGTCACATGTCCCTCTGCTCTATTCTTCAAGTACTTGCTACCTCACTGCCAAGATATCTAAATTAGCGTACTCCAAACCAGTCTCAAGAGAGTACTGACAGGGACTGGGAACAAAAGCTACTGGTAAAGCAAGCCACTCATGCCGGATGACCGGCGCATATACCAGCTGCAGTCTTATTACCGCAGCTTTCTCGAACAATGTCTTTCCATGGATCAGAACATGCCTAGTGCACACCACAGACTATGGGAATATGCCATCATGAATGAATAATCATTAGCCCAATAAATTTAGACTGTGCAACAGCGTACAAAGTTTGTTAAGTGCAAGGCGAGAAGTGTTCACATTACCTGAAGACGGGGCGGGGGGGCAGGTATAAGACCCTTTGATTGGATACATGCTTAAATCCCATGCGCTACGCTGCACTATACAAAGAGCGCTGTAGCAGCAAAACTGCAACCTTTAGGGAGTTGATATCACAGATTAAAAATTTAAGATCCTCTCCCATCTTACCTGTCACTTAAGACAACTCCTTCTGCTTCTGGTGGAGCTATTGACAGTTGGAACGGAGTGTTGAAGTAATGCTGCTGCTCATCAGATCGATGTACTACTTCTCCTCCTCTGACTACCAAAAATCCAGAGTCTCCCAAGTTGGCTGTATGTAAACGATGACTTGTTCTGTCCAGAACTACTATACAAGCTGTACTGCTTCCTGGAAGCAAACAGAATATGGTAACTGAAGTTAGCCTTGCAGAATTTGTTTATTCTTTCACCGATTTGATTCACAGTGCAATTATTCAAATTTTTATCAAAGCTTACAGATCGGGAGAAATGGAAATACTCAATAATGCCAAAATTAATATACACTAAAAATAGCAAAACGCTAGAAATCTTTGCAAGACAAACTATGATTTTTGTATAGAACTTACTTTTCCTGCTCTGATTTTGGTAAGCACATTATGCTGACAAATACCTGTTTTGTCCACTTTATTTACAGTTTTCTATCCCAACACATGTCAGCACATTCTACTATAGGACTGGATTTACAGAAGTCACATAAAATACTGAAATTCCGAAATCATTGAGATAATAGAATTCTAGTAGCATCCATACAATGCTAGGTGCTCTCCACACAGTTTCACTCATCAGCTGTAAATAAACCATGCCAAGTAAAGAACTGCTTGCAATTAAGTATTAGGTATTATTGCATTACTCTTGTCAGAACATTAAAATGCTTTTCTTCATCACGTGGCTCTGTAGAGCTATCTTCATGTTTAAAAAAATAATAATCCTGTCACGTCTTCAGGATACTAACTTCACAAGTTTAAAAAAAACATGTTTCAGAGACAAATACTATTCCGGATTAAAGTCAGACAGAACGGAAACGTATCTACTTGTCAAGCATGCTCAGAACTCCCCCAGCCATGCCTGAGGCCACTGAGGAATTCTTGATTCATTCACTGGGAAGTAGCCACCAACTGTGCTTGGTTGCAAGCCACAAAAATAACTGTATTGCAAAGATACCCATCCACAGACTAAGTCCTTCACAGCAAATGGCAATCACTTAATTTCTGCAAATAGGATAGCACATCCACCAAAAGAACTTTCATTCCTGAAGAGCGTGAAATACAGCTAAAGCATTTCTTCTTGACTTCTGCCTCTAACATAAGTCCCCATATCACCGGCTGGTGAAGAGTCTTCATCTTCCATCCTAACGTTCTTCCAGCAGAAGTTTCCAAGCACAGCTATGTGTTGGACAGACCACAAGCTTGCAATGAGCTAAACTTACAATCAAGCTTGCTAGTGCAGAAGTCCAGCTGGCTCCAGGCATCACCTGTTCCAGATGTTTCCCTTTCTAATACAGGGAGTTCCCTGCAATACACTTGCACTTAATTTGTTCTCTAGTGAATATATAGGACCTTTTCCACTCTTAGTGAATGCTACGTCAAAGCAGTATCTTAGGAAAAATTCAGATTTTATATGTGACAGCGTCCAAGATTGTTTTGCAATACAAGAATAGTGTTTAAATAAATGGCACGGTTTCCTCCCACTTCAGTTTTATTTTAAAATATTTGCTAGATTCAATTCTGATGAACTAAGTACCAAGACTCAAAGCACAACAGCAAGGAAAACTTATTGCCTAATGATTCCTCCTTAATGAAGTCCTCTCCCTTCACTTTATTTTAAAGAAACTCTAAATGCTCATTGCTGTGGTAATTCCAGGGTTTTATTTATAGTTCTAAAAATACTGTTCTCTGTTAAAGGAGAAACACTAAGGATCATTAGTTTCAAATTCTAACTCTATTAGCAGAGTGTAACTAGGAGGCCATGTGTGGAATGCAGATCTTGTGACTCAGCATATGCCGCTTTTCAGAATTCAAAAGGTCAAGCCAAGCAGGGCTGCCTCCGTCTACAAAGCCGTTGTGAGAGCTCTTACCAGTGGCCCACTTTGTAGATTACTTACAGCTACATCTGCTTTGCACAAACAAGCACTATTAAACACACAAAATCCTAATGTAATTACCGACCACTGCTATTTTAGTGATACTTAAGGTCACTTCTGAGGTTCGGACCTATTCTTTAGGCATATAATGTGAGAACATCTGTTCCGAAGCTCAGACGACAAGTTAAATATAGCTTACGCAGCATTCTTCTGGCATAGAAGTTTAAGGTCAGGTGAGAAGCATGCGTATCATGCAGGGTAACGCTTTCTTGGTGCATAAGAGGTCACATGCTGTTTAGAAAAGTATTCTGTTTTCAAGGTTGTCAGCTGAAGCCAAATGTTACCTCTCTATATGCCCACCATTCCCAAAGCAGCTGGATGCCCTGCCTAAAATCAACTTTGACACAGAATATGCTAAGCATCTACTTTAGTTTGTTTTCAAAAAAATCTGTAATGAATCCCACACAAAGAATTATAACAATAATATATGGTACCAGTGATTGTATGATATAAACTACTTAAGTCAACCAATTAGGTTTAAAGTTCATTGGACATAAAAGGCAACAGGAGCAGTAAGGCAAGGAATGAGCAGAACTGCATCCAATTATCATCAGAAAATATTTTTGCTTGCATAGCTTAAGCAAAAAGCCACAACCAACCATTAAGAGTTTTCAACAGAGAACAGTTATTTATACATACGTAACAGAGGGAATGAGTGCACATGCCATAGCGTATTCTACTGCTGAACTCGTTTTGCAGACTCTCTGCAAGCACTGGTGAATTACCACCCTTCACACACAACGGCAGTTTGCCTTTTATTTTTTTTTATATATATACACACACACACACAAACATAACAGTTATTTATACATACGTAACAGAGGGAATGAGTGCACATGCCATAGCGTATTCTACTGCTGAACTCGTTTTGCAGACTCTCTGCAAGCACTGGTGAATTACCACCCTTCACACACAACGGCAGTTTGCCTTTTATTTTTTTTTAATATATACACACACACACACACACAAACATTCCCTGCATTACTGAATGAATCAAGACAGTTTTTAAACATACAAGAGAAAATAAGGATGCTACCAAGAGAACTACATTTCTGAGGTTTTTTTCGTTAATTAAAAGAAGGTAACTGCCTGCAAATCTGTTGTAGAAGCTGACAACAGATTTAAGCAACCTTGACTAAGTATATGTCTAGATAACATACAACACAGATCCAATTTATGTATTCTTCCTCTCTTACCAAGCAAAGGTACTTTGTTCTGCAGCAGCTCACAATAACCTGCGGTGAGAATCCCAACAGGATTGCTTGGTACGAACCGTCCTTCTTTTACTAAACGTTCACATGTTCGCATAAGAGTCCCTGAGAACTGAGAAGGGTCAACCCCATAGTCTCTCCAGCCACCTACACCATCTGCTACCCCTAGAAGAAAACAGAAAACAAGAGTTATATGAACACAAATGCTTTCCGAAACAAGGTTTTTAATTTTTGACATCACTTATGACATTCAGTAACTAAAAAGTAGGACACAGCCCCTGCTTGAAAAACATTTTTGATTAAGAAAACAAATTGAGCATTTAAGATAACTTCTGACATCAGCTCCTAGACAAATCTCTAAAAATAATCTGAATTGCTGAAGAGAAGGTAAAAGTCTAATGCTGAGAACTCTGTGAGGACACTGACTTCACTAGAGAACAACTAATGGGGAATTTGGGGGGAAGGAGGAGGATTCAATCACATTAACCTTTGATTAGCCCATTAAAAAGGAAGAAGAGTTTTTATTAGTTTTAAATATGAAGGTTGTTAAGATTTTAAATAGGATAGAAACGATAAAGAAACTCTTCCCCACTATTCAGCAGCCCTTTAGTTTTTTCTCAAGCTACTTGCTCATATGAAGGATAATGCTTTCTATATGGTAGTATCAATTTCTGTAGAAACTAAACTTCCATTTTAAAAGTGTGTTCAAAAACCCACGCAACCAACACAATGCTGGGACCTACCCCTGCAAGGATAGTTTGTTGCTTACAGCTTCAGCCAAGCAAGAGAATGAAAACTGACTATGATCCAGTCAATTTTCATTCAGTTATTAAAAACAACCTGGATAGCAGAAAATTAGATCAATTCTGCCAAAACTTGGGAAGCTTCTGAGCAACCGTAGAGGCAAATAGCGAAGATGCACATAGAAAAGGGGGGTGGTCAGAGGGAGATAAACAACAGATATGATATTCTGCTGCCCATTTGGCTAAAGTATTTTGAACTCCCTCCATTTGCTTTAACAATAAAAGTAAAATACTGTCCAAAGGTATTGTTTATGAGATAAAAATATTTCTACTTGGAAATTTTTCAAAAAATCTTCTTGATCCTCAGCATGTAAGGAACTAACCATTTCAAGCACAGGTTTCTGTAACATAATAAAGCTAAAATACTATGTTCATGATAAAAGCACAAAGAGCCAATTTCAGAGCTCAGATTGTGCTGAAGAACAACAGCCTCCTCAGAAAAAAAATGCCGCTATTAGCAAAGGCATGAAAATTTGACTGAGAAGGTAAAACTAAGTTTGCCTCATCTACAAATGCCCTTCAGACGGGACACCATCTGAAACTGAGACGGAAGGTTTAGAGCCAACCTTGGCACGAACTATAATCTGACAGGAGGTTATAGCCAGATTCTGAACAGCCTATCCACATTAATCAGATTTCTCCCAAAAATAGTGTACAACCTTTTAGACACCTGCTTTGTCCGTTTGCTTTCTTAGGACAACACTATACGAAGGCAGATCTCTGTATTCACCTCTTGAGACCAGACCCTGGGAAGAAGCTCATGCAAAAGCAACCCTGGCATTCACAGAAATGCCTTTTCTGGTTTCTTCAAGAACAAACTAATTCTTTCTTTACAGGTCCCACAACTTCAGGTTAATACTGGATTAACCCTTCGCTTTCTGCTGGCACGCAGACAAGTCTAGAATAAGAGATTATCAGGAAAAAGTTCTAGATCTATAACTTGAAATAGAAACTAAGCTTCAGTTTGGATGATGATGCTTGCTTTACATGAAGTAACCAGATAAGCGGCTTTTTTCCCTTTAAGATGAACACAATCCAGATGTATTTTTGCTAGCCAAATACAGCATTGCTTCACTGACAACAGGGTTAATGCAATGAAAAGATGATGTTTGACAAGTACTGTCCAAAGCTGTTGGCTCCTACGGTAGTTACAAAACAAGCTCATCAGAAGTTACGGAGTTCCCTCAAGCGATCAGTAAACCATTCTTGCATTAGTCTTCTTGGGAAATATTTAAACAGAAACACTACAGCATTAGTATACAGTACAAGAAAGCCATCGTAGCAAGCACCTGATAAAGTTAATTATCAAAACCTATTTCAATTTTTAAAGCAAAAATAAGAGTATGCTACCTGATTTTCTTTGCCCACTTCTTATTCCAGGCAGGAAATCTGAATCCGTAATCATGGCAACACACTTCATACTCTATCTTGAGCCATGAAATGGCTTTGTCTGCCTGCTTTCCTGTCTGCTTTTTGCAAGCTATAAACAGCTTTAAGTACATTCTGCCAGTGCCTTCCAAAACAATCATCCTCTAGACGGTCCACAAGGAGGTCCTCTGACTTAGCTTTGTACCATACTTAAGAGAACAGATTGTCTGCTTAAGAATCAACAAGACAGTTGTGCATTCCTTCTCCATCGCTGGCACAGAAGCAAACGGGACCATCGCATTCATGAGCAGGCCCCGGAGTATGCTTTCACTGTAATACCTCCACGACACCTCATCAGCTCACTAACTCATGTGCCACCACTGGCATCTGTTTCTTGTCCTTGCCCAAAATGGACAATTTGGGTTTTTTCGCAAAGGTTTGGGATTTTTTTTTTCCCTCTTTTTCTTTTTTTTATTAAATTGTATCTCTTAAAGATAGGTCAGATCATTTAACTTAAGCTAAATGACCTTGTTGGCTCCCAAACCATGGTTCATGAACACTGCCAGAGCAGCCGAATGCTTCCTCCTGCTCCGGCACAGAGCCAGGAATTACTGCTGCCATCGAGATCAATGGCAGTACACAGGCAAAGCACACCCAAGAAGCCCTATACCACACAGTGCCACCTAGAAAACAAACATCCACCTTTATTGTTTTTGCCTTAAAAGAAGATTTTTACATTCCCTAAGATCTTTAGCCATCCTGTCCTACCTTCAGCATGGTTTTAAAATAAAAACAGTATCTTTACATTCTACGTTCTCAACCTAAACAGTTTTATGGGAAAGGAATATATGATTTTAAAACAGACTGAATAAACTGCTACTGAAATAGATGAAATGTAAATGAGAATACAGTTTAAGAAAACTTTGTGATATTTGATATACAGCAAACAAGGAGCAAAACTATTTGTGAGATATTTCAAACTCCCGAAGTAGCAAGGACTGAAAACTCAACTCAAAAATGGACTGCTATTATGTAATAGCATGTTTTCCCTCTGTCACCAAAGGAAAATTCAAGAGTACTGCTATTGGCAGCATCACTGCCAAGGAATAACGCCAAGCTCTAGTCATTTATATTATCTTTGTTTTCATCTAAGACAAAAAAACCTGTAAATATTCAAAATAACTACTGTTTTAACAAGTGAAAAAGATTACTCAGGTTTTCATTTTCTTACATTTCACCATAAAACATTAAACACTGTCTTCCAGTATCCAGCATTTAACTTAAAATAACCATCTTACAAAATAGGAATCACAGGACGTTTAAGACAAACTGCATGGATGAGAAGAATTGCTGAAATTGAACTGTACACAATCCTTGATTTTTTCTAAGCTATTCAGTAAATCAGAAAATTTTATAGAAAGAATGTTTCTTTGGATATTCCCTATGTTCAAGCCTATGCAGAAATTACACAAATGTCCATGTGACATAGTGAAATGCTTATGGCTAGATGAACAACCACTATAAATAAAGCAATTGAAAATTTCACAATAAATCACTTCAAAAGAGCAAATGCTTCTCAAGTATTTAACTGTATTATGGAGACCTTTCAGAATCTTTGAGAGTTAACACTCCACTACATTGCCTTCTGCTGGAAAACACACAAATACTACTGCCAGATTAAATACTCGCTGCATGTGTCAGTCCAAAAACTGGCTCTTTCTAACTTCTTAAAGATTCAGTGTATCAAGATCTCTCATAGGGAGACAGTTGTAATGAAGTTTCAAGACAAAGCACAACTGACAGATACTGCAGCACTGAAACTGAGCAAGTGAAGATACTGGCACTGCAACTTGTTAAAATTTATTTCAAAACGCTAAAAGCACTGGGATACAATACCAGTTGAAATGCAAACGTAAAGTTGTTTTGACTGCCAAGACATAAGGTTAACTGCAGAAGCCCAGGGAACAGCCAGCCAGTGCTTTTCACCGCACACTTTTGTAAGTCAGATCCAGATGTTCTATCTAGTTCAGAGCAAATATAAACTAAACAGGCTTGAAGTTCAGAACAAAGCCACAATACTAATCAAACCCTGTTTAATATAAATTGCGTTATGAGTGGAAGTTCTGGCTAGCTGGTAAACTAACCTGCCCATGGTCAGAGTCCAAAAGTATCGCCCTGTCCCAAAAATCTGTTGAAAGATTGATACTGTCAAATGTTGTATCAGCTAAGAATAATAATCACACACAGAAGCACCAGGCAAGCACAAGCGTGCCAGCAGGAACTGCTTTTGCATGCAACCACAACTAACTTTGTAAGACACTCCACACATCCTATTGAACTTTAAATTTCTTGAGATCCTTACCTGAATTAGCAATGAATCACTGATAAAAGAACATCAAAAGGATATATTTGTGACTGAATTCATTTTGCATCAAATATAGAAGAAAGGCTAAAAAGGTAACAAAGTGCAATCTGTTGCACTACACAAGTTTGAAATACAGTGCCTAATATTTGTCAACATATCATAATTGAGATAAACTGCTAAGACTTCTTGTTTTATCAGCGATGAGATAAATCACACACCTAAATAGGTTCTCCATCCAAAGCAAGTCACATGCTCAAAGCCAGCACTAACCCTCCCAGCAGCCTGTATGGAATCACAATGTTACAGCCAAATGGTGTCTGCTTCCCACCCCCCACCCCCGGCCCAGGTTTCGACAAAGAAATAACCTGGTTAAATACAAATCCCTGAAGGCAGATTGTGTGTGACTGATAACTAGTTACAAAAGGAAAGGTTACTTATTCACAATACACATTTTAAAAGTTAAAGTAGACCTTAAACTACCCTTGCATTAAATAGAGAGGTACTGGAAGAATAACTGGCTAGGTGATAATGAGGAACAAAAAGCAAGAGGCAAAGTGAGAGATTGATTTTGAAGAACAGACTGAAGAAGAAACAAGGAACTGAAAACATTAAATTGTTTATCTAATTCCAGGAAAAAGCAGCAGTTCCTTATATATATTCCCCCCCCCCCACACACCGCTGGTTCCAAC
>NW_008795859.1:1409205-1414176 GCF_000699145.1 Aptenodytes forsteri | reverse complement strand
TTCTTTAAAATTTCCCCCCCCCCCCCCCAATGCACTGTTGTTCCCAAAACTGTTTTTTACCAGGTAGATCTCTTACCTATTTTATTTAAGCCTGAGAAATTGCTCAGTGGATTTTGGGAGTTAACAGGAGAACACTAAACTTATTTATTTCTGAAAGTTTTGTAAAAACTTCCCTACATAGTTATATCTACTTAATCTCTCAAGGTGTTGAGCAACCCCAGAACTTACCTTCATAGCTGAACTGCTACTGGTGGTTGGTGCTTAAATGCTGAAAAGGGATAGGTACTGTAGAACAGACACCAGCCAAGCTGTACTGAAATTACTTACAGCCTGAACAATCTCAGGCTCACAATATTAATAGCGTGGATGAACCAAAGTAAGCAATAGGAGATTTTTGCAACATTTCCTGCGACATAGGTATGATTCATGTCTCACCTACTGTATTGTGTTCAGCTTTGCTTATTTTCTTCTGTGATTTCTGACAGAACCTGCTTTTCGTTCAAGTTAAGATCTGCATATGGATGGGAAATTGTCCGCTATCAACAAGTATCAATAGCACTCACAATTAAAGTAAGTGTTCAACTGCAAATTCTGATCAGAATACGTTGTGTGCAATGCCCTTCCAGAAACTGTGGTAAAGCAGAATAACCGGATTTTAGTTTCATTCTCAGAAAGAGAGCTACCACATTTCTAAGAGGTTACATTCAATGCTGCTTAAGAACAGCTCTGCCGACATTTCGATTATCTGTATTGACAAGAATGTCAGTGAACGTAATTGTTAATAGGGATGTTTCTCAATAATCTGTAGTTTCTCTACAAGTGACAGTACTTATGCTCCCAAGTTAAAAAGAAAATTTCATTTGCTCTATGACAAACTAAGATGCATATACAATTTTTTCAAATCACTGATTACTCCCTCTAAGATGCCCCAAGTTCTCTCAATAGAGTAGGTGAAAGGCTACTCTGAAGCAAGCAGACAACTTGCCTCCTTTAGTGTGGTAAGTTGTGGTAAGGCAGCAATCTCTTTAATAGGTATGATACCAAACAAACCACTTAACATAGTCTTATATGACCTTCAGGCATCAAAGTAAGGCGGCCTTCCTCCTCTGTAGTTGCCAGAACAACCTTGACATTTCATCTACAAATCCTTTTACGTTCTGTAGTTTACTCTTCTTGATGACAGTGAGACTAATGATACTCCAGGGGCTTTGTCACTCTAGAGTTTTACATACCTGCTATGCAGGCTGCTGACAAACTTAATTTTCAAGTAAAGTGCAATTCCTTTCAGTTTAGAGTAGCTGCCCTACAATACCACCCCTCCCCCCCCCATAAAAAATTAAAATCAAGATTTGCAGCAGATAGAACAGTTGCCAAATTTTAACTTTGCAGTGGACAAACAGTACCCTGCTGCCAGACAGTTTTTTCCTACTACTGCTGGGGGACAGAAATAGTTTGGAAAACTAGTCAAGTCACACTGGCTACACCCAAACTTCTACCCAGCACAGACATTGTATAAGTGATGCTGTCACGGGATGTGCATTGGTTGCTGTAATGTTTCAATAATGAGTCACACAGCAGCTTGGAAAATCCATAAAAAACTAGCAAAGACATCAGGAGCCTGATAAGGCAGGAATAAACAAGAAAATGCAGATCCCAACAAAAGAAAAAACAATCACCATGATGAGACTTCTCAAAATTTATAAACAAGCTTCAATGTTTAGTTTTGTTAAATAAGTGCAATGTTTATATAAAGCGTTTAAGTTAATTTTTAAAATTTGTGTTTTGCGTCCTATGCACCAAAAATTCTACTCCTATGCTAATTAGAAAAAAAGAAAGGTGTCAGTTTCTGAAGAGTTTTGTTTTTCGGCTTTAACAGGACAGAAATGTTGTTTTTTAGGTTACAAAGGCATGCATGAAGAGGTATATTAACATCTACCAAGTCCCAAGAAGATATCTGAATATTCTGAGCATCTGGACAACCAAGACACCAACAGTGAACCTACAAAAAGGTAGAATATGGTACAAGCAGCAGCAAAAAGGAAACATGGGCCTGAATCATAAAGCTCTAGAGATTAATATTAGTAGTAAAGCCATTTCCTTTTCTCAGAGTGATCCCAAAGGAAACACTCTGGTTTTGAGTTTCTTGTTTCTCCCCGTGCTCTGAACGGGAAGAAAACATGCAAATTTAACAGGTATGTACCAGACAGAAGCAAAAATGAGAGACAAAAGCTCCAAGGATTCAAGTACACCAGTAACAGGCCTTATCAAGCCTTTAACAACTATGGGAGGGTTGGAAATAACATGAATCTTCATAAGCTTTCTGTTGATCTTACTATGAAAGGATAAAGCATGGAGTAGAAGACACTGTTAAATTTTCAGTCTTAAGACTATACAGTATACATATAACAAAAGAAGTGTTTAGCATTTTTCTATCTGCTATAAACACACTCCCTAGTCAACTTTTGTTTGACCTAAGAAAATGAATCCCCGAGCACTCATGCCAAACGGCTGGGAGTAGCTCTTTCACTATTACACCACACCCATATCCATCCCACACAGGCATGCTTCCCATATATTGGGTCTAGAAAAGACTGGCACGGAAGAATTTTAAATTAATTACCTGGCATGGCTTTGTCACTGATGGCTACTAGGACAGACTAACTCTAAGTGATACACTTGAAATGTACTGTTCTCTAAAAGCACTCTTACTGTGTCTAGTGTTCACTTTGGCTAAAGCCACATGAGCCTCTTCATTAAACTAATACTGAAAAGTTAAGCTTGAAAAGCAAGTTCAGCTCAGCCAGTTTAGGCAGGTATCGAGTTAGTACAAAATTTATGAGGGTCTTTAAAAAACAGATACAGAACCTCAGATCTGTGATGAGAGTAAGAGGAATTGAGGGCAGGAAAACACTGGTGCTGAAACTCTTTTTGCAGCAGTGTAGAAGAGCTGGTTGAGAAAGGGAGAGCAGAGAGATGATCATAGCAGCAGAAACAAGGAGAAAACTACTATGTCTGTAAACTTAAGAACTACAGATGAAGAGAAAGCATTGTCAGATTGCATCAAAACCCATCCTGAGCATTACAGTTTGCAGAATGCATCAAAACTTTCACCCTGACCGTTACAGTTTGCAGAATGTACAGTGATCTTGTTTTTTTGGTACGTGTATTAGAAAAGCAATAAAGAACTAACATGAAAATAGCTTTACATGGAAAAAAAAACCCCACCAACAGCTTTTCTATTTAAATTATTTTCTTCTTGGTACTTAAGACATCCTGGTCGGAAGCCTTCTTTGCTGTTTGATCCTTAAGTGGCGTTACAATTCTGTTTGTTTTCAAGTTACCATGAAAATTAATGCAAAGACCAACTTAGAAATGCAATTCTCTGTTGATTCCAGCAGGAAGACAAGACAAGCTGTAGGTCTACATACGGTAATTACCAAATATGGCCAAAAAACCCTAAACATCATCAAATGGGTCTAAATCCCCCCGCTTCCCCATTCAAAGAGTCCACCTAAGTAAAGCAGATTCTGCATTTCTCTTACGGGTAAATGCCAATTGCTCAGTTATTTATCAGTGCTGGCCTAGTATGAACTTTAAAGGCAGCCAGCCTTAGTCACGTTAACGTAAGGTTGTCCAACAGCTAATTCTAATAGAAAAAAGTTTCTCTGGAACAGGCACAACAGAAAAGATGCAGAGTATCTAAAATGCATTGACCAGCTTTCCACATCTCCTTGAAAGCTGCAGCATTACCCTTAGAGTAACAGCTCCCTTGAGAATAATCAGCAATACTGTTACCTAGCACCAAGTTACAGCTTCCGGAAAAAAATGTCTCAGCTATATTAAATGGCAACCAAGTTACAATGACAGCACCAAATTGTGAAGAAATCACCAAGCACTGTCACATCACGAGACACTGCAGTGCAATCCATTGGTTTTAAATTAAAAAAAAAAAAAAGGGGGGGGGGCGGGGGGAGGAAGCTGCTTTTTTTAATGTCAAAGTTTTGGTGTAAATTTACTTCTGTCAGTTGCTCAAAAACTAACTTTTGCAGAGTGTCAGTTAGCCAAATTCAACCTTGCCTACACAGGAGAAAGGTCATGCACTGTCAAAAGCAATGCTGCTCGTAAACTGAAGATTCCACTGATTATCTGTAATTATTCACTACTTCTAAAATTTGAACCCTTAAGATTGATTTTGCACGTGCATCCAAACCAGACTGTAATCAGGATAGAACAAATACTGAAATTGAAGTTTGACATTTGAAACCAGTCTCAATGTCACTTTGCCTTTCACTTGACAAGGACACAGCACACGCTAAAATCAGGAAGCGTCTGTTTCAATGATCCTTTATGTAGAAACGCAATACATATACACGGGGCTTGGTTAGGTTTCAAAGGCACACAGAAAGTGTAATGCACTACAAGTTGTTTCTGTGGCTTTCGGAGCCACTAGGCCTTACAGGCACCTACAGGTGAAACGCCAAGGCTGGGCCCAGACGGCCGGCACCCACACCACCCCATCCCAAAGGCAGGCTGAGCGAGGTGGGCGTCGTGGTACAGCAAACAGCACGAGAGCTTTCTTTTGAAACTAAAAAAAGAGAACTCGCTCTGACATTTACAGGCAGAACCGGCTCCTTTGTCTGTGACCGAAGGCTGAGCCGCTTCGCCATGTGCGGCTCAAGGAGGGGAGGTCACGACACCAACGCCAAAGCCACCTCAGCACCCCCGAGCAGGGCCCCGCCAGCACTTACCCAGCACATCTGCCGACCGGTGCCGGGCCACGAAGCAGGCGTCATCCCCGTAGCACATGCCTTTCTTGAGGATGCCCTTGCGGAAATCTTTGCCAAAGCCACAGCTGGCTGTCACCAAGCTGTAGTCACGGGAGTCCGTCTGCGAGAGGCCGCCCAGGACTGCCCGGGCCACCAGCCTGCCATAGGAGAGCACCGAGAACATGGCGTGGGGCGCCCAGCAGCC
>NW_008795859.1:1401219-1408399 GCF_000699145.1 Aptenodytes forsteri | reverse complement strand
GAGAGGGTTCCCAGGCTTGCTGCGTTTCTACCTGTCATTATTCTAATTACGTTTTCAACAGCGGGGCGAGCGAGGCTGCGCCTAACCCAGATGCTTGCCCTCCACGCCCATATCAGGCCGCATGTCTCATGTGCTCCAAATAACTTGAAGGGACTCGGTGGCCGTTTGTGCTTTCTGGCTATTAAGGACGGTTATGTGACTCATACCACACAAAAATTTATTTTTAAAGGGCAACTCCTGTTTTCCCCGGCAGGGTGCAGTTAGGGATAGAGCCAGCTCACTACGGCACGTGATGTTTGTGTGGTTTCTGTGGAAATCCATGAAAGTGCGGAGCATTAATCCATTTTGGGTAAGGGAAACGAGATGCCAAACAAAACCCTCACGAGAAGGCCATAGCATGCAGTCACCACACAAAAACCACTAAAATTACTTTAATTGCAGGTGAGCGTGATACAAAGGCAGCGAGCCGGCTCTCGGGTGTCCCCCTGGACAACTTCAAAGACATCAACAACTTCAAGGCATCAACACTTTGAAGACCCACCACGTTCAAAAAGACCCAATACCTTATCTTTTGCAGCTCGGTTTTCCGTGCTGCTTGTGGGCGTGCAAAATGGCTTGTCCCTTTGGAAGTTCCCAGCAGGTAGCTCTGCACAACAGCGCAAATTCATTTAACGCCTCCGCACGCGTAAAGAGGCTGCTGCTGCGTTGTATAACCCGACATATGTAAATAACAAAACAATAGACGGGTGTAAATAAAGCAGAGGGAGGTGTGAAACCTGAACCCCACGCTGATTCCAGTGAAAGGAAAAGCTGTGTGGCATACTCCACGGACCCAACCCACGGGGAACATCGTTAAAGCACATCATTACAATAGCATTAAGAGACAGAAGGCATTTCACTTCCTGTGTATCTTGACGGAGACAATATTCCTCCCCTTTAAACTGCTAAAGGCTCTAAAGGCTTAAGCAACGCATGAAAATTTTCCACCTAAAGCTGAAATTGTATCCAAACTTATTAAAAAATTAATCTGCCCATTAGAATGGGGAGAAGGAAAGTGCGGGGAACACAAAAGAGCAGCCCAGGCCCAGCCTTGGTGAATTAGGAAGCTGCCACACAGCCAAATTTGCCAACGTGCTGGAGATAAGGGTGTGCTGCTGCTGCCAAGGCCCATCAGGGTGTGTGAGGTGACAAACAGTACTTGCAAGGTAGCTCTCCTCAGCAGCAAACGCTGCTGCCTCACCCGCTCCCATATCTCTAGCAGGAAGGGGAAGCACATATTTTCAGAATTTCCCCCCCAGAGTCATTCTTTCCCTTCCCTCATTCTTTCTCCTTCTTGTCCAGGTCCCTTCTAGGGTAAGTCCAGCCTGGCCGAACCCCTTTTTCTTTAACACAGCAAATTTCAATACTGCCTACAGCGCCAGGGTGCCCTGAGGCAGCTCTGGTTAGTGCAAGGTGATCTGTCCTACAGCGGCTGGGCGTACATTGCTTCTCAACCTGTGATCCCCCCCCCACACTTCCAACTAAACCCGAGCGCTCCATGCCTCATTCACAACGTGTTTCCCAGGGCTGGACGGGACGCTCTCCGTACCGCTTTGCCAATCAGCCATGGCTCGCAGATTGAGAAACTCGGTATGAGCGCAAGGCTGTCAAACACACTTGGCAGAGCATGACTCCGTGTTTCGGTAAGGGCTCCCAAGCCAAGGCATACCGTGAGCAGTTCATACTCCCTCCATCCCTGGTCACCCACCCAGCTCTGCCCAGACAGCCAAGGCAGACTACATCATTTACGTGATAATTAGTAACCTTTGCTGAACTCTTTCACTCCTGCACGATGACGCTGTACCCAGCTGAAAAATTGCTATTGGTTTTCATTCAGAGGATCACTCGGCTCCTGTGAGACAAAGAACAACCATTTTTAATGAAATAGGACAGAATTGGTTTTCCCCACTGTTCAGTATCAGTTCTGATAGATCTCCCTGTAAATCCCTCCCAGTACATGCCCTGCTGTCTTTCTCAGTATTATTCTTGTACCCTGAGGGTCGATATCCTGCCAAGTGATATTTGTTTAAAATTCTCGAATGCACAAATTTGGCACAAAAACTGGGGCAAAGGGCATCCCCCTGGTTACTGCAGCTGGGTGGAATCTTCCCTCCTCAAAGTCCAAGATCCATTTACATCAGTTCATTTAAGCTGCAAAACAAAATGAACTCTTCCTGCTAGGCTTGCTCAGGCAGACTAATAAATGCAACGGGGAGCGCTAACCAGAAGTGCTGTACAACGTAATCAACTGTTGAAGGCACAAGCAGTTTTTCAGCTTGTATCAAGACTGATTCACTTGTAGCTGACGTCAATTCTCCCTCCCTACTATCTTAGCCTTGGGATTGGAGTATGATAAATATTACCTGTAATGCCATCTGCTGTACAGAGACAGCCCAGGCTTCTCACTATTTATTTAAGGGCTAATGTTGTGCTAGACCAGAATGCAGTTTATTTCAGCCTTATTTGACTTTGTTTTGACTCTAATTAAAAATGTCTGTCCACTTGAATTTTTAAAGTGATCTGTCATAGAGCAAAACCAATGTTTGCCTTGAAAAGATGAGAAAGTTCAGACAGCATAGTTGGCATCAAACAGAAAACTAATGTGAAAAGGATGATGATACCAGACTTCTCCACATGGGAGAGTCAAGAGAAGATGCAGAGTCAGAAGATCACCATCTCAGGATGGGGAACTAGGACCTCCCAAATCCTAGCTGTCTGAAATCCTGGAAAGCTGATTTATTTTGTGTGTCAGTTTCTCCCTCAATTCCTTTAGAACCTCACCCAAGTCATACAGCCTCTCTATAAAATACAAAATATTGTAGTTTAATGGTGACTCTGACTTTTGGTCAGTGGTAAAATTGTTTTGAATGGCATCAAGCTGAAAATACGTATTTAGATCAAGTAATACAAATACAAAACTGTTTCCTCTTAGGATTTTCTCCTCATTTTAGAAGTTTAATGTAACAGGAATTATACCACTTCCTAGAGAAGCTCTTTCATGATAGTAACTCTGTCGAGCATTTTTTATCACTAAAAACTCCCCAACACTAAAACCGGAGTCAGTTAAAAGCTTTGCATATGGTGTGTTCAGAAAGAGCAGCACACATTCAGCCAACAAATAGCTTGAACACCTCATCCATCATAATTTACGAAGACCATGGTTATTAAGCTAATTTTACTCTGAGTTAGTTTAAATGTCCAAAAATAAAATTGAACTGTTTAATCAAAAGGATATGTGTCCATGGGCAGAATTTCCGTCATTGACCCGCTGCAGAGAAACATGTTGACTTTTCCAGTTTACTCACTTAGATTTGCATACTCGTAGCTATGTTCGGGACAGATACTAGTGCACTATTCCGAAAGCTCCAGTGTCTCTAGTTCTGAGGAACACCAATAATTTTGTATGTGTAAAAGTAATGAAATTATTTACATCTCATGTAATTTTAAAAGGGAAGGGCTGTGGTGAAAGTTATACAGTTAAAAATGTAAATTTAACTGAATTATTAAAATAAGCTTGGATGAGAGAAACTGAAATATAAGTAGTGCTTTTTGCTTAGTCTTAGCATTTCATAAAAGACATCTGTGTTAGTTTTATTTGTGTTTTTAATCAGTTACTTCCCCTGGTTTTACTGTACTTGATGGGACTTAATCCTTCAATGTTTGGATTGCAAATGCCATGCTATAATGCTTAAATGCACATCAAAATCTTGCTGCTTAAAATATAATTAAAATAATATACAGTAAATCCCTTAACATATTTTTTAATAGACAGCAATCTACTGCATCTTAAACTGCTTGAATTTTCATTTTATAGGACCTCCCACACGAGGATCACAGTGCCCTTTTTAATTATTAATTCACTCATGTTGATAGGATAAACTAAAACCTCTGTGATGGAGAACATGCATTATTTATTAATGTCCTGATCTTGTCCTACACACTGTGGAGTTTGCTCTTTGGAACCTGCTTCAGAAGTCTAACTTTAATAAAGAGGAAACTGAAGTGACACAACAGCTATGTTAGTCCTACTCTTCTTTTACAGCAAGTATCGGAGATGGGTTTTGGTGAACTCTTGGTCTGAGTAAAGCCCCAACTTTTTTTTTTTTGGGGGGGGGAAGTCATAAGAAAAACAGATTAATTACATTATACTTTGCTATTGAACAGTTGCCCAGATCTATTCTATTTCAATGGCAGATGCAGTAAGAAATACCTCCTTATTCATCCAGCTCCTGCCCACATGCGTTCAGGGTGCAATCTGTGCTTGGGAATAGCTCGCAGATTTCAGCAAGGCTTGGTTTTCATCTAGGAGTCTGGTCCTCTGTGCACCATCAGCTTTGCAAAGTAATTCTGGATGCAGAAAGAATGTATTAAATTATATTTTCCCTTGTGCATTGTCAACAGCCCTTTTTACTAATTTTAAATGCGTCAGAAATGTGTAAACTAACAAGTAGGGGTGCTTTAATATTAATTATCTCATCTCATGACACTGCAGTTGAACAAGTGATACAGAAGACAGAATATGACCAATGATGATAATAAATAATTGAAATACTGAATAATAAATAATTTCAAAATATTGAAAACAATAGACTAAGCACCACTCTCCCTCCAAGCCTGCAAACTAAATTCCAAGTTTCAAAATTTGCAGGACTTCTAGGTAGGAAAAACATCTTCATCCTTGTTAACTGACCATATGTAGTGTATGGGAGATTAGTCGAGGAAGTTCAAGGGACTATAAGCCCCTAAATCAGCTTCACCCAGAGGGATGTCTGATCTCAAACACATGGCAGCAAAGGAGAGAGCAGCCACATGCTCAAACTGTTCCTTCCTGCAGGCTTGCCTCTCCCAGCTGGGACAAGCACCACAGCAATTACAAGTAAAACTCCAAAATCTGTTTTACTTTCCCTCAAGCAAGAGGATGCAGAAATTTCACTCACTCAATAGTGACAAAAGTAAAGAGCTTCACTTGCCTTTTAACAGGCAGGAAAACAAGCCTCCTTTACACAGGGGACTGGTCCCTGCCTAAGGCCTCCTTCTTCTTGAAGCTGCAAGACTTCTAAATCTGCTAGCTGCGAACAGGTCCTCAGCTGACTTCTACAACCTGTGCCTCTCTGCTTTATTAAGCAGGGCCAAAGACACTAGAGCTTTCAGAGTAGTGTACCAGTATCTATCCTGAACATAGGTGCGAATAGGCAAATCTAAGGGACTAAACTGCCAAAGTCAACATGTTTCTCTGCTGTGGGACAATGAAAGATACTGCTTTTTAAAGACTCCCATGATTTCCTCCAAATATAGGCACATATACTCTTCTATGGCTGCAGCCAGTCCTGGCACAGCCTTAGTGAGAAGCAAAAAGGAGTCCTATGACGCCATTTCTACAGTCACTTTTCAAAATGGAAGTGTACTTGAAGTTACTGTTATTCTTCAAGCCTGAAAAAAACCCCAACACTAGTAACATCATTTAGGACACCTTCTTGAAAGGAGATGCATGAATGTTTCCAACTGAATCAAAATAATCTCAGAAACAGCAAAGAAACAAAGAGACTAAACACATCAGTTCTTCTTCCCCAAGGAAGAAGGCAAATACGGTAACTTTTGGTTACGTTTGTTTTAACAGAAGGAATGAAGAATGGAGACCCAGGTGAGACTATTATTGCATGTAAGGCACACAAAGGTCTGAGGTACAATGGAGTACGCTGGATTCTCACCTTCATGTCACTGTGTCCTTAGAAGAATGCGGGCTTTCCAAGGGGAAGGATGACTCCAGGGTTTTGCCACGTGATACGGAGCTATTTCAAATCCATCCTAAGTTACCAGCTCTTTGATAATATCAAATGACCTTGGTAGCCTTGTACTGTGTGAGGCAGACAATAGTCTGGCTTGCGTAACTCATCAACACCTTTGCGAATAATTGGCTCTTGTGCAGCAGAGGACAGTGCGAAGAAGTGACAAAGGTGCTGTGTGCACTGTGGAATTATTTCAGTTTTCAACAGAAGCTGGAACACGTCCAACGTACTAAATTTGCATGCTGGCATGAAGTTGCGCTGTTCAGATGTTGCGACTGGCATGGAGAGCAGTCAAGTGTATTAAGCATAAAAGAGAACGTGCCCTCTTGTGGTCTTAAAGCTATTGTCAGCTTCCCTTCAAGATGATAGGAATGCACCTGGTCGGGAAAATAAGAAACACTGTGTAAGGACGTACTTGTCAGTTTGATGCAGGAACAAACATTGTAAAGTTGCTTTTGATCAGATAATGCAGAAACAAACTTCAGCAAGTTTAATTTTAAAGTTATCTCTTGGTTGGAACTGAAGCCTGGATGTTAACGTTTGTAAGATAACCATAAGGAACCTTGATAATTTAGTCACTCTCTAGCTCAGTTTTTCAGAATTAGTATAAAAATACCTGTATATATTGCAAGATTACCAACAAGATTAATGAATGAATATGCACACTGAACACTAAGGACCCATGGCATTTTCAAAAGGAGAAAAGAATTGGTAAGACTTTAAAAATTAGTTTAAGAAAAGCAGATTACTAAAAACAAAGTTGCAAAAATACATTAAACATAGGATTTTATAGCTCACAAGGGGCCATTACCCACATTTGGTTTGTGTATGGCCTTCCAAGAGCATTTTTGCCCAAACCACGTATGCGGCTTACACTTAGGTCGCTACGTCTTAAACCTTTTCCTCTTGCCCTTGGCTTGGTACCGGGGGGCTACTGACTCCCGGATTACCACCACCATGCTGGGCTGTCTCTGAAGGGGCTGGGTGGCACAACCAGGTGCCTGAGACCACCACGATGGCCGAGGCGAGGCGAGGTGAGGCGAGTGGGGCGGCCTCGCAGGAGGCCACGTCCAGCCAAAGGCCCAGCGTGGTGTGTGGCCTCACTCCAAGGCTCCCTGCGCTGAGGGTGGCGGGAGACGTCAGCCAGACACGACCGCAGCGCTGCCTCACCAGGGCGCGGCCTCCCCTCGCCGCCCGCCATGGCGCCCGGGCTGCACGACCCCCTTCCCATCATCCTCCGCGGCCGCAGACCCCTTGTTTCCCGTGACGCCCCGGGGAGGGGCGGAACACGCCCTTCCCGTGATGCTCCGCGTTCCCTGGTAACCGCGCCGTTGCTACGGGCGGCCCGGGAGCGG
>NW_008795859.1:1382290-1401051 GCF_000699145.1 Aptenodytes forsteri | reverse complement strand
GACGGTGGGTGCCCGGTGGGGCGCTGCGGGGCGGGGTCTGCGGGGCACCGGCGACTCTTGCCGGGCTAAGGGAAGCCCCGCTCACGGCCTCTCTCGGGTCTCCTGTCGTCGCTGGGCCCTCGCCCCCCCTCCGGCTCCCGTTGCAGCCGCCCGGGGCTGGGACAAGCCTGCGCGGCAGCTGCCCTGCTTCTCCCTGGGGTCCCCCGGGCATTTGCCGGGGCTGTGCTGCGGTGCTGCTCTGAGCTCCCCTCTCTAACAGCACCCCGCTCCAGCCGGGGCTCGGAGCCTCCTCAGAGAGGCAGGCTCAGCAAGCCCTACGCAGCCTTCGGGTACTGGGCACGCTGGTCCCAGCACGCACAGTCCCGTGAGTCGGCGCTGACGGAGGGCAGGCTCTCCTGCCCACCCAGCATCCTGCTCTGAGCCCACAGGGCAGAGCTTGGCCTCGCAGAGGAGACCCAGGCTCACCCTGGATGTGCTTGGAAATCTCCGCTTACACACCGAGCTGGATGTGCACACAGTTTGCCCCAAGACTCCCAATTAATCCCCAGCTCTTGTTGATATGTAGCGGTGCTATGGCAATATAGATCACATATTTTTGTTACTGTGCTATCAGAAGGTGTTTCCTACTGTCTTCTAATTGGCAGGTATACTTTTATTTAACTTTTGACTTCCCAATGTTGTTGCCATTGGTTCAGCTTCCCTAGATTACTTGCCAAATTAAAAATGTTGTCCCAGTGCATGCCTCCTTAGGGAAAAGAGACTTAAATCCCTTATCTCAGAGACATAACTGTGCAATCACCCATGTTTAAACTTCTCTTGTTTACAAGGTGAGCTAAGGATTCCAGTGCTAAACTCAGCTAACAGAACAGTCAGAACTTCAGAGATTCCAGGAAATACCTGGATACTGTTCAGATGGTCAGAGAGCATCCAGGAGGCCAGAGAGAAGTGGGCAACAGTCAAGTTGAAATAAAAGAAGCAGTAGTTATGAAAATGAGTGTTCTTTGAATGTCTTGCCTATGGAGCACTGGTCTTCATTTTCTACATTCTGTGCTATTCTTAAGTTTAGATTTATTACAGAACAACTTTCCTAAACAGTTCAGTAGAGTAATATCTGTTCTTTGAATTTATAAACTTGAAAACCTAAGAATGTTTTAAGAAGTTGCCAAATGTATTTTATCAAGACAGTTTACAGTATTGCTAGCAATTACTTTCTGTATTATTACAATATTTCACAGTATCTAAAGACAGAGAGAAAAAACAATTTCAAAGAAGTCAACTGTGGTTATGTTGGCACATCAGAAAAATACATTACTGGACCCTGGGACATGCTCAAGACTTGTAAACATCTCACTGCTCTATCAAAATGTTTCAGCTTATTGGAGGGGAAAAAAAAAAAGAAACAAGTAGATAAGCACACCTAGTTTGTATCTTTTTTTTTTCCTCTGCAGAGCTGAGTATATTTTCATACCTTCAAAATTCCTATTAAGTTGCTTTTCTGATTTCACAGGGAACACACCAGCAGATTTTAGTATGCCCTTGGTTTTGTTATTTTGTTCCAAATAGATTTGCTAAGTAGCAGAAAAGATGTCTTTTAAAAATGACTTTAAAAAAAAAGGCACATGAATTTGGATATAGACTTTTGACCATTGTCAAAGATAAGGCGAGGTGAAAAATGAAAGTGTTAGGGAACATGCTGTAATGTGTAAAGTTCCAATTCTAATTCTAATTTAAATCTCTCCTCCAGTTGCCAAGCTGTGTGTTTGTGATCTGTTGGTGGCACAGTGTGATGTAAATTGCTGCTGTGACCCTGATTGCAGTGCAGCAGATGTCAGTCTCTTTACTACATGTTCAGTTCCTATTGTCACGTAAGTGGATAAATAGCTATATGAAATACAAAATCCTGTTTTATTTGCTGCATGCATTTGTAAGGGCCCTATCCTCTCCTCTTACCGATTCCTAACCCCCTTCCCCCCTGCCATCCTAACTCCTGCTTACCCTTTCATCAGTCCTTCCTGGACTAGTGTAAACTTTTGGCCCCAACCAGGTAGAACAGCAAATTGGCCTCCCACCCCAGTTTCTCATTCACTTATTCCCTCTTTTCTAAACTCACACTCCTTGCTTTTCTCCTCTTTCACTGTGCTACTGTCTATGGGCGCTTAGGTGGTGATGCCTTCTGTTGGGGGAAGAATAACGCATCTTTAGACTTTCATCAATATAATGCAGTGTCTGGAAGTTAAGAAAGCTGATACCATGGGACCATCTGGCCACCTCTGTGGGTCATCAGCAATTTATCAGTAACCTCTTTCATTACGGTTTATGATACCAGCTAGAAACTTGATCAATTCAGGGCTTAATGAAGTAGTGTGAGCATCGTTCTGATCCTAATTTTACAAGTCAGCATCTCAACCTGCTGCCTCGCTGCCAGTCTGTCACTTTACAAACAGAGAAATGTAACCTTATATCAATAAAGTAATGCCAATAGTTGTTTCTTTGCTATTTACAGTTTATCTGAAAACACCTTCACCCAATTTAATCTTCTCAAAAAGGGAGTTAAGAAAGCTCAGTTCAAAATCATAATGTAAAAATCTCTTGGTGACGTCTCAGAACACTAAGTACAGTTCTTCAACCCACTTTCTGCATAAATTATGCCAATCTGAACACTGGGGTTTATTCTCGGTGCTTTGAAATTTGAATTAGCAGTCATACAGAGTACCTTTTCTTATTGTTCTTGCACACAATGACTACTGCTACCCATTTATAGATATTTATATATATCAGAAAGGTCTAATCGACGCCTTCCTGAGTGATAGTTTAATTGTCTCAGGTGACTATTCTGTCTTTGTCAACTAGAAATGCATAAAATAAAGTTGTTTTTCTTTCCCCAAATTCTTTTCTGTAAAATGTTCATTTTGCATGAAAATCCATGGGATTTTCAATGACCGCAAGTATTGTGGATCTCATTATCTACATCTAGATTTATATACATTTGCATAATTGTGTTAGTTACTGGAAGGGTTTGATCACAAGTGAGAGGCTATGTGGTCTCTGAAACAGAGGAAGAAGGATGTTTGATTAATGATGTGATCCTATTAACAAATGGTTCACCTCATGGAAAAGTTTAACTCCATGCTTAAAAAAGTAATTTCTAAAAGTCGTTTCACTTCTTCAGTATCTGTCCTTCACTGCTTTAACTCTGCCTAAGTAACAGTTTCACAAGGATCATCATCTTGTATTTCTAGTATGTAGGACACACCAGTATTCTTCAGGGTATGAACTGGTACATTCGCTGTGCAGCCTACTGCAATTCTGGGCTGTTGTTGATGAACCCATGGCACATCTACAAATACTTTTCCTAGATTGGATGGGTTATTTCACCTCCCTGTTTCTCACTCTGCCATTTCTTTTACATGCATCTCAAGTAGAACTCCCCCCACCACCCCCCCCCAGTGAATATTATTCCAATATTCACGAAACTGACCTTTTTTTCTGGTCTATGCCATCACGTTACCCTAAAGGTCATACTTCCCACTTGTGTTGTATAAATAAAAGTGCTTCTGAGCTGTGTATAGCCTGTGGTGCACCCTGCATTTGTGGTGTCTCACACCATCTGGATCCCATCCAACTTGTCATTTTAGCTCTAATGTTATTACTGTCAGGCTCTTCCCTTTCCCCTGGTCTGTCTCTTACCTTTCTTCATGTTCCTGCTCAGCTCACACTGCTATCTCTGCTAGATAAAACATGTTGGAGAATTCTCTATTATTTATTACTAAGCACACAGTATAAAACAATATAAACCTTCTAAGGAGGCACAATTGCTATACAAATTGTGTTAAGAAGAATAATCTCTTTAGTGCTTTTTTTGATGCTGCCTCAATACATGAAAAGAACTTTACAATATGGTCAATACTAACTTCTAGTGGATCATTGATTTTATTATTACTGTTTGCAGAGGTGACAGCCGTCTTTGTAGTCAGAAAGCTGCTATATATTCACTTGACGTTGAAGCAAATCCACCAGAAAGGATATTTAAATTAATTGACCAAGTCAATCCCAGTGTTTTCTGCATTCACGCTACAAACTGTAAGTAGTGTTGTTGCCAATATTAAGCATTGTGCTGTTATTTTTATAAGCTCTTTAGGTACCAGAAACAGACTAAAATTAAAAGTAACTAAACCTGTCAGAAAACTGGTTATTCTGTATGCTCACAGTCCGTATGTTGTAATCTTTTCACTTGTGAAACTATGGAGTTAAAACATCTTATAATCTCTTAGTCGTCTTTGTTGAAAAAAAAAAAATCGTTTTTTGGGTTTTTTTGTAAAGAATTTAACATCCTCCGTAAATCACATTTAAAGTTGTTTCACGGGAAACTGACTCCTTCCCGATCTGGTACTATAACTATGTAATAGTCACCAGTGATACAAATCCTTTATGCCCAGCTTTGAAGTGACTTGCAGGGAAGTAAGAATTGATCAGTACTATATTCTCTTAATTTAATTATGACTGTGCAGTAGTCATCTGAATGCTATAGTACACACTAATTGGCATGTCTTTGTTTTGGAACATATGCTGTTAGAAAACGTGATTTTGAAAGAAAGGGACTTACCTCTTTCCTTAAGTTTAAGTTTGTGCTTTCATGGATCTGGGTGAAATGATGAATTAAGATACCACCTAGCTTTTCTCTTAAAGAAAAGAGAAAGCTTTTCTTAAAGAAAAGTTGCATTAATATTTTTCTGTAACCGAGTCTTTAACAAGTTCAGAAGGAAAAATTGTTACTAAATACTGTTTCTGTATCTTTTATCCTAAAAGTTATCTCATTCTTTAAAATGTTTTGACAGATAAACAAGCACTTTCCTTCAGTTCCCCTGAAATGCCTACTTCGGAAAACTTTGATCAGTTGCTTAAACAGTTTGGAAGTGCTTCTTTCAGTGCTGAGCCTGACAGCTGGAATATGAACACAGATGCTCAAAATCCTTCTGATGCGAATGAAACTTACAGTTATGAGGTAAATAATTATCTGATTCAATTAGTATTAGATTGTTCCATAAAAGAACAAGTGAGCATTGTTTGCATCTGCTTTTAAAAAAAATGCAGTTCTTCTGGAAAAGACAAACTTTATTTTTGTCTTTAAATATAGAAATGTAAAAATAAGAAGTGTAGCGTTTTGCGTTAGCTTACTTAAAAAGTGAACTAGGTTTTTAAGAGCTTTGAAAAATAAGTAGCTGTTTTGCTATTGTAAACATAAAGCTGTTAGCAGTGGCTTAGGAATTGATGCACAAAGTAGTATACAGTATTGACAGATATAGTGGAAATAAGTCCTCCTTTTATTCAGATTTATTGTTAATGCAAATGGTCTAGAACTTTCCATGGACTGAAACTCACCTATATACTTGAATATGTTGTTTTATTTGGCAGTATGGTGTTCCTATACAGACAGTGGATGCATTTCTAAGACTACCTAGTCCTGTTGTCTCCTCTTGGTGCTCTGATGCGAATCCTGCAGGTTATAAAATACATTTGAATTCCGGTTTATTTACTTTAGAGTATTCTGCTCTGACTTGAGCTTAATCAGTCAGTAAATTGGCACACACACAAATGTAAATTCAGATAAAGATTCATGAACAAATGTTTTTCAAGCAGCTTCTGTTTCTCTGGGGGTTTTTTTTAGACATAGATTGGAAGTTGCGTTACATCTATATTACACATTCAAAGTTAGATATGTAAATCTTTGAGAGTCTTGTTAATGGGTTGTTTATCCAACAATAAAACATCCTATTTGGCATAATTGGTTTAATAAAATAGTACAAGGGTGACACCATGAGGGAAGAGGGTATTCCACAAAACAAGACCTAACTGGGCAACCTTTGTAAGGTGTCCCTTTGGTACAATGAGGTTCCTTTCACAGCCGGAATGCAAGTCAAGTCAGACTTGCAGGCTTGAGCCCTACATTTTAACCTTTCACACAGTTTCCTGAAAATCGGGGAGGGGGGGGAGGAGAAGCCACAACCAAAACCACACACCTGCATTTTCCAAAACCCACTGTTATTATTAAATATGGTATCATAACAATCATGATGACAACCATAGGAAAACTGAAGTGTCTTGTGAAAGAAAAAAAATAATCTTAGGAGATCTCAAAAACAAAGTCATAAGTCTTCTAGCTTTTACTAAGCTTCTATTGTTAAGAAGTAACATTTTGTCTCATAGCATTTCTGGAAAATCTAAGAATGTATCATTCTTTATAGCTCACATAAAACCTTATCTGCAATAGAAATTACGTTTACCTTCACTTTTGGTTATACTTGAGGTTCTTACATTGTTTACTTAGGAGATCTCAAAAACAAAGTCATAAGTCTTCTAGCTTTTACTAAGCTTCTATTGTTAAGAAGTAACATTTTGTCTCATAGCATTTCTGGAAAATCTAAGAATGTATCATTCTTTATAGCTCACATAAAACCTTATCTGCAATAGAAATTACGTTTACCTTCACTTTTGGTTATACTTGATGTTCTTACATTGTTTTTTATTTCTGCTTTTCATAATTACTCTTTAATTTCCTTTAGTAATACTTTGTGACTTTTTTCCAGGGTTTTTAGTAAACCAGGCTACAAAATGCATTAGATCAGTAAGTGTGGAAAAATGTGGCAACATTCAAGCAGTTAGTATGCTGTTCTATATCAACTCCAGCATTTTAGCCGTAAGTATGATTTGAAACATATAGCTGACCATTGATATTACATATCTTTTTGCATCTCCAGAATTAAGTAACTTCTATTTACTAAAGGATATGGTGTTTTATTTGGATTTTTAAATTGTGGGTTGGGAAAAAAAAAAAATCTCTTTACAACAGACTTTTATACAGAAAGCCTTTGGAAGTGTTTTTACTTTAAGCTTTGGTAACAGAAGCATTTACTGTTCTTTCCTTAGCCAACAAAAAAAATGGTCTTGAAGAGACAAGCTTGTATCACTGAGCTAGCGCTTGCTGCAGTGGCAACAGTTTTACGCTTTTGTACATGTTCAAGCTTTTCCAAGAAGCCTATTACTAGAGAGCATAATTCTAAGAAGTCTGGGTTTCAAAGAGTTGGTAAACCTTTGTACTTAAATAAGAACCTGTAAGGTTTAATCCTCTGCATATATACCTTTCTTACAAGCCTCAGTTTTTAATAGTGAGGTATTGCCCATGCATGCTAAGCCTTCCTTATACTTCTCAAAGAACATGACTTTTTACCCCACTGAGAGCAAATTTGATTGTATCCAGCCTACTACCAAATCCAGTCTGGTTATTTTTCAAAGCTAAGCTTACTTTTTCATTCCTTTTTGAACTGGAGGATGATGTCTTATGTATAAATAAATCCCCTTTACAGATATTCAGGAAGACAAAGAAATCATGCACGCAAAATTGAGACTGAAATACATAATACCTTAACCTGATAGCTCCTTCCAGAAGCTGAAGGTCATCAAGAAACAGCATACTCTCCACCATTAAAATGTTTTTAATATATGTAATTATTTAAATTAATTTAATTAGTACTCCAAAGTGAGTCACTGCTTAAAGACCCCTTGCAGTCTCCTCACAGATTCCAAAGCTATCAACAGTAAAGGAAAGCCCACAAAGTAGTTCACATTCTCACAGGTGGGATCATTCTCCTCATCTTTGAGGACCTCATTGAAATCAGCAAAGGGTTGTTCACAAATGTTAGCTTTTTATCATCCCGCTGTGGAACAGGTGGAAAACACTCTGCCTCAGAAGGGCTTTGAGTGTTTCCATGTGTACCCAAAATTAGAGTTCTTGGTGACTGCAGAACCAGAAAATAAAAAGCGTGTGTCAGGACAGGCTCCAAGCAGCTGAATGTTTTTGAATTAAAAGATGAATTCCCCTTCCTCACTGGAACAGTACATAACACATTACCCACGTGCTGTTTGCCAATTACAGTGGCCCAGCTTAGGAGAGGTCAGACTTCTGTCCAAAGTACATTGGAGATTCAGGAAGGATCAGATGCAAGAACTGGAGAAGGCTGGAATAGACGCTAGAGGTGATCTGTAGGAAACTCCCCTTCCCAAAGGGAGCTGAAGATGGGATGTGGCAATAGAGAAGTGACTTGGTATTGGGGACAGGGTGGTCACAGGGCAGAGCAGGGAGCCCTTCAAGTGCCAGCAGGTGGAGCTGCCGGCAAAAGAAATGGCAAAACACATCAACCCAGGAAGGCTTGCTGGGAGCCCCCGGTGAGAGGACTGGCACAGCAGTTCCTTCAGAAAAACCCCGTCGTTAGCCCATACTCACTGCCAGGCTGGGCAACTTGAGTGATATGAAGGTCTGTAATTGTTGCAGTTCATCTCTGCTGCCTACCCTAGCCCGTCCAGCAGACCCAAGGGGCATTGGGGTGCTTGGAACCCTCAATCGAGATAGATACTCGTAACGTTGCAATGCTTCATACTACGGTTAGTGCGTACTGTGCAGCTGCCAAAGCAACGCGCTGCTGCCTGCCCCTGCTGGCCTCCCTAGCTGGTGGGAGGATGAGTCAGTGGAAGGCAGCAGTGAGGCTGGAGTGCTGTCTGCCAGTGACCTACAGAAACATAATTCATCACCCTAGTCACAGATAAATAGAATTTTAGGAGCGGTGATCATTCCCTCTACCCTAGTCAGAACCAGCATGCTTCCCTGAAGGACGACTCTTTACAAGCACTTTTATTCATACAGCTGATTCTGATGGCTAAGCCGTACCTCAGGATGTTGATATAAATATGTGACAGTGTGTGACAGACTTTACCTGCATCACCTTCAGGTCTGCAGCTCATAGGAATGTGTTCTCTGCTGTGATGTTAGATGAGCAGACTGGTCTCTGTATCCTGTCGTAATTCTGTAGAACTTGCTTCATGGTCAGAGTCCAATTTTTGGTCCCTTCCCAAAGATGTGAATCAAACACTCATTGGGAAGTCACAAAAATAAAACTTTTGACAAAATGGTGCTCTATGTGAGTATTTTGCAGGCCTGATTGATGACCTTGGTCTGACATTTCTGCCTTTCCATGAAAATTTGGTGGAAATTTTCCAGTGGGGCAACTGTGCATGTCCATGTGCTGTATAACAAGAGGGATACTTGCTTCTCATTTCTTTGTTTAGAGACCGTGAAACTATGGACTCATTACCGTCTGAATGGGACGACAAAAGTTCTTCATTTCTTTGGGTACGAGCAGCCTGGCAGACTTCCTAAACTGGCAGTCTATGAATAGTTACAAGTGTTTTTGCACAGATCTGCAATAGGAACAATGTTCTCTGACACCCTCAATAGGTCAAACGATATGATGCACAGTAACAGTCATGCCAAACTGAGATGCCTTTCTCGGGTCACCTTTCTGATGCAAGTAAACTTTTTAAGTGTTTCTTAGCTGAGTTCCAAATAGAGTGTCCAAGGGAAACACTAGCTTCATCTACTACTTATTGAATGCACTGCATATTTATTGGGAACGTAGTCAAAGCTAGGCCTGATGGAAAACTGGTGGAAGTCACTAAAAAATTTTCCACTTACTGTCAGGGGAAGAAGAGGCTTGGACTGTAAGATTTTGCCTACTAGCCACAAAGAATAGCAGTTATTTTCACACTGCCTGGATACTGTAGTGTATATCCAATCACTTCCATGATGTAAAAGTTATTGCAATAATAGAGAGTTACATAGGCAAAGCAGTTAAGCCTTAACTGCTACTTGTAATAGGTTATACCTTTGCTATTGTTTGAATTTGTTCTTTTATTCTCCTCTAGGTACCCAAATCAAGTCAGATGGTAAGTATCGTTCTAACTTAGTTGGAACAGCTGGGGGCAAAATTCTTAGTTACAGTCAGTGAGTTTTTCACTGACTTCATCAGAACAGGGACTTTATCCTTAATCTTTAAATTAAAAAAAATTCTATCATTTGCTATCAGTAATGATACTTAGCAACTCCAAGATAATATGCTACCTGCAAATATTTAAGCCTGATGCATTCCCCTCGTACAAAACTCTCTCTTTTTTAAGTGACTCTAGTTACTTAAAAATAGAACCTTTTGTTGAACTTCAGCAATACATGTAACCGCAGTTGTTCAGAGGATTATTGACTGCTGCCTCTGTGGAACGGAACCCAGAAGGGTCGCAAATATAATAAAACAGAAAAAGCCAAAAATACTATTCAGAAATGACATGAATTTGTTTTTCAGGTTAATATTACTGTCCAGTCCATAGTTGTCCAGTCTCTGAATGGAATGCGGACTTTACTTAATGGTAGTGATGTCCTCAGGCTCCCTATGATTTTGGATGAACTGTGCATAAATATAGTTCTTGGGGTAGGTATGACAGTTCTTTTCCTCCTCACGTTTGATGGAAAGCATGTATGCATCAAATAATTTCTGATTCACAAAGATGTGAGAAAGGCCTTGCACAGTTTCCACATACTGTGACATCTCCAAAGCAAATGTGACAGAAGAAACACTGACTTTGGGATAAAAGAGAGTGTTTTGCCACAAAACAATAACTATATGCAACATAACACGGAGACAGGATGAAATCCTTTTCTATTATTACTGTGTGTATATGACATAACAGACAGTAACATGAGTTTAGAATCTACATTGTGCTTGAGAGATGACGACTTCAGGCACAGTGGTGGCAGAGGCAGGAATAGACAGTGCAAATCATCTCATCTTTTCATCTTAAATAGATGAACATTGGGGTTATACTTAGCAGAGGTTTATCAAGAAGTCAGATTTTTAAGAGGCTCCAACCCTAGATCCGTTTCCGACCATTGCTAATCAGTGGCTTGGTTTTGGTAACAATCATGTCCTTTATACGTAAATCTGCTGACATGGCTACTTTGTGAATGTCACATTTTTGCCTGTCAGATCAGACCACAGCTTTTTTCTTGCTCTTCTTGAAACTCTCTTCCTTTGCAGACAGGAAATGAGTGACAAACTAGAATAAATAGGCAGTGTTTCCAAGCCACGTGTCTTAATCTGTAGGAGAAAGCTAGATCAGCATCTGGAGAGAAAGTGTCTAATCAGTCCCTAAGTATCAGTGCTTATAAAAGCATATGCTACCTTGGATATAGAGGCAGGTCTTTGTGTTTTTAATGCACAATCATTGTAAAATGACTACCCACCTACTGAGCAGTACTTCAGTTCCTCCTGTTTTCTGGGCCCATCCTTACTACAGCTGAGGATATAGTATATGTCTGCCATGTAGCTGAGTGTTTCTTAAGCAAGGAAGAAAGAAAACAATAGAAGGAAGAAAGAAAACATAGTTCTAAATTCCATTTTTCTAGTTTCATGCTTTTATGTTTTTGTTCTAATTAATATCTAAAATGTTTAATTTTCAGGTGAGTTATCACATTACATACACAGACACAGGAGAAATAATAGAAGCAGCTGCTTCTTTTGTCTTGGGGGCAATTAGCAAAGAAGCACTTTCAATACAGCAGAGCTTTGAAATCAGCTTTACTCAGGTAACTGCTAGAGATGTTACGGATGACTTGTTGAAAGACATTTAATTACAAAACTTATTAAACTTGAATTGTTAGCAGCGAGGTAAAATGTAACTTGCTGTGGATACACAAATGAGGTGGCATTTCAGAACTGGGCAATAAAGGTCTGTTTTTCACATTTAGAAGAGTCATCTTGTGACTCTGTATAACTGTATCCAGTGAAAGCAAAGCCTGCCCCAATGTTAGAGAACTGTTACAGTCTTACAGAGCAGTCTTACTACTGTCATTGTTCAAGGCAGTTAATAATCCTAAAATAAGTTAAATGTTTCTGTGTTTTCCAGCTATTTCAGTACAGGATAAGAACTAATACTGTACATTTGCATTGCAGGTAAATACAAAGCCAGTTCCACTCAGTGGTAATCCTGGTTATGTTGTTGGACTGCCTGTAAGAGCAGGCTTCCGGCCACAAGGATATCCTTTCCCTGTTGAAATTTTGTTTGCAGCACTTGTTCTGGTCCGTCTTCACAAATGCTTTCTAGCATGGACATCTATAAAATGTATCTGTTCTTTAAGAAAAGTAAAAGTGTGCTTTTTTGGCTATGTTTTAGAAGTAGCGAGTGACTCAATCCTGACTGCAATCTCCTGGGACTTTTTAGTGAGGTAGATTTAGACCTTCATTGTACAGTCTAGCGCTTCTTCACAGTGTAAGAGGAGTCTTGAGCTGTTATAGCATTTTCAGATGTATTTTAAGGATATGATTAAAGATTCTTTCTTCATGATATACATCAAGTATTGAATTTCCCTTTAACTGTGTGTTACATCTGGCATCATTCAGAATACTAACAAATACAGTCAACTTACCCTTCTGCAAAGTACATCCAACCAGGACTGTCTGGCAGCACAAGGAGCCAGAACCCCAATATTATTTGGTTATAACATGATATCGGGCTGTAAGTTAAGGTAAGAGAATATTTCTTTTTTTTTTTTTTTTTTTGGATTAGTGCTTTTAACCCTCTGACAACCCTTTCCATTAGGATCTGTTCGGGTCCTGGGACATTTATACTGCTGTAGGAGTATTTAATTATAAAAAAAAGTAATTTAATTAACAACAGTCTTTCTCTTGAAAAGATTGTGTACTTTAGCAACTGTAGCCAGAAGGCTTGAACAGTGCATGAGAGCAAGGAGAAATTATTACTGTGCCAAACAAATGGATTTTGCTTTAACTCATCTTTTTTTTTTTTTCTGGAAGAATTACTGCAGCTATGAAATGCCAGCCTTTGACTCAGACCCTCCTAGATTTACTGAAGGGACAAAGCTTTCCTGAATACGTGGCCTCATTTGGAAATTCTCAAGCCCAGGATGTGCTTGACTGGGTGCCGATAACTCACCTCCACACCTCAGAACAGGTGAAAGTTACACCACTACCACCACCCCCTTCATTCTTACTGTCCTCTCTCCCAAGATCTGTACCTGTACTGCAGCATCAGCTTAGGTTTCTCAGACCTATGGGGAAAAAGATGCAGAAACAAACTGCAGGAAAGTCCTCCTGGAATATTCACAAATGAGGAGTTTTACTCTTGCTGTAGAAGACAGGGTTTACTTTTAATCAAGCTGGTATCTGGGCACCTCAGTTACGGATCAGGACAACATGTTATGTACAAAATGAGTTCTAGCTGCAGTTTAGAGTCTGGTCTTCAGAGGGAGCGAAGCACAAGAGGTAAGGTTGAAAAGAGTGAAGTAACAGAATCGGTGTTTCTCCTTGGTGCTCTTATGCCACGTTAGAGTAAGATAGCAAGAATCCTTTAAAGCACAGAAACAGTATAGTTGAGTGACCCAAACACTACATTTATTCTTAACATCTTCTGTACTAGCTCTTTTCCTCCCGATGCAGCGCGGTCCCTGCTAGTGGTGGTAGGCAGTGCTGTTTGGCACGTGCTGAATGACACCACCCCCTCAATGACAGCTTGTATATAGGTTTCTTGCATGCTTTTGCAACTAAACAGTGAATGATTTCTGTAACCAGAAACTTGGTTCAAGTTTCAAGAAGAAATACCTAAAAATATTTAAGATCGTAGGCTTCAAAATTCTGCCCTGGCAGAGTTAAGGATTTTCTACTGTCCCAGCGGTATTACTGAAATTAAGTCTTCCTACTAAAAAGAGCCAGCTTAGCACTATCACTAAGATCCAAAGTCCTGCCCTGCTCAGGTAGAACAGTCCTGCCTGAAGTGCAGTTACAGAGTCGGTTTGTCACCTATGGAGAAACTGCAGGGACACCCCTGAGCCAAGGCTGCAAGCACCTGCGCTGCCTGCACAGGCAGCAGTCCAGGGCACAGGCATGGCATAGTTGCTCTGGTAACTCCCAGAGCAAGCTTTCTGGGGGCATTCTGCCAGTTTAATAAGATAAATAATTAATGTGGTTGCTTCTGTACAAGTCAGACAATGAGAGAATTTATAACACTTTTCAGAGCTCATGCCAAATACCAGTATCACTTGAAATAGAGGTGAAGTGGACTAAATATGGATCCCTAGTCAATCCACAAGCCAGAATAGTGAACGTTACAGCAACGATCACTACCACCACATTGAAGCAGGTATGTAATTAAATTACAGGATTTAAGATAAAAAGAATGGCTTGTTTTCCTTCGGTATCAGCTGTGCGACAGTGACCCAGTTAATCTCTTTATCTAAAGGTAACGCTTCATATTAGAATGTGTTGCACCCAACAGTTTCTGTTCCAACTCAAACACAACTGTGGGCTGCTTGCCAAAACACACTTCAGTAAAAATCTATACATCATTCATGAAAAGAAACAGGGAACTGTATGTGAAAAAAAAAAAACCCAACCCTTATTGCAAATAACAGCTGAAAATATAACCCAGTCCAAGCAAAGTAGTCATACAAAGAGAAGACCGAAGCTAATGACCATTTGTATTTTCATTGCAGCTTCCCCCAGGAAGGGAAAGGACTATTCCTATAACAAGTTCTGTTGTTTTCACTGATATTTCTTCACCTGCAGAGCCAGGCTATAAAGCTTGGCCCACCATTAATGCCAAGTTACCCTTTGATTTTTTCTTTCCGTTTGTCTAAGGTAAGTATGCATTAAAAAGAAAAAAGCCATTATTTCTGCTTTTTCTGATTTTTAGTCCACTTCCTAAAGAAGCGAGGTTTATCCAGTCACTGTGGTGGGCCCTCAGTTTCTTCTAAATTGTAGATACACTGAGTTAAAATTGGCCAAGAGAGAAAGGGTGAGCCCTTGTGAGGGTGCTCAGAAGCTTTAGGGCAGAAAAAAACCCACATCAGTGGAGAGTTCCCAGTTATACCTCTGCCGAGAGGAAAAAAGGTTGCACTATGAACTTGATGGTGGCCCTGGCTGGCCAGTCAGCACATGCACGGTCACCAGCCTTCCAGCGCATCGGATGCTCTGGAGTAGCACTAGTCCGAGCTGCCTGCCTAGCAGTGTGGAGGCAGGAGGGGAAGGGAAGAGCACAGGGACACAGTACAGCTCCGTAGGAAACTAGGCTTCATTACTCTGTGAACAGCAGAGCTAAATTGTTAATTAAAGTAATTGTGCTATTAGATAAGGCCTCTACTTTATCTATTTTCATAGATGAATAAGCCATATATTTCTAGCTATTTTTCCCAAACCACTAATTAATTACCTTTCTTGAAAAATCCGAACAGTTAAGTGATGCTTTCAGAAAAGCTCAATGACCCTTCCAGCTGACTCTGGCTGAAATCAATTGGAGACGCCTGCTACAGTCAACGCCTTCCAAAATTCCCACTTACCGAATCTTACTCTTCAACTATAAAACAGTCTCACCGCAGGGACCTTCTAATACCTGAAAAAGTTCACATTTTGTTCAAACACCAGCCTGGTCCTTTAGAATATGCTTTCTAATAGCTTTTCTGGAGTCTAACTGTTCCCAGCAGTCCACTCACCTACATCTGTTCGTACATATTCTAATTCTTTTAATGTGTTGATTTATGAGCTGTGGAAGCAGAAGGAACTTTGTAGCCCAGTGGGCCGCAAACGAACACTTAAAATGGAAGAAGAGATGACAGAACTCGGTATCAGAACTCAAATCCGCTGCTGAGAAGAAGGCATTGTTTGACGTAAGATGGCACATGTTTGCCCCTATTTTGGTGCCGATTTGATTGTCAACTAAAGGAGTGGTATGTTGGTATTTTTGAAGTGAACATTATGTAAATAACGAAGTGGCACAAGCAGCAACAGAAATGAGGAAACTACCAACAATATGAAAAGAATGGTTGGCAAAGAAGAGATGTACTAATGATGAACAGTCGCTTGTAGAGAAGAAACGACCTTTTCAGCCTGGGTTCTTATCGTTTGTACTGCAAGGTTCTACAAGATGTTGCAAAAAAAGAACGTTATCACAGAAAGATGAAATTATTTAAAATAAGGGGTACTTTCGTGGATGTATAGCTTGTAAAGATGTGTCTTTATTAAATTATTTTGCAGTTTTGACTTTACAACTGTACAAGAAAGGTCTTATGAAATCACTGTTTACAGGGAGTACGCGTGATTAATTTTCCAGCAAAACTCCTTCTGCAATCCCAAGATCTAATCAAAGTGTTGTCAAATAGAAAATGTTTATAGACAACACTATACAAGAGAAAGCAAAGAGACAGGAAAACCTTTCAGGTCAAACTGTTAGATTTCAACACTGCACTCTCCAGGGCAGACTTCCCCACCTCGGAAAACTGGCCTCCTATTTTTGCTCGCCGATGAGTCCATGCTGTTTTAATATCTTGTTAAGCCTCTCAATTTCTTGCTCCTGTCGGAGACGAAAGTCAAATCATTAATACAGCTCTTACATTTCAGCAGTGGGAAGGTCTGTGGGAACCTGGGAAACTATTTTAAGGTATCTCTCTGCAGTAAAACAGGACAACCTGGCTAAAGTAAGTAGGACAGAGGTAGCTGTCATTCCTTTGCCACAGAAGCAGCAAAGGGAAGCATGGGCAGGACAGGCGAGGCTGTGGTTCTTCAGCCCAGCTTACCCCACAACTTTCTGATGAAGAAACCAAGCTGACAGTGACAACCTTGCAAAAGGATCGCAAGCCAGCTTGTCCTGGGGAGCAGCCAGCGGGTAAACCTTATTTAAATTAGAAGTGTTTTCTTACCTTCTCTACACAGCTGTGTTCCAGTTGTTCAACCTTTGTTGCAAGTTTCAGGTTTGCTTGCTTTAGCTTGGACGCTTGTTGTTCAGAGCGGGTCTTTACCGATAAAATTATTCCTGTGAAACAATTCACAGTGGATTCGTTTTACAATGTAAAACAGCCACTAGCAGGAGGTTAACAGTACGCAGGGTCTGTACTCAAGGAGTTAAACGTGTTCCTCTCGAGCTCTGGTTCTGTCATCTTCAAACCGCCCTTCCCAAGTGCTTTTTGTAATGAGGTGGGTTTTAAATTGGCCACCCCAGGGATTCAGATACCAATACTCTGCTGGGAAGAGGCAGTCTGGCCTCCGAGCTGAATTAATCAGTCAGACTGTCATTCAAATCCTGAATTTGAATTCACTCCCTCGGCAGAGCCTGGGGGGAATGTAACTGGCAGCTTTGTTGTAAGGAGAGGCTGCGTTTCGGCTGGTTTGGGGAGTAGTCGGGAGCCTCGCTCTAACAGCAGTGCACAGCACAGCCTGGGGCACGAGGCTCGTCCACCCCCGGGGCCGATCGCTCCTGCCTGGTGTAACAGGACATGGCACATCATCAGGTCCTTAAGGTTTTGGCTTTACCTGGTGCAGCTGCAGTAAGGGCACACAGTTTCTCATTGCAGCAGAGGTGTCGCTTCTCTACTGAAATATTGTTAGGTTATTACGTGTGAACTCAGCCCCCACAGCAAAGGCATTTTCTTCCCACCCTTTTCTGAGGGGGGGAAAAAAATAAATAGCTTGATAAAAGCATCAAGAACATCACGTTCTTCCTACCCGACAGAGCTCTCCTCCGGCTGTTGACAGAACAACGTGCACGAAGGCAGGCACCGATGCGTGCCTGTGTTTCTAGTGCTACAGGCAGCAGGCTTGGGGTTTGGGGGTTCATTTCTCTGAAGACAAAGCAGCGATGCTGCTTATTTGCATTGATAACATCAAACAGTCCCCACCTGCCTGTAACCCCGTCCCTATCAATCAACAGTGACTGAAGGCAGCGAACCGTGCCTAGGCTTAGACACACAACACCCGAAGCTTGGGGCAGATTCTGTTTATCCCCTCTGTTGCTCCAAGCAGGTGGGCATGGCGAGAAACCTGGGAGGGAAACCAGAAGCACCCAAGGATAAGGAGATTTACTTGTAAATGCAACACTGCTTTTCTGCTGTAAAACGGCACGTTAAGAGACACCGAGGTTCCTGTGGCTCACACAGCTGCACACGAATCCGGTTTCTCTCTGACTTTCACTCCGAACTAAAAAGAACCACAAGCTGCTCTCACATCTTCCCTTTTCCCGGCCACTGCCACCGATCGGGCACGTTCTCCCCATGAAAATGGCAGCTGGGGGCTGCAGGTGATGGACACTGCCCCAGCCATCCTTTCCTTTTATTCCAACTAACAAGACTTAGAGCTGCATCAAGTACAGAGCGCTCACCAGAAGTGTACTCGTAGGCACAGGACAGCACTTGGACCGAGGTTTCATGCTGGAATTAGGGATATTCTCATTGCCACATTTTTTTTTAATCCCCAGATTCCTTCCCCGAGAAGGAAGAAAACGTTTCCAGCTACACTTGCTTCAGAAGTGTCTGCGTTTACATCTATTTGCCACAACTTACAGTTACAACAGCAGAGTCAGTAAAGTCTGATTTGGGGACATTTTATATTCCTCTTTTTATGGTAAACCCTTTGAATCCAGGCAAGAAAGATCCAGAGTGAGATCAAGATGTTCCCTGCAGCATCCCTGGAGGGGATGACGGAGTCACAGCAGAATATCAGAGCGGTAAAACCTACTCTGCTATAGAAGTCGATTCAGGAAGGCAGGGTTTTACCCTGCTCCCCTGTTAAAACATTGCCAAAAGGATCCTACAACGCAAACTTAAGACGCGAGCCATCCCCCTCCAGGAGGGAGGGATGCAAGAACAGATTACGGGTTGTTTTTAGGGGAACGTGCCTGATGCTGCTGTGCTAGAGCTGGGCATCTCCGCTAGCCCAGGCCAGCTGCTGTGCCCCCATCACTGAGGCATCGCACCAACACAAGCAGCAGATTATTGCTGCTCCAAAGAATCATAGAACGGTTTGGGTTGGAAGCGACCTTAAAGATGATCTAGTTCCAACCCCCCTGCCATGGGCAGGGACACCTTCCACTAGACCAGGTTG
>NW_008795859.1:1378426-1381751 GCF_000699145.1 Aptenodytes forsteri | reverse complement strand
GGGTCATGTTGAGCTTCTCATCAACCAACACCCCCAAGTCCTTCTCCTCAGGGCTGCTCTCAATCCATTCTCCACCCAGCCCGTACTTGTGCTTGGGATTGCCCCGACCCACGTGCAGAACCTTCTGGCCTAATTAAGGCCACACTCCAGCAACAAAAACTGCATGGGCAAAACTCTCAGTTCACTGGGAGAGCAAGGCCCCAGGGTCTCGCAGATGGCTTTGAGAAGGGAACAAAGACATGAGCCCAGATAATTCAGGTAAGGTCGGCAAATCCAGCCCACACACCAGGGAAAGCTCCTGACTAGCCGTGCACACCTACCGTTGATAATCCTGGCCACCCGCCACAGCCGCAGGAGTATCAAGAGCCCGACAGCTTCAAACTCATGCTCCCGGAAAATGAGGACGACATCGAGGATGAACGACACGATGACAACAATCCCATCCAGCACTTCAAACTTGTGGTGGAAGAACTCTCGGCGGTAGACGAAGACTTTAAACCCCACCTCAACCAGGAAGATGGTTAAAATGGAAAGGGAGAGGTAGTGGAAAACCTGAGAAGAGACAGGGCAAGTTCAAGGCCAGGAACACCTCCTGCGTGCATGCGAGTGGGGCAGGCTGGAAAACCTCCACTGCTTGAGGGCACGTCTGATTTGGCTCTACAAGGAGGGCTGGGGACTTTTCTTCTGCTTTAAGGGACAACCAGAGCAAGCACAGCAGGGCAGCCAGCGACTTTGGGTAAGCCAGACCAGGAGGTGTGAAGACAACCAGAAGAAGAGTGGCAGGAGCAATTCAGCTCTGCTGCAGCCCAGGGAAACATGAAGCTGCTGCACAGACCAGCATGAGCTGAGCCAGGTCGGCCCTGCACACTGCAGGGCTGTCACACGAGTCCCTGCGAGACCTTTGTCTGTGTGCCTGCAACTGCTGGCTCGGCAAGGCTGAAGGTCAAGGTCCTGCCTGCCTGGTTGTCCTATCTAGTGGGCTTTGAACACCAAAAAGAGGGAAATCATGGTTCACATTGATACCTCCCTGCATTTTACCTTTGGGGTTATATTATATTTGTCCGGATGGATGATTTTCAGGTCCATAAGCAACTCCCCGAGGACCAGCAAGGCATCCAGGATGACCAAGCAGACAACCAGGATCTGTTGGAGGAGAAGAACCGATGTGAAACCCTCTCCCAACAGGGGCGGATCAGCAAGCAGAGCCGACGCAGCCTTCAGCTAAACATGCCCCAACACTCACATAGCGTGCCTGGCCAGACCCTGCCCTGTGTCCCCAATTCAGCTGGTTGCATTTCATGGAGCTTTCTGTTGCTCCCACCCAGGACTCCCACTCCCGCAGCCCCTGCTCAGTGGGTTATTCCTGCAGAGTCTCGCCCACACAAAACTGCTTGGCTCCCCACCAAACCCATCCGTTTCCCACCGCTTGGTGTGTGTGTGTGGGGGTCTCGGGGAGCTTGAGCTGGGGGACAGCACATGCCTCTGCCGGTGCTGTGACGAGTGTGCACCGAGGCTTGTCGCCACTCAGGAAACATCTGTGCCCACTGTGGAACAGCTTGTTTCCGACAGGACAGCCCAGCTCAGAGGCAGCAGCCGGTCTTACAGGCACTGTGAGTGCTCACAAGCTCGGCACTGCTCTCAGCCCGCCTTGAGCTCTATCCCACATCAAACTCTGCTGTCACGGGTGCCTTTGGCCAAATCTCACCCTCATCTCCCTTTGGCCTGGGTTTGTTCTGCCTCACCTGAAACCTGTGGGAGCTGAAGAGCTTTTTCATCATGTCCTGGAAGGAGACGTGGCTCCTGGTGGGCTCCAGCTTGATCTCCGAATCTGGCTGCTTCTCCCCATTCTCCCCAGCTGCCTCCTCCTCCTCCTCCTCCTCCCATTTCTGATAGTCGTTGCTCCACTGCACGGGGTCATCCCCCACCACAGTGAAGTGCTTCAGGTACCTGGACATGGCTCTGGATCAAGCTGGCATCACCCTGCCAACGTCTGAGGGACAAGAGCAGAGCGTCACCTCCCCGCTCGGGGCTGACCAAGGATGCAAAATCTCCCCCATTTCACCACAGCGAGCATGACAAGAATGTGACACTTCGTTCAGATGCAGCTGGCCGGACGGGCCCCACTGATGGGAAATTGCTTAACGGTGGTGCCACTTATTTTGCATCACCTCCCACGGCGCGACGCGGAGCCCGCAGAGCCCCCGCCACCCTCCCCACTGCTGTTTGCACCCTGTCTGCTGCTCTACAACGAGGAACTTCCTCGCGAGGTATTTTCAAACATCTCAAAACAAAGCATCGATTACAGGAGAAAAAAACGCCAGCCCTTATCTCGCATCTCGTGATGCAAGAGGAGGCAGCTGCTGATTTCCTGTTGGAAAGAGCCATTGTGTTTCTATTAGACACTGATCGATGGAGGTTATCGCTCAGAAGCTGGAAGCAGGTGATTTCCTCCCCTTCATTTGCACTCTCATCCCCTACACGCTGGGGCAGGCTGCTGTTAGCATTGGGTCCGAGACAAACCCTCCACTGTGCTCCCAGAGCTGCCCTTGTCCCTTCAAGTGGCTGCAGTGGCAGCCCAGCTGCCCCTGGGCTAACTGGAGCCTCCTCACCCTCCAGCCACACCACCAAGCTGAAGAACAGCCATAATTTCCCTTCATTAACATCAGGAGCCGCTATTATTTCAGCCTTTGCAGGCAAAATAAACAGGTAATCCCCGCATTTCAGCCTGGCCAGCGGGCGATGCTGTCCTCCCCCATCTCCTCTCCCTGCATCCTCCAGAGCCGACCTCACCCCCAGGCATCCCGGCTTCAGCCCGTCCCTGTGGGCACCCAGCGAGGGACAGGACCATCCCCAAACCCGCAGACGATCCTGGTTGCAGCTTGGCACTGAGAACGGCTGCAGGAAAGGTTCTGTCCGCACCTGCTCTCATGTTCTCCTGTTGTAGCCCCACCAGCTCACCCTTCCTCTTTGGGCAACCCAGCGAGACTGCCTGGCCCACAAACGCTGCCGAAAACCTCTCCCGCTGCCGGCAGACAACCACATCCCCAAGCCTGGTGGGGCAGCTCTCTGTGCATCTGTCCTTGGCCAAAGCCGGCCGGGGAGCTCAGCACAAGCTGCTCTTGGCCCGCTGGAGCTGCTGTGGGCCTGCCCGTGCCTCCGTGCCGCTCTCCCTCCCCTTGCTCCCTGCAAGTCCTGGGGGGCCACGGTGGGATCCGCTCACAGCAGTGGTGGCTGTTGGAGGGTACGTGGGCTCCGGGCTGCCTCGTCACCCTCTGTAGGGGATGGAGATGGCCCCACGCTGCCATCACAGCGGCAGCACCTTCCG
>NW_008795859.1:1356835-1377806 GCF_000699145.1 Aptenodytes forsteri | reverse complement strand
TTTTCCCCCAGGCTCGCTGCGATACGTCCCTGAGCGGAAGCTGCCGGAACAGGACAGGCCGAATGGAGTTTAAACTTTTTTTTGTTTTTAAACTTTTTTTAATCAGCCCCCCCCCCCCCCCCCCAGCCCGCCCGACAGACCGAGCAGACATCCAGGATAGGCGTGAAATGAAATCGTGAGCCTCTGCTGCGATCAGAGCTCGGCTGCTGAGCGGGGGCACAGATTAGTCCCACAAAGGAGGTGAAGGTCCAGGGATCAAAAGGATTACAAAAGTGTAAACCCTAGAAATTAGGCCTCGATTAACCTGCCTCCGTTTACAGGCTCACGCGTTATCAGAAAGCCTCTTCTTGCTTAGGGTTCCCCTCTGTCTTTCAAACACGAGCTGGTTTTGGAAGTGCCCTGAGCAAACTCAGCTGCAGAAAGGATCAAGGACACATCTCTCTCGCACCTCTGCTAGGACAAACCTGAAATATTTCTAATTCTTCCCTAATGAAGAGGTGTCGCTCCATGTTTACACTTTCAAAGCCTAAAGACATTTGTTTCTTGGAAAGGGTTTCCTCCTGGAGAGTGCCTAAAACTTTTCCTGGAACCTGAACATTTTCTAGCACCTCAGTCCCAAAATGCACGGGCCCGTCCCTGTCCTCCTGCCCGGGGTGATGGGGAATCAGCACAAGCAATGCCCTCCCAGAGCTCTGAAACCCCTGTCCCTCGACCATCACCCCAAACCACCTACTTGCAGAGAGCAGCTGAGCACCCAGGAGTAGGACAGCAAAGGCACAGCCCTGGAGCAGCAGCAGGGAGGACTTTTATCCTGGGAGTTTCCAGCTAATTTAGGCATTTTGGTCTCAGCTGACTCCAGTAAACACCAACACAATCAGCTAATGGTGGAAGGCACCAGCTCAGGACCAGAACTGCAGATGGCAGCTCTTCTCCCGAGAGCTCAACAGACCCGACCCCCTTTTCAGTAAGGAGTACAGGTTTTAAGGAGAAAACAGCCAGCTTCTGCTCCCCCATGAGCTGAGACCTCTTTGTACCACGCACCAGCACAGGCTCACCTGGCCTCTGAGCACAGCTGCTGAGCGGAGCTACCAGGGCGATCACAAATGCGAAACCTCATTCTCAGAATTTAACTAAAATCCCAATGATCAGTATGTGCACACTGAGCTCCGAGGAACTGCACGTTAACCACATCCGCGAGGTGCCTCAGCTGTCTAGCGGGAGGAGATGCTGCCAGCAGAGCTGCAAAGCTCTTGGTGAGGACCAGGCTGGTGCCCAGGGTGTGATTTAAGAGTGAATCCGGCGTTAAAGGACTGGAGCAGGGGGAGCTCAGCAGCCTCGCCCCAGGGCCTCACCTTAAACCTCTTCCCAGCCTGCCGGCGGGTTGAACTCCTGATTGCTACGTTTCTTTTTACGGTAATAGCACACTTTTTCACAAGCCAAGTCTGTTAATCTCAGTCTGAGCTCTCTGCTCTGGGATGATGGGGTCAGGACCATGTGCCTGAGCTGCAGAGCATGAAGCCCACGGACTCCCCAAAGCACTGGGGCAGAGTCCGGAGCCCAGTGCCACGCTCAGCGCCGCCACCCCCGGGACTGCCAGCGGCTGCCGTGCCCCCAGGGCAGGACGTCAGAACCAGCCTTGGGGCAGTGTTGGCCCCCAGCCGTTAAATTCCAGCATACGAGGGACTGGTGTGGCCGGGTGTCAGTGCCGGTCGCCTGACATCAAAGGGGAACAGAGACAGACGATGGCCAGTGGAATGAAGAAGGGATAGGACTGCATCTTACAAAGAAAAAGAGCTTTTTTTAACTTAAACACAAATGCCCATGAAAACAAGAGACCAGAAAGAATGTTTTCCAACGCTGAAACCCCTGAGGCTCAAGCCCCTCTTTTCAACAGAAGTGGGAAGGGTAGAAAACCCGACTGCTTGGAAAGAGCTCGACCTCAGGCACTCACCAGCTGCCCAAAATCCCTGAGGAGAGCATGCTTTGTGTCACACCTTGCAAGCCACGACTTTGAGGAAGAACTGCTTTATGTGGCACCTCGGGGGCCTACGGGCCAGCGCACGGGTAGCTCAGCCCACCTCGAGCACGCCGCATCGGCCCCTCGCCCCCTCCAACGCCCCGCCACAGCCCAGGCGCTTTGACTGTGGGGGTCCCAATGCTTCACAATGCACAGGGGCCTGATGCTGCTGCACCCCCAAAATGTTCTTTTCTAGATCCGGTTCTCATTCAACAATTAATATCGTTCAGAGGTTAAATTTGGGTCTTAAAGTACATCGTACACATCAGGGACTCGTGTGCCCGAAAATCCTGAGCAGCGTTGGGGATCAGGTCTTAACACGGCAAGCAAAATTAATGTCTTGTTGTTGGTTTTAAAGTACCGCAGCTTCACCCAACAACTCAGGACTGAAAACCACAATAGCACCAACACATCCTAAAGCAAACCAGGAACAACCAAAGATGACCTGTGCTGAAAAATAGCTTTTCGACAGCTAGGTGGCAAAGAGGACTCATTTCAGAGAAACACACCACTATCTAGAGTAACACCAAATCGATAGATAGTGCCTCAAATCTTGCCACTCTTCTCCGGAGTAACACATTTAAGTTGGACTGTGGTGTACTGCAAAGGGCACAAGATGAGGACTGAAGAGAGCTTGGGTTTATCACAACTTTCCTGCAACCTTTTGTGGAGCTCTTCAGCAAGGCCTGGTACCCCTCCCTGCTACAGTCTGCCCTTTGCAACTTCTACAAAGCTTTGGGCCAGCGGGAAAGGGCGGCAGGGTGGTGGGGCTGCGGGGAGAAGGGCCTCAGGAGGCTCACATGCTGTTCTGCCCGTTCCGTGCGTAAACTAGACGTTCCTACAAGTACCAGTACTGAAAAACAATAGGAAATCGGCATCTGCTGCTCCTTCTCTCCCTCCACTGATCAAAAAACCCAACCCCAATGAATGGCCATAAAAGGTGCCTCTGAACTTTTGATCACCGCCTGTAGTGACATCAGCAGGTCTTCTCTCCTTCCTGCCTCTGCTGCGGAACAGGAACCTGTCCGCCTCCACCACGGTGCCATGGGACTTCCTTCACACCGAGCACCTGGCGAGTTCGAGGCACATGAACCACCCCAGGGGAATGCAGCCAAGCAGAAAATGCAGCCCAGAACAGGCACGTGTGTCACTAAAACTGCATTTGAGGAGAGAAAAAACAAGTCAGAGAGGAAAAAGGTGTGACGGTGACACGTAGAATGGTTGGCGAGCTAATGGTTGCAGAGACAGGTTAACGCATGCCTTTAGATACAAGTCAAATAAAAACTGGTTCCACATGTGCTCTATTATTCACTAGATCAATAAAAGACACGCGGGTGACTATTTTACAAGGAGGGAGAAAAATTATAGAGCTATAAAGAAAACCACAAATGTGATTTAAAGGGTGAAAGTAAATTTGCGAGAAAGCCTTTAACAGGCAATCTCTGACACTTAATCTAATGAGCTCATCAAAAGTTACCAAGAGGCGGTTTGATTAATTAGCTTTAGAGGGAGGGAAAAAAAAAAGGCTTCAGAGTAGGAAAAAGGCTCTTTGATTTGGCAGAGAAATACATTAAAACGTAAAATCAATGGCTGGGGACTGCCCAGAAAATGCATTCTTGTCAAAAAAGCTCAGCTCACTCCAGAAGCGAAGGGAAACTCATCTGCGAAGCGGGACGCCAGAACAGAGCTGCTGGTTTAGCTGGGCTGGGCATTTCAGTGACAGAAACTCCTCCTTCGTAACCAGATCCCACCAAGCAGCAGCAGTTCATCACTGCAGCCCTTTCAGAACGGGCCGGCGGTACCGAACCAGCCACCTCATTTGACTTCTAAACGAGGCACCCGAGAGCGGAGGCAGCGGATGGAGAACACAGACCAACGGTGCCGGTGCCTTCCTGCCGAGGGCAAGAGCGCCGGCTGCCCGGAGCCGGCACCGCACCTCACCCATCACCTTCAATCCAACCTGCTTTAGCTCGTGTCCACCCAGCCTCGCACACGGAACAGACAGCAGCTGTAAAGTTCACTAACTGTCCTTCTTCGCCAAGAATTTACAGTTCTTTAATCAAGAACCAGAGGATCTTGGTCTTGTCCTCAGCTACGACCCTCTTAAGTCCACGGTCCCAACAAAGCAGTACTTTTATTCAAGGCAAACCCCACTCAAAACATGGAACAATCAACACGAGCCGAGAGGAGCGTGTCCTCCCACGCACGCGTACCTCTGGGAACCGCTGCTGCTACACCAGCCCGGGAAGCCTCGGCCCACAGCCACCCTGACCACAGGGCTGCGAGAAACAGAAGTTCGGGTACCAGCCCCTTCAGCTGCCGAACTGCAGTGTTCCGACTTGCTCGCGAGACGGTTCTGCAGATCCACAGCAACGCATCAAGCGCTCTGGGAGCTTCACGCCTGCGCCCACCCCCTCTGGTGGGAGGGTGCCTGCATTTAAGGGCAGCACGTGCATTAAAGTTCCAGAACCAGATCTAAATCCAGCGCTCCTGTTTAAAAACATACCTCTAGCGCTTGCAGCTTAGACAAATCCAAACCGAGAATTTGTGGGTTTCCAGAACAATTTATTTATCTAAGTCAGGTCCTCTGATAGCAGTAGTGTGTATGTTGTGATAAACTGACACTGAGAAGATTTAACAATTTCTTCATTTAATAAGTGATTTTTCACTACATGGTATTGTACACTGTTATCTGTTCAAAAAAGAGTAACAGTTTTTAAAAAACAAGATTCTGTGAGAGATTTATATAAACCGGTGATCAAGATCAACACCTGTGGTTGGCTTATCAGCTATTTTCTAGGCTTCTTCGTAGAACAAAGTCCTTAGGCTAAAACGCACAAAACCATTCAGGCAGATCTAGAGCCACTTCCATAACTTCCAGCTTTCTGACGCTGGCTGCCACGGGCCCGATGCCACTGTGAAACGGTCCACTCGATCGAACGTACGGAAACTGTACAAAAACGTGTTTGCTTTTACCGTGAATAGAATAAACAGCACAGCATTTCTACTTCCTATTTCAAGTCAGGACCTCCTTTTATCTCCAAGGGAAGGCGTGAATGGAAAGCCCTGCCAACTCAGTGTGGTGGGTCGTGTACGAACAGTTTTCTAAGCAAACTTTGGCTTCAGGAAAGAGACACAAACACTTAAAATAATGGCTTTAATTGAAGTATACGGAGAGGGATGTGTGTCTGAATTAAATATACATCATACCAGCCACGCTGGCGAGGTTGAAGGTTATTTCTAATGTTGACAGCAATAAAACTAACGTGTACATGACAAGACATTAAAAGAAAAGCAATCCCTTTAAAACAAATTTTAACGTAAAAAAAGTTCACAGTGGTTTGTATAAACAGTATGTAATTTCTGACAGTAACAAATTTCTACTCTCACAGCACACTAGTGCCCTCTTTAGATCCTAAAGAAGAAAACAAGCATTTACACTACTCATTGTACAGATTCAGAAAGTCAGTTGTACAATTACCCATAATGACAGGATAAGATGCTGTGGAGTGTACAGCTGTAACACCAACGAAAGGGAAGTTTAAAACTCTTTTCCTGGGAGGGAGAAAAGTCTTTCATTTGCTGTTACAACCAGCAAATGCCATTCATCAAATCAAAAGGAAAACCACAAACACATTATCTATTTTGAGCAAGCTGAACAGTACACATTACAGTTTTAAAAATGGAGGTTATATACTATAATACAAGTCCCAAGAAGGCAGCGCCAAAGTGACTATTTCTTTGCTTGTTTTGTGATCATACCCCTGGGAGGCGTTACAGGTCTGCTGGAATTGGGCTTCTTTTTCTCTGCAGGTTTCAAGATCTGAAAAGGTAGTTCAGTCATTTAGCAAAAAGTTTTCGCTTTCTTACAATCAATTAATTCACTTCACTGACATTATACAGGTCATCTGGACTGGTCATAAATGTGCCAAGAAATAAATGCGTTTCCTACTCAGAGCTATGACAGGGCTTAGAGCAGCTGATCGGAGAGCCCGTGCCAATGGAAGCAGGCTAACAGCCGGTCACTTTGCCTGGATGATTTAATTCCAGGGTAGAACAGTTCATCTACTCACAGCAGCAAGGGCTTATCACATTTTTGAAGACATAAGTGCAAACACAGCCCTGTCTACATGTGGTATCTGTAAAGATCTATTTGAAACAAGCATTATGGTTTTGTAACAGTAAAGTATCAATTCAAAATAAAGCAAGTTTAAAGCGTGACTACGCTAACCAGGAGGTAAAATCTTCAGATACCGTACCTGAAAAGAGCACATTAGAGTTTCATCCACACTCATCATGGCACCCGCATTATCAAATTCTCCACAGTAATTTGGGGCAGAAAAGAGAGTTACCAATTGCCTTTTTGCAAAAAACTCATATCCATCTTCAACAACCTTTAGAGAGAAAAGCAGAAATATTAGACTGGGCAACTTCTTCCTGCCAAGGTGCAAAGCTGCTTGAAGAGCACCAGCAACTGAAAAGCTGGCTACGTCTAAGGAGCACGAGTTCCAAACTTTTACACCAAAACAGGAAGAACATCACAGGACCCAGTTCAGCAGAGTCCACTAGCAATGAGAAAAACAGGATTCTGCCAGGTGCAAGACAATCTTGTTCAGGAACCAGAGTCCCAGTTTAGACGTATTAAGAAAAAAAAAAAATGTTAATTGCAAGGGTTGTTAAACATTGGGACAAGTTGTTCAGAGACAGTGGAATCTCGATCCTTGCAGATATTTAAAACTTGGCTGGACAAGATTCTCAGCAACTCGGGCTTACGCTGGTTTGTCCTGTGTTGAGTACACGTGTGTAGGGTTGGACCAGATGACCACCTCAGGTCCCTCTGAACCTAAGTTATTCTATGGTTTAATGTGCAAAATTAAAATACCTGATGAGCTCTACATATGAGGTCCAAATCATGTTTATGGAGAAACTTAGCAACCACTTCAGCACCAAACGTGAAGGACACTCCTCTGTCATTTTCACCCCATCCTAAGACATCCTTGTCAGGGTCAGACCACAGGAGATCACAGAGTAGACCTTGATCTGGTACATCAGTGGGGCGCATAATTCGTCTTATCTGTTCCATTGACTGAAGGTCTGGTGACAAGCCTGTTCAGAGTTAAGACACGTGCAGTTCACATTTTAGTCCAACTCTGCTCCGCAAGATTGAGGTATTAATTCAAGACAAAAGTAACTTGTATTCAAACCGATTCACCGTTGCAATTTTACATAGTTCAATGACAATGTTAACTTACATTTTTTTAATCCAGCATTTGTTTTAAACCTTTTGTAACAGGAAAGTCACCTTCTAGAAGATTTACTGGGAGCAAGATAAGCAAAGCCATTTCCACATTTTACAGGATTACAATAATCTCACTGTAATATTTTGCAAGTGTCTGTTAAAAGAGCTGTTAAGTAAAAGAGGCGTTAATACTAGAAATCACAGTGTATGTTTATTTTAACAATCAGGTCTAGTAAGATGAAATCCCATATCAAACAGACCTCATACCATTTTTCACTGATATGTCTCCCTGGGCAACTGTAATTACTTGCAAGCGATGAAACATTTAAGGTGCAACATGTATTTTATTACTTTGAAAAGCTGCATGAAGCAAGTATCACATAGCATAACAGAGCCAATTTCTACAAATGAAGCACCAAACCCCTCAGGTTGGACGGGGCTTTGAACAACCTGATCTAGTGAAAGATGTCCCTGCCGATGGCAGGGCGGACTCTACTAAACCATCTTTAAAAGGTGCCTTCTAACCCAAACCATCCTATGAAAACATATGTTTTCAGAATGCACATAAAACTTCTAGTCACGCAAGTCTAAAAAAAACCTGCAAGGATTCTTTACTCAAAAGGAGAGGCTATTAGTATGCCTTTTGGTATAAAAGGAAAAGCAGATCATTGTGTCTGAAGCTACAAAACTACCAGCTCAATGATTCACAAAAGTGACACTAATCAAGCTCAACCCTACCTCATACACGAGCCAAGGGAGAGAAAAATCCCTGAAGTTTTGAAGCTTCAGCAACGTAAACATGAAATTGCCATGACTGATACTAGAGTATTACAGTTTCTCAAATATCAACTAAGGAACTGTTACTTACCCCCATGACAGCAGAATATTTTCTCATCCACAATAGCTGCAATTGGTAAACAGTTGAAACAGTCTGTGAAGGTTTTCCACAGCTTAATATTGTATCTTCTCTTACCTGGAAGACATTTGGGAGAAAGAACAGTCAATATGCTTTCCTAACACAACTACAACCAACCTAACGTGGCTGCTTTAAGTTTACTAAGACTTGCAAAAAGTTAGCATTAAAGCCTATACACAATTTATCTTCTCTGATACCAACTGACATACTTCATTGCTTTTAAGAAAGTTGCAAAGGTCTCTTTCAGTGTGGCAGAGCGCTCTGACGTGGTGCTGAGGATAGCAGAAGTCTGTTCAACAGAACAACATTCCATTGTTGGCAGCCAGACTCTCCAGTCCCAACTTTGCTTTTGAAAATTAGATCCATTTCAGAAAATCTTGCCATTTGCTGTTTTCTTCAGGGGAAGACAGCAATTCTTGGAAAGCAGATTTCCTTTAAACTCATGCTAGTACTTTATCACATAAAGTCTCTCTAGGCAAAGAAGGACTGAAAAATGAAACTGCTACAGTTTTACTTTCAAAGGGACTCTCCCAACAGATATGAACCCTGAACATATTTGCGATATATGACTAAGCCTGTGATTAATCTCTGAGGAGTCAACTCTGAAATACCACACATCTTTGTTTCCTCATTGAAGGAGAACAAAACATGGAGAGTACATCTTGTAAGCTACAAGCCAAGCGTGTCCCACAACAGAAGTTGTGAGAATGCTTCAGTGCACAATTAATTTAACAGTTTAATGTCTTTTACGTTATCTGGATTTATTAAATCACATCCTTTGAAACATGAACATGCACTTCTACTTCACAGCAAAATTACTTGTTATGTTAGGGTAAGGTCTACGTATAGCCTCCGTCACAATAGACCTTAATGCACTCTGCAGTGACAGAGCTGCTACATTAACTGCATAGCAACATTGCATTTGTTCAAAAGGAGTGCTCATGATGCCAAATAAATACAAGCACATTTCTTCATTGAAAGGCTGACGTACTGGTTCAAGTAACAACTTCTGCAGCTGAAGCCACCTACCAAGAGAGCAAGTATCCGGTGCTCAATCCGAGCACGCATCAGACTGAAGGCTTCACACATGCTTTGCCCCATTTATGAAAGGAAATACTGGTTTTGGCCAAAGCAACAGCACACAATACAGCAGGACTGCATCCGGAGAAGGGCAAAGTCTTTTTTTTTTTTTTTTTTTTTTTAACATTACAATTACAGGTCTTTAATATGAAGTAGACTGCAAGCACTGTAACATAACCACAGTGAAGACCAGCCCATTCTCCAAGTTAAGTTGTAACACAAGTATACATGATCCCTCAGATGAAAGAAACGGAGGTGAACTTTTGTAAAGCACATCAAGCAAAATTCTCTCATCTCTCATTAGATGACCTTATCTTAAGAACTTTAACAATATGTACCAGTGAGAACTGTTAGTTAACACAGTTTTTTTTTTTTTTTTTTTTTTAACATTACAAAATTACAGGTCTTAATATGAAGTAGACTGCAAGCACTGTAACATAACCACAGTGAAGACCAGCCCATTCTCCAAGTTAAGTTGTAACACAAGTATACATGATCCCTCAGATGAAAGAAACGGAGGTGAACTTTTGTAAAGCACATCAAGCAAAATTCTCTCATCTCTCATTAGATGACCTTATCTTAAGAACTTTAACAATATGTACCAGTGAGAACTGTTAGTTAACACAGCAGCCAATAAATAAAATTACCCACTTGCATGCTGCTTTGTACTGTGAGGATCGGACTCCAATAGGATCAGGGAAAGGACACATTTCCCTTCCTAAAATAGGCCAAGGGCCCCCCTGAAGTGCACAAAGGGAACTGCAAGTTCAGAAAGAATCACCTAACACCACAGCACTAGCACCTCCTACCCTGCTTTCCCAAGCCAAAGATGCACACATCTGTAGTACTTACATTCATCGTAAAACCCATAAATTCTATTGATGCTGGCACATTCATGGTTCCCTCTGAGGAGGAAAAAATTCTCTGGGTATTTAATTTTGTAGGCCAATAGAAGACAAATTGTTTCTAAAGATTGTTTTCCTCTGTCAACATAATCACCAAGGAACAGGTAGTTGCTTTCTGGTGGAAAACCTCCGTATTCAAAGAGTCGAAGCAAGTCATAGTACTGTCCATGGATGTCGCCTGTAAAGAGTATTCAGAAACGACATGTAAGTGACCCTTTGCTACATTCTTTGATTGATTCTAGAGAAAGAAAAAAAAGCTTGCAGTTAGATACTGCCTACAACATACTTAAAAATTAGTTTATCTTAATGTATATAAAATCATCACATTCTGAAGTTTGACATCTATGTAATGCAATGGTTAACTGCCCTACGATGAAGTATGTAGCTATTTAAAAATATTCACACGCGTGTAAAACAAAATCAAGATTCCAAGAAACCAACTGCATGTTCAAATAAAAATCTGACATCCAGTTAAATCCTTTACTTGACTAGTGGCTGTGAGATCAGGAACCTTTACCTCATTCTTGGTATTTCCACACAACATTAGTAATATTGATGGAAAACTGACCACCTGGGGAACTTGCTTTCCTTTGTCCCACCTCTGGTGTTTTCTTGAAACACTCAGTAACTCAAATTCTAGCAGTGAAGGTGTATCGAAAATGAAATTGGTATTTCTGCCTTTGGTTTAAATCATGGTTTTGTTTCTGACAAGCAGAACACTAAATCATGGTTTTAGACTACCAATGTTATAAATATTGAACAAGCTACTTCAATTTGAAGTAAATCCTCAGTGTTGGAGTAGGATAAAATACTGTTTGCTGGAAGCTTTTTAAAGTCCATTTATTGAGGCTTTTATTTTGACATTCTTCATTCTTCTAGCGTAACTAGACTTGTACACACTTTGTGTGTGCAAAATGAGCACCACTTTGTACAAGTATGGTGAAACCAAACGAGAAAGTAATTCCAAGAAACAGTACAGTAATTTAAGTTCCCAGCAGCATTTTAAAATATTGTCAAACCACCGTTCAACTCTGAATAGTAGCTACAATAAATTACTGTACTTCTCCTTTGTTTCCCCTTGTTCAGTCATGACTGGGCCAAACATTATTTCATTGACACAAAAACTCCTTTCCAAAACTTCATGTAAATCCCTTCCCCAAGAGACCTGGTGAAACTGGACCAGTTACTTTTTGGGTTTGAATTATTTTGGTCCCCGCTCCAGTTCCCACGTTTGTTACCTCCTCCCCACTCCTCCACCCTAAGCATCCAGCAGGGTTTTATTTTCCCTTTTGCTACAATAATTTTATTAGTTCCACTGTTAATAAGTGAAAGTAGCATCTGGCACTTGTTCTCAGCTCAAGGTCTGCATTTACCGGACACCCCTCCTCAGCATCAAATCAAAATCACAGTACTCACCGCATATTTTTAGTGGAGCTTCAAGTTCTAGTAGAATAGGCTGACTCAGAAAGATTTCTCTGGATTTCAAGCACAGTCCTCTAATTTCATTCTCTTGAAGTTGGACATTTTTGCCTGGTTTTGATCCTCGCACTGTTGGAAGGAGTCAGAAGTCAGTTATCAAAATCAACAATATCCCTAGTGTTATTTTTAAGAGCCTGACTAAATGCCACTGTACTACAGAATGAGAAGATAACAGGGTAATATCAGTCTGCTGAGGTGAAGCTGCACTGCCGTGTTACCAGAGAAAGGGTAGTGCATTCTGTTTCAGTTTTATGCTACTTTCATTTAACAGAATTCATGGCTCAACACTTCCCCCGTTAAATGTCACATTTTAAATAGCATCAGTTTAGTTCTATTTAGTTATAAAACCTATCTTGCACAATGTGACTATATATAGAGAGATATATATTTTTTTTAATGAAGCAGTTATACACTTGTTCTCTGGAAAGCTGTCTGAACTTGAGAAAAGGAAGTCTCCCATTTAATCAGCAACATTGTCGCTCAGATGTGTAAGCTTCGCTGAACTATCATATAACCTTGCCCAAGACAGTATCTAAACAAACAAGACTACAGTACCAGTAAATACTGTACTGCCCCATTCTACACTGCAGTTAGTAAATACTGAAGAACAATAAGCATATGATTGGAAGGTCAGAACTATACATAAGGAAACATTTTTGGATCACAATGATGAAACAGCTCTCCTTATCATTGCCTTTGAGCACAGTAAAGACAAGCTACTAGGAGATCTATCTCCCAGCCTCAGCCCCCCCCCCCATTACTGCTTCAATCTCTCCCACTGCAACAATAGTTGGTTCCCTTTAATGTCCATCAAAGCTTTCTTTCCTAGTCTGGACAATAAGGACACCAGCTTGGCCTGAACAAGTTTCTACAGCCACCAGCACAGCTTTCCCTCCATTTATCTATCACCCTCCCCCCATTTCTGTTGTCCAGAAATACAAAGGACATTTCTACGGCAGCAATGCTGTAATTATGGCTAAATTGCATGCAACAGCATTTATCAGGGTTAGGATAAGACTAAATAAAAAATTGTGATTATGCCATTACTGGTGAAGCTTATTATATTTTTATTTGGTGTCAAAACCAGTGACAACATGGAGCACTGGTAAGACTGAAGCAAAAGAAACCCTGCAGCAAATTCCAGTAAGATTATAGAATAAGAGCAGTCACCTTCTACAACATAACCCATTGGTTTAGCCACATCAAAGCCAAATGACCTCAGAACTTTAGCCTCAGATGCCTGGAAACACTCTGACAACACCTCCAGAAACAAAATCACTACACTGGTAATGTTGCCTAGTTAGGCGACTTACTGCATACAACTCATAGGGCATTGAGACTGAAGAATCTATGCTCTTGTCCAAAAAGGCTTGGTCTTCAGTTGCAAAACAAGCAAGCAAGCAACAAGCCCCAAACCCTTTCAAATACAAGAACCTATGCAATATTACCTTCCTGAATTCCTAAATAACCTTTTAGATACCATTTCAGTCCAATTCCCTTGATACTGTTTAACCTCAGAGTGAGAAATCTGGAAGCTACAGATGACTCAAATCTCTGTACCGTCACTGTGGGCCTTGCACTATATGAAATCAAGAAGTGAGAACTGCAGTAGGAAAGGCCGTGGCAGGGGGTGCAGAGGGCATGTTTTAGGAAGAATAAGAACAAAAATGATTGTGTTCCAAAGGGATTACAGTTTCTCATTAGCACAGAAGTTTCCTACTTTTGTGCAAGCCTCTGATCAAGAGTAGAAAACATTGTTTAGTCAACGTACATCTTATCTAGACCAAGAATAAAATAACGATTGTGTAATATCCATCCATAAAATCAAGTGTCATTGGACACAATCTCTACCAGCACTTAAAATGTTACTACCAAAACAATTCTACCCTGCGTACCGACTCCCAGAGACCCTAGTCATGGTGGCACAGGCTGCCTTACATAATCATTGACAATACCCTAAAACACATCACCTTTGCTCAAACAAGCTTCAAAATTAAACTTTAGTTCAAATTACAATGTATACTGACAGTGACATTAAGTTAATTGTAGGTCAAAAGTCATGGCTTTAATAATGTTATCTTTCAAGCACTACATGCTCCTTTATTATTCACTGCCTACGTATTATCACTCAACACTGACATTACATGGCAACACTGGAATTACCACTAAACTTCATGTCTTCCATTAAAATATTCAAAGTAATGAAGCATATAAATGAAAGTTAAATCTTTGCCACAGCACTTTATCACGCATGAGGCTTTTCATCCACACAGTTATTTTTTCATCCATACAGTAATTTTCCAAACACTCCTGAGCAATGAGCAAGTTATTCAAAATGCCAAATATCCAGAAGCAATAAAGAACAGAAATTTATAGAATAAAGTGATCAGCTAGCTGAGTTATAAATGTTAAATTTTCCTTTACTCTTACAATTTTACAATTTGCCTTTGTTTTTGAGATAATACAATATACTTGTATTTAGTTTTCTGAGAAGCCAAAAATCTAACTTTCTATGATTTGGTCTTGTTAGAAATTGCTAAAAACCAAACCCTGTATCTCACATCCATAAATTAAGAAGTATAAAATATTATACAGACTATGTAACGCACTGAGTCACTAAAGCTCATGAATAAAGCATATGCATTCATTTTTGCTGAAGATTAAATGAAAATCTGAAAACTGTTTCAGATACAAGTTTCCTACGTTTCTCCAATATATTTTCATTGAACCAGTATAAGCTTCATGCAGTTTTAGTCATCTGCTTGCAGAAAACCATAACAAGATAAAATGACGCTTTGTTGCAGTTCACAAACTCACTAGCAGAGATACCAGAAGGATGAAAGAACAGGACAATTTGATTCAGTTCTGTAGCACGCTGCCTGCCAATGACATTTTGACCACTTTCATCCAACACAGAATCGCCGCAGAAGAAACGAGCGTGTTCAATTTCTTCCAACATTGACCTATATATCCTGAAAAGCTGGAAAAAAGTATTTTTGGCTTCAGAAGAATCAAATATGCAGAAGTGCATGTTGGTTTGAGAAATCTGTATTTTTAGTGCAAGGATTTTCTCATCCACAATGAAAGAGCTGGCAAGGAAACGCAGGATGCTCAGTCTGGATGACTTCTTAAACGGTTTCTCTGATGAAGTCTTCAAGTTACTTAGTCCCACTGAGAAAGGCAAAAATAATATACTGTGAAAAATGTTGTGTTTACAGTTTCTTTTCTCTGTTTTGGACCAAAACAAGGCAGCTTGCAGAGATCAGACAGTACGATACTAATTGGCAGCTTGGTCATAAAGTCAAAAGAGCAGCTCAATAGTACTGTACATGCACATTTGTTCTTTCAACACAAAAAATAACCTCTCTCAGAAATGACAGTCTGGAACTGACAGCAGAACAAGCTAAAGATTAATTAGCTGAGCAAAAAAGTCAGCCCATTTCAAATAATATTTTATTTACGTCTTGCATCAACGTACTGCTGCACTACTTCCAGACAGTAATATATTCCCATCCTCTTTTAGGCAGAGATGCTCTTGTTCTTAAAAATCATTTTTCGAGAGCTTGAATTTCAATGTCGAGTCCGGGCAGTCTTCTAACAAGTAAAACCTTCTGCACTGTACAATTATGAGAAGTTTTGGAAAAATAAGCTCTCCAATGGATGGAGAAGACTACAGAAAAGATCCCTCCCTGGAGCCTGGATGATCTCTGCAGAGGTACTGACTTGAACGTAGGTTCCAATTATTAAAATTAACATTGCTTTCCAAGACAAGGAGGAAAAGTGCTGGAAAGCAACAACAGATACCAACTCTAAAATGAAGGCGTATTACAAACAGAGGTGAGTGCAGTACAACAGCCGCCCAGCAGAGGGGGAAAAGGAAGTAAAAAGAAGTAGAGCAAGAACTTAACGGCACCCCTGTCATTTTGGTGGAAGCAAACAGAGCTAGCACAGCTGCAGGAGTTAAAACACCGCTTGACATCCAGGATAACTTTTATACATTTCTTTGTGAAGGATAAATGGGTCACGAACTGTGGGATTTAGAATGTACAACAGTCAGAAGACCACATGCACGTAGAGTACAACAGAATTCTACACCATCGCTAGCATTTTCCAATGTTCAGTTTGGTGCCACACAATTCTTTAATGAAGGCAAATGCTATTATAAAACTGAGTATATTATTTCATTCAGGTTTAATATGAAAGGGACGGATGCTTAGGAAAGTATTCAAATATAGTAGAATATTCAAAAATATTAGGAATTTCAGTGATCCAAACATCTCATTTTCCTTCAGTATTACATTAAAAGAAGCAGGTGAAATGCTGTCAACTAAAGTGCTAGAATCAAGTTTTTGTACAGAAAATGTTTTCAAGAAAATAGTCTATCAGCAGGTCAGTTCATTTTTTGGCTTATTAAACAAATCTCTCAGTTTTACCATATTTTACGTTCAAGTGTCTGCAATCCTAGAGACATTTCCAAAAATATTGCAGGTTGTTTTTAATCTTGTTTTTAGCAGTTCCTGATGACAGTTTCATAATTAAGTTTTGCACCATAGGCACAAAGGGAATAAATAATTTGAAAGTGGTTGATGTAAAAAAGGTTTTACTTTACTGCAGGCACTACCAACTTTGATCAGATCATTTCAAATTCAAAATTGAAACTGAAAAGCAACTCCTCAGTGCCCAAGCCTCTAAAAAGAAGAAGTTCTAGTCTACTTTTTAGTATGACGAAAGTTCACAGCAGCATTATCAAACAGAAGATTCTGCATGACTGCAAAGTTTTCATCTTATAACATACTTCCACACTGGAGAGAGCTACGTAGCAACAGGTACTCACGCCAATCACAAATACTCAGAGATGACAAATTCCTCCACTTCACTGACTGGGCAAACAGAATTTAACTGACTTATTTGAATCCACAGCAGTGATAGGAATCTAATCCTTGTCTTCCAAATACAGAGCTCCTACTTCCCATTATTAGAAATTGTTGCAACATAGCAGGAAACAATTAACATTAAGCTATACAAACTATGGAGAATTATATGGTTTGAGGTCAACAAGTGCTGCTTGTCTATTAGAAACTTTATCACAGTAGCCCAACTCATCAACAAGTGAAATCTGACCACATTTCAGATTAACATCTGTGAGAATCAGACAGACACTTATCTCAGTATATGAAGCTAAACAGCAAGCAACCCTTCAGACCCGATCAACGCTGTATTTAGCAGAAAGGTGAAAAAAAATCGGAGAACTGCATTTGTAAGAAATAATCTTCTCTGTTGTCAGCAAAAGTTTATCCGTTCTCTTTGGCTCAACTATTTTTAATAACTGGATGATCCTCTTTCCCCATTTAGAGCAAATTAGAGAGAATATCTCCTTGACAGCTATACAACAGGCTTTACCAGGAATAGAAATCAGTGGGTGTATAAACAGGAAAGTTTGAGGATTTAGAGTCTTTTTGCCAATTTTAGTGCACTAACCAGGATTTTAGCTTTCAGAATGGCTACCACCATTCTAGCCTTGCATGGCTTTATCCAAAGGAGCCTCCATTCATTTCTTGGTGTTCCCTTAATAGCGTTTGCAGAGGCTGCAGCACAGAAAAGATTTTTCAGAAACATATTTCAACTTGGGTTCCACTTACATATGTTTAAATTGTGTTATTTTACCCTGTTATTTATTGTTACCATGGTAAGACTAGTACATTTCAATCTTGTTTTCTAGATATGTTACGATGAGCTCCATTTTCAAACCAGATCCTACTTATTTGTGAAAAGCTGCCAATGCACTAGATGAAGGAAGCGGATAAGGGGCTGAAGTTATAGGAACACCATCTGACATGACACGGAAAGGAAGCCATGCTCACACTCAGGGAATCTTGGGATTTGTCACTCATTCGTTACCCGGAGCTGAACAAGAATTCTGCCATTTCCTGGAACCCCTTCCATGACCATACAGATGCCACTGATTTTTCATCTTACAGGGAGCTTTTCTAGCATCTTCTTGTCTACTGGCAGTTTTGACTTAGCCGACACATACAGCCACAAACTCAGAACCATGTAGTTACTGCCTACAATACTCCTCCTAGAAGGAGAGTAATTTGCTCTCATGTTTGCTCCTTCTTATTCCTCAGTAAAGTGAGTTAGTTCCAGAAATATTCAAGCCTTTATCCACTATCAAGGACACTTAGGAAACATTTCAATACTCAGTGCAGCATACTGTAATTTACTATACTTTGGAAGCCTTATTCTTGTGAAAATTTTTGTTAGTACAGTTACTAAAAGTGACAAAATTAGACAACCTGTACTCATGAAATTGTTCCTAGCAGAACACAACCCTCAATAGTAAAGAGGGCAACAAATATAAATTCAATTACAGCAAAAAAAGATCAGTATGTTCAATGTTTTCATTGAACGGTTTTCCAAGATTGAGAACAATATTACTGTAAAATGTTTTTTGTGACATTTCAATGCCAAATGGCTCTGTATTATAAACATCTGGAGGAAGAAAGATTCTTCAAATATTTACCTTAGAATGAGAAGCTAAATATATACTTCCAGGCCTTTTAAAGAACAAACTAATAATTTCAGCTAACTAGCCTAATGTGGGTAGGAGAATATCAACTATTTGGGGAAAAAGTAAGAATAACGTAATTTGATCAGAGAAGTCAGGCTAGAAAGCAAGTAAAACCCGCTCACAAATACATTATTAATATCTCATATTAAGAACAAAAGCAAGAGTAATTTATTATTCACCCTTTAACCACTTCACTTTACCTCGACCATTAGACTAGATTCACTACTGGCGTAGCTCTCTCGGTCTCTTCCAACAGTGCAATGCTAAGGCATATTGTAAAACACAAATACCTGCTTAACTGTATTTTCTCACTGATTTGAAGTATTTCATCAAGTCTCTCCCTAATACTTGGGTTTGTTACCTTTAAAAAGGAAGAGATAACGCGCCCTGTTCATATCCTTTGCATTTTACTAGCAAAATCACCTGAAGTTAACTGTTATAAAAATATGTAAGTATACAGTTTAAAGACAGCTGTAATGAAATACCAAATTGCTCTAAAATTTAAAGCTTGCCCAAGGATTTGGGCAACTCAGTTTGAGAGTAAGCTGATTATTAAAACAGATTTTGCAGTGTTTTCATGCTTGAGTATGATTTTAATCTGTGCGCAACCTTGTCTGAAAAGGGTATCACTTGAAACGGAGTTCTGGTACAGACACACCAGACTTTGCACAACTAACATTATGCAGTTGTTCTACCAGAACCGTACTGAAAAAGAACTTCTTGTTTGCTCCAAACCTAAATAGGATGAGAATCCTTACACATCAGGTATTTTTTTCCCTCCATTTAACACCATGCAGATCTCCACCTTGGAAGTTCAGTCCTGTCACCTACCTAGCCAGACCTGAATAGTTTCAGGGAAAGGATGAGTCAAGTAAATTTTAAACAACCGAAGAGAATGGCGTTTGCACAGTAACTCACACAATTTAGCACTCTATAAAAAATGCAGCGTTTGCTAAAATGCAGTATCATTTTGCCCTTTCTAGAAAAAAGTATAAAAATGACAGACTGACACAAAGGTCAATCATTACTCTGTCTGGCAAAGATATTTATAATAGACATTTAATAAGCAACAAAAAAAGCACTAGCGTAGGCTACTAACATCAGTAATTGTTTTAAATATTGAAAGACAATCATTGCCTCAAGGAATCCAAAATCCCAGCTGAAATGTCAATAAAGGAAAAAATTTAATTTCAGTTCTGGCAGCTGATGCAACCCCAGGTAACATCTTTAGTTGCGTGAACCATCTCTTAAAAGAGCTTGTCAGTAAACCTTCTGAGGCCTGATTTATGAACTCTCATCTCCTCCAAACGTGTAATACTGATATAAGCTGGGTAAGAACATAACATATTGACATAGTACATCTTACTACTTTTTGAAACTTTAAACAAGAGAAATCATTCAAAATCATTCAGATCTCTTTCTAGGATTACCTTATTCCATGTTTTTGATATTAAGAACTTACACTTCTGAGAAAATTGCGTAAGTTACACTAGGGGAAATCAAGTAAGAATTCTAATACCTGTTGTAAAATTGAGCATGTATTAATATGTCACCAAACATATGACATACAGGACCTGACATCTACAAATCATACCACTAGAGTTTCAGGAAAATCCTGGTCTAAATTTATGAAGAGAAGCTTTTAAATAATTTAAACCAGGACAGTTTAAATTGGTAACAGGCAAAATCCAAAACAGATCAGAGGAAAAGCCCTATTCACTTTTATTTATTCTAGTTCAATAATCCCATAATACATCCATAGGATTTTTAACTCCAAATAATTTCTAGAGTAGCACTATTGTTCCTCTGCCTGACCTTTTGCTATCCAAGCCATTCCACAAGCAAAATCTTCTAAGAAGGAAAGGGTGTATTACAGCTGAAAGACATTTCTTCACCATTTGTCTCAGCAACATCTCAGATGACTTTGTGCCAAATGGAAAAAAGTTAAATCCCTGACCAAGCTCTTCAAGTGTAAGTCCAGATGAGATGCCTGCCCTGACATATGTGAAATGAGGCTGGATCAGGCTAGCTTCCTTCTCTGAGTAATTATGATTTTCCTTGATGCCTGGAAGAAAATTTGTCATTGGCTACTTCTCAGCCTTTTGCCCTAAGATCAGTCGACATTTCTGGTCTGGTGCTGACTCCTGCAACCGAGGGATGATGCTGAAGACACCCCCTGCAACTTCTACGTTTTCCTTTGATTTAGAAACTCCCATGCAACTCTTTTCAACCCAAAGCACTAACAAGACGACAATAAGCCCTTCCACAGACTGTCTGAAACACCAAAACCCAACCCTCTATTCACACCTAAAAAGCCACCATACGTTACGAATTAAGAGCCAAAGTCCTACGGTAACATTAATGCAGGCAGCTAATCAAAGCTAAAACCACGATATCCTGAAACCCATGCAAGTCTCCTCCCGACTTTGTGAAAAGCTGCCTCAACAGACTCTTTAAACACGCTAGGTCTTATTTCCAGAGCCCCACGACTACCCAGCCAAGCACAGACCCCATGTGCATATGCGGAAGGCAAGAGAAAACCCCCGGGTTTTTTTAAACACTTTCTTGCGAAAATAGTACTAAATTAAGTATCTCCTTAGAGCTGCAGAAGAGGGGCAGCCGGCTGGTCCCAACACTGCACCGGGAGCGCAGAGGGGATCAGAGGGCAGGAAGAGCTCGGAAACACGAGGGCTGAGGGAAAAGTTGGGGCTGAAGGGCAGAGCCTCCGGGGCAGCAGCGGAGGCGAGCCCCGGGAAGACAAAGC
>NW_008795859.1:1336659-1355984 GCF_000699145.1 Aptenodytes forsteri | reverse complement strand
GGTGAACACCACCAAAATCACACCTGCAGCTGCCATCTCCGTCACGGGGTGCTGGGGTCTGCGGGGGGAAGGCCTGTGGGGCACATGGGGCCGTGCCGCCAGCGGGGGAACCAGGTGAAGGCAGCGGTGGCCCGGGGAACGGGGAACCAGGTGAAGGCGGCGGTGGCCCCTTCCTGCTCCGGGTCGTCCCCCTGGACGACATGCGGCCCCCAGCCCGCAGGGTGCCCCGCACGAGACCGACTGCCGCTCGCTGCCCATCACCAGCTCTTGCAGAGCGTGCCCGGTGCCTGGTCACTACTGGGCTGTAAGCTCCCATCTCCGCTCATTCACGGGAGTTACTGCAGCCTGAGCAAGCCCTTCAGCTCCTGAGCAACTTCAGATACGTGGCTCTGCCCCTGCAAATTATTTAAGTAACAAATGTACAGCTCTTTGAAATCCTTATGGATGGAGAAATTAGCCTACTCTTTCAAGAGCATCTTGCTATTTTATTTCACACTTCTGCTATTATTTTATGCTATATGTAGCTACGGCTTGACTACAAGCAATTAAATGAGGTTCTGCTCGTAAATTGGATTGCATTTGCAAGGGAGATGGGCTGTGCGGGCCTTTCCCACTGTTCATTTTGCATTTCTGATTAAATATTATGTAATTGCTTTATTTACTCTTACTTTAATTTGCAGGGATGGCTGTGTCAACCTCTCCTCCTCTCCTCCCTTCCCTGCGTGAATTGCTCCCACTATGCATGCTGGATTCCTCCAGCCGACAGTTATACAATATTCATAACAGCTTATTATTACCGCGGTGGGGCCAGAGCAGAGTTCAGGTTCATGAGGGCGATAAAGCAAAGGACTTGCAGTCTCAGCACACCTTAGATCTGGCAGGAGGAAGGAGATAAGAGGATGCAGACAAAGTCTCCCTGAAACGCAGGTGCTTGCCCGCTGCAAAACGCAGCTTCAACACTCGACTTCCCTGAGCGAACACTTATTGTAACGAGCACACCCAAGCCGATATGCTAATCTTAGTCACGCTGGTGTAAGCCCAAAGTAACCCCGTTGAAGACAATAGAGTTACTTCAGATTTACTTCAACGTGACAGCATTTACAGATTTACATCTATTTTTGTCCTGCACCTTCCCGGGGAACGGCCCCCCCTGGCTCTTTGGCACTGAATGCTTGCTTTCTCTTTCAAATCCTTTCCAATTCTGCAGGGCAAGTTGTTCTCTTGGACTTTGCTGGATTATTTAAAAAGGGAAATTGGTCCTGTGTTTCCAGAGGAACCTTCGTGGTCTTGTTTTCCTTGCTGGAAATATCTCCATCTTATCTCATCCTTCAGCTGTTACCCCCTCTCCAGGGATGAGTCCTGCGAGGATCTGAGCACCTTTAGTGGGGTGCTGAGTCCCTTTCACTCCTGTTAATGCTCTGGGAAACAGGGTGGAGGGCGATAGCTCAGCACCTTCCAGAGTGCGACCCAGGAGATGTACTTGGGGATTCACTGGAAACACTGTACTTCTGGAAGGAAGGATCTGGCCCTTCAAAAGAGACCGGTGAGGGCAAAGAATATATCTCACTTGCTGAACCACATCAGGCAAGGTCCAAAGCACCGTCAATTCTTGTTAAAAGAGGTATAGCCAAGGGGAAGGGAGAGAAGTGACAGATAAAGGCGAATCTGTCGAGGCCCCATCATCACCTTGATAACCAACTCGCATTGCTACAGCTCCGCGTCTCCAACAGCAGCCGCCAAAGCTTGGTGTCCTGATCGGAAGGGGGCTGTATTTTTGCACAGGGTCTTTCGCATTTACATTTTTGCTATGTGAACATAAAAATAAGGACCTTTACCTAACAGCAGCAAACTCTGTGATGAGCTGGAGATATTAAAATGCCACCACAAAATTATCTTTTTAATAAGCTAACTTTTCTTTGCTGGAAATAACAAGCCTCACCCCACACCAGCCTCTCTGATTAGAAAAGGGACCCAGCCAAGGTGTTATAAATATCCTGAAACTATTTTGTTCTCCAGTGTTGCTCACAACAATGATTTATTTCTAGAGGAGGAACAATCGGGGAAAACCCTTTGTCCTTAAACTCTGTACACAGGCTTGAAGCATTTCATAATTTTGAAGCTTGTGGTTCATATATTCCCTCCTTTCTATTTGTCTACAACTTGCGTTCTAGTTTGCTAAATACATGATGATGTACGGTTTATCTATCTCGCTCGCAGCTCTGAGACCTTTGTGTCTTTTCCTCCTTCCCCCCCCTGAAATTCCACAAATAAATCACTGCTTTGGTAACATTCCTTGGAAGCCTCTGTGTAAAATATCTTTCCCCACTGATTTGTCCTCACTATCTCATGCGCATGCCACTTCTGTTTATCGTACAGTTGCTCATAATCTGGCTATGTTTAAAAATATATATATTACATATATAATACCCACCTACATACAGGAGCAAAATAAGGAGCGTTTCATTATTGTTCTGTACATATATACATAATATATGCACACACATACATACACGATGTGTATAATATAATATGTATATACACTATATGTACACACACATACATGTATATATATGCAGATGATAATGAAACGCTCCTTATTTTATCCCTGTATGTAGGTGGATCCTAAGAAATGCAAGTCACCCACACTTCCCCTTGCCTTAGATTACATATTTGCTAAGCCCGTGAAATTCAATGTGTTTGTGTACACTTCAAACAAAGACCTACACGGACTGTTCAAACACTGCAAAAACAAGAACGGGTGACTTGTGGGTCAAATGTTATTTTTCCTAATGCGATACATAGCCACGATATAAATGTTTTCATAACTCCCACTGTTTGTGCCCAGATTTCCTTGTGTTACAACCAAGATAAACCTTTTATGCACGCTTCTTGCTTCTGATGTCTAAAATTTTGCTGACTCCCAAATTTCAGATGCTGCAGAGTTTTGGGGGTAGACGGTGCCAATTTGTCAGGGAAAAGAAGAGCAGCTGGAACGTGCCGCGAGGCTGATCTGAAGATGTAGGGGTCCATGTCCTGTTTGGAAGGGAGTCGATGACGCACAGGCAGGTGTTTTCTTAGTGTCATATTTTATTTACAAAACATACATTGCAATGATCTCCCTCCAGCAACAAACCCTACAAACTGCAGGCAGGCGGCTACACCACGCGGGACCTGGTGAGGAGCTCGGGGTTGGCCGCTGCTCCGGAGCCTCTGACTTAGCCTTGGGGCTCACCAAGGACTCAGACCACGTGCAGAAGCCAAATGAAGCTCCATCCCCAGACACCCCGCAGCAGGATGCCTGCCGGAGACTTCGTTACACTCTCTCTTCTTGCTGGTGTATGCCAGAGCCGGGCCTTGATTTCCACTGAGCCCAACATTTCGCAGCCTCAACAGCTGGTTTCCATCTGAAATCTCCCACCAACAGAAGCTGTCAACAACGATGACAAGTCCATCTCAAGTTTGTTAAAATCACATTTTTGATTAAAAATGTTAAAAGATTCTGCTTGGAAAATTTCGAGACAGGCTATTTTGACATGGGAGAAATGTGATTTGCCGTTCCTCCCCTCCTCCTATTTCTTTTTTTTTTTTTTTTTTGGTAAAAGTTGATGTACTTCATGGGTTTCTGATGAAAGGTATTTTCAAACGGAAAAATGTTCTATTGGTGAGTTTTGGAAGGTTCATACTGGCAAAAATACTACCAATAAAATCCTTCTCATATAAAAATGTCAGAAGTCGCTTTTTTTCTAATATAGCAGTGACCACAATAGGATTTTTCCTGCTATAGCTATTTGGATTAAGAAAACAGCACATTCCACCCTTTGGTGTATTTCTTATATGAATCTGACTTTTAAGGCTAGACCAGGCACAAGAGCCATTTTGATGTGTCCCGTCTGTGGTTGAGCATCCCTGGGCAAGCGTGGCATTCGTCTGCTCCGTCACTTAGAAAAAGAGGAGAAACAGCGCTAAAGGAGGCTTTGTCCTACTTTAAGTGGAGAACAGCCGTAGTGGATCAGTTGACGCTGCTTTGGCAAGGAGTGGAGCCCCCGTCTTCCCCTCTTCGGTCAGGAATCTCTATGCTCCGCCAAAGCCTGAGTTTCATAATCGGCTAGAAAGCTCTTGCGGGTTTCCACGGGGCTCAGCTGAGCCATTCACGGAGGGGAAAGGGAAAAACATATGCGGCAGCCAGTGCTATACAGCCAGCAAAGGGCTTTTCAGCCCTTCTTCAACTGGTTTATGGTGGGGAAAGCGTAATTTGCCTTCGCTCTTTGCTGTGCGAGGGGAGAGGTGGTGGGGAGCGGAGTGGCTCTCTGCATGGCTCGTCTTGGTCTGCCTGGATGTGGTTATAGAGGGATGCGAATTGTCCCATGGTGTGGAGCAGACTTTGCAAGATGGGGAGAGGCAACTGCTTCTCAGATTAAGTGGGACATTTTGTGTAGCTTCAGCTTCACGTGGCTTGAAGAAAGCACTTTGTGGATGTTCCTCGTTGCATTGGCCAGAAATGCACATTAGCAGCCTGAGACCTGCAAGTGGCTGGGCTGGAACATGGCTGGTTTCTTTGCTTCCTCTGATTTTACCCCAGCATAACTCTGCTTCATGGATGAGCTGCTTCTCTAATTAAAACCGATGAAAAAGGAGGACGAGGAGGGCTGCCGGGGGAGTGGGAAAGTGGAAATAAGATGAAGGTCTGTTGATTTGCTCTTGGTCAAATGGCTGCTGTGCCTCTGCGGAGGACCAGTGGGAGACACATCACTGAACACAAGATGCAGGCACAAGAAAGAGATCTTCCACTCACCCTGAGGATCCCTGACTCCACTGGGGATTTTGAAACACAGATGAAATACGTGGGAAATCCCACCTGCAGGTGCCTGCAGGCTTCCTGAAGGTTGGTGCACCAAAGCCTTCCCAGGCCTGGGACAGGTTACATGTCTTCAGAGGGCAGTGGCTTTGCTGGTCCAGGTTTTATTTTCCCTTACACTCCTGAAAATCCAGAACAATCCAGCTGATGGCTCTCGGACACCTGGAGTTTCTGCTTACATGCAGCATTTGAAAACGTGGTCTACTGTGGAGGTAGCTGCCACGTGTGCTTATTTATTTGTTTCTATTCTCACCTCCTCCTTGCTGCTTGCTGCTTGCGAGCCTGGCAGATTTTCAGGAGCTGGGCTGCTCTTACATACCGTTGCGCCAAAATCAGTACGAAAGGATTTGGAGGAATCCATGGCTGGAGTCGCCTTTGATCCCTGGGTTCCTTTCTGGTTTGTCCACACAGCTCGGGCACGCCATTGTGAGCTGCTGCTTTGCCCTGGGGCATCCTCTGCTGTTGGCATCCCTCAGGACCGGGCATAACATGGAGGACGAGGTCTCCAGGCATGCCGCTTGGTGAGTGCTGCCTTTGCTGCAGCCGCCTTCGGCTGCCGCGTGACGGCAGGTGTGGTCTCACGCTGGCTCTCCTGAGCACACAGCCACTTACAAGAGCAGCATCTCCCAGGTCCCCAAGAAAGCGTGGCCAGAGTTCAAGCCTGTATAATTAATGGTAATTATCCGGTTGAGGGAGCAGGTATGAAGCTGATTTAACTCATCCGAAATCCTCAGCCTGAGTTGCACTGAGCTGTGTTCCTGGCGCAACAGACTTGCACCCGCATCCAGAGGATGCCTTAAGCGACTCAAGGAAAACCTCTTTCTCCTGGTCTCTCCTCCACGTTGTGGGCAGCCTCAGCCGGGCAGAGCCCCTGGCACCCCTTGGAGAGGACGTGGGGGCTCAGCCCAGCAGCGGAGAGGGACACCTTCTAGATCTCCGGCATGCCAGAGAGCTTGCAAAGCGCTGCGGGGTGCACCCGATGGAAAGGTGGGCAGGGCTCACCGCGGCATCCACGGGGCTTTGGGTGCTGGTGTGAGATGGTTTAAAACAAACGTGACCCGTGTAGCTGCAATCCTGTTTCTGGCTCGCAGCACAGACAGACCCAAAGTGATGGAGCCAGGCTCTCTCCCATGCCAGTTTCCAGCCGGGTGCCTTTGGTGATAAATCACGAGTGTTTCAGTTCGGGTGCAGTGATAAATCTAAGGGCTGTGAATGATAGCATACACAATAGTGGTTTTTAGCCAATAAATTGGGCTTTTACGTAAATGCTTCCATACACACGTACACTGTCAGGCAGCAGGTAAGACAGGAGAGTCAGAAGCATTAATCTGTGGAGAAAAGAGAGCCTTGGAAACTTGCCACTTTTGTTCCAGTCTCTGCTCTCTGGGAACTTGATTTTCCCCTTCTTTCTCTCCATGTTTTACTTCATGTGATTTTTTTCCTTTTAAAAGTAGACGCCTCGTTTGCGGTAAGAACACCCTGCGCGTGTTTGCGCAGCGGGTGAGATTCAGCCCGATGCAAGACTGGGATCGGGTGAGACTTCAGCATCGCATCGGCTCCGGGTCAGCCAGCCGGACATGGGGGCTGACGTTAAACTTCTGCCTCAGAGCAAATGGCTGTGTGCATGGGCAGTCTGTTTCTTCCATTTAAAAAGAAAAAAAAAAGCATTCACCCTGCAGCCAGGACAGCTTTGATTATTCAAGGATGCATTTAGGATTCAAATGTGTCATTACATCTTGTTACCAAAGTCCCGTCCTGCCCTCCCATTCCCTTCCAGGGGATGCTCACCACCCAGCTTGGTGGGTTTGGGTTTATTATAAAGGGGGATTGCAGAAATTAATGTGCTTTGTGGGAAAGGGAATGGAGTACAAAGGCAAACTATGGGCAGAGAGTGAAACCTGAGTGTATGTTGCCTTGGACAATCATGGCACATACAAAAAGGGAATGAGCGTTGTAAAGAGGAGAGGACTGCACCGGTCCTTTCAGCTCAAGCACTCAGCACTGTCATATTGGATCCGGCTGCAGCAGAGGGATGGACCTCGCATTTCTATCCAGGTACACATCAGACAGGACTCACGGCCAGCCGCTGGGAGCCATCCCAGCTTGGCCCGTGGCTGCTGAGCCGGCACAAGCCAGGATGCGCCTGGTGACAGTAGCCGTCACATCAAAGCTGGAGCGGGGAAGAGATGCCCCATGCGAGGCTCTACAGACCTGGCGAGGATCAGACCAAACCTTCTCATGGCACCTCCCAACACTCTCATTGATTCAGCACATGCAACTTGCCCAAACCTGCCACGGGGACAGGTCCCCTCCCGTTGCACACGAGGAGAAAAAGTGGATTTTGAGGCCGAGAGGCAGTTATTTTAGAAGGAAAGTTGTTTGTGAAAGTTTGTGCACACCTGAAGGTTTATCTGATGATAACTTGAACCATCAGAGCTTCTCCTTTGTACCTCCTCATGGGAGATACATCCCAACACAACTGCCTCTTCCCAGGTAGTTCAGCCTAAAACACAAGCGTCTGGAGATGAAGCAGGAACATTTCTGGAGATGGAGAAACCCTGCTGAGGGTCAGAGAAGCCCCATGCACCCGCACAGCCTGCTTCTCTGCAGCCTCCACCAAAGACAAAAGCCTTGGTGGCCTCCAGACCTTGGGCTCGACTTTCACTCCTTTTCCAATACCGTTTGACTTCCCTGCAAAGAGTTCCCTCCGTGCTAAGCTTGCTGTGAATTTAACTTTTCTAACACGGGGTGAGGAAGGGACCAGTGAGAGCTGCTCCTGGGTAACTCCATGCACCGATGGATTTACACCACAAGCTCCTCAGGAGAGGGGGTTCGCTCCGGGCAGTGCCTGCATGGGGGATGCTTCACCCCAGCTCCTGGCTCAGTGGTCCCCCTCTGCCAAGCCATCCTACCTTTGCCACTTCTCCCAATGCAACCTCAAACAAGTGTTGGGTATTTTTTTTCTCGGTAGCATGTAGGTCACTGGAGAGCCTTAGGGACCTGACAGCTGACATTCATCCTTGGTTTTGAATCTGTGCGTCAAGCTTTCTGGAGGCGATAGAAGTGCAGTTGCTGGTGAGACCTACTGCCTTTTGTGTGGCTTCAATTAAATGTCTTTCTCGGCGTGGGATAGTTGCCAGAGCTCTTTTTTTTTATTGAAAGAAACAGTTTTATTTAGATATATATAGAAAAAGTCCCACCTGGCTTTTTGGAAGGGTTTCAGCTGGAATGTAACAGATCCCATATTCTTCTATAAAAAGGTGAGCTGTATTTTTCAGCTGAACTTTTCTCCCTTTTATAGCTGTGATTTGGCACACACGAGGCGTAAGCAGCGGCAAGGTCGCTGCCCTTCCCCAGCTGAGGAAGGAAAGCCGTGGCACGTGCCGGGGCCGGCGTTACGGGGGCAACTGCTGAGGACAAGCCCGGGGGGCACATGAGCTGTGGGCTGACCCCCGAGACCTGCTCGCCATTGGGGTCTGTGCAGGAGCCCTGGGGTGGCTCAGAGACCCCGGGAAATGTGTGTCCTGGCTGCTGTGGAGCCTGCCCTGCTGATGAGATGCATTCACAGCCATGACCTCCAGAGAGGACCCATGGGGACGGTCATGCTGGAGCATGTGCTTCTTTTCCCAGCCTTTATTTGCTTTGTCTTCACTGCTCTTTCAACCCAGGCTAACACCATCTCTCTATTTTAACAACAGCGTAAGCATGGACAACAGGTCAAAACAAGGGAAGCAGCCACCATTTCCTCTGTTTTCTTTCTTCCTGCACCCTTTTAAATTTTGGTTGCTCAGATGACCTTTTCCAAACCCTAGTGTCCTCCTCCCTCGTGAGCCATGCTGCCTGGTGTCCCCTGCACCGTGTCCAGGTGCTTCGGTCCTGGGGACTGGAGGTGGAGGTGGTACAAGCCAGCAGCTCTTCGCTGCAGTGTTACATTGTTCGGCTGCAGATGCATTTTAATTAATTTATTTAATTATTTTTTTATTAAGGTTGCACTTATTTTTATTATGCATTTACTTATCAAGGGTGCATATTGCAGTCTCTTCCCAGCCCCAGCTAGTGAAGCAACCTCCCCCGTCTCATCCAGACTCACTCCTTCCAGCAGCAGCAGGCGATGCCAGAAACACTCCAGGAGCTGCAGCACCTGGGCCCAGGTGTAACATTTGCATGAGAAAGCGGGGAGCGGTGAGGAGACAAGTCCAAAGGCAAATAGTGTGAATCACTTGGTGAAACTGCGGTACCGCTGCTGAATTCCCCGGGGCTTAAAACCAGGGCGCAAGGAGGGATTGGAAATCCCAGGGGTGCAAGCAGCCAGGATGATGAGAACACACTCGACCTGAGTGACCTGAGCAATCTGATTTAGTTGAAGATGTCCCTGCCCATGGCAGGGGGGTTGGACTAGACGACCTTTAGAGGTCCCTTCCAACCCAAACTATTCTATCATTCTATGATTCTATGATCCTCGTGTGCTGGGAGCTCGGCCAGGCTGACGAGCTCATTTCTGTTTGGTGTTTTTTATTGTGCTCTGATTAATATGGAAATTGTCATATATGCCCATGCTGGGTGACCACACATCCCTGTGCTTTTACTGGTCCTGCTCTGGAAATGCCTTTCAGGCTGCAGGGTGTCCCCCGCTCCCCTGGGTTGCAGCGGGAGCATGAAGCGATGCTTTATATCCTCCGCTCGCTGCTCCCAGGTTCTCCCAAGCACAGCCTTTAAATGCTGTGCCATCAACTGCTTGATTAATTAATGCTCTTCTCTTTCATTTGTTTGACGATGGTACTCAGTGATGTGACTGAAACTCACCTCCCAAGGCGGAGACAGTCTCATGCACTGAAACAGGCCGGACGTGTATTTGTAGTAAAACAGTATTTTCCGCTCAGGATTTGAAGTTTCCGGTCATTTCCTTGTCCCTCTCTGAGTCACATGCCAAGTCTTTTCTGTTGTTTATTGCAGATGTTGAAGGTTACAAGAACCCGGGAGTTAAGTGCTTGGCTTTCGGAGGGAGAAGGAAGCGAGCAGCAGGATGAGCTCTCGCTGCTCATTGGCACCAGGCACCCGAGCTTATGGCAAAACTTCCAGGGAGCTCCAGTTTATATATATTATTATAGAAATAATGTATTGGAAAAAGCACGTGGCAGGGATTAAGGCCACTCCACGTGATTGCTCCGCTCAGCCAAAAGAGGTGAGGGATCAGCCGTGTCGTCCTAGCCTGGAGATCAGCACAGCAGGGCTGGCTGTCCGTCCGTCTGTCTGCTCAGGGCTCCTGCTGGCTGCTCCTGGGCCCCAGAAGCGGCAGGCTTGTGGCACCGGAGGGGCTGGGGGGCTGCAGTGCTGGGTGGGTGAGCGAGGGTGCCCTCCTCCACCGCCACTTCAGCAAATATTCCTTAATGCGGCTTCTTGCCTCTGCCTGCAGGCAGGGATTTAAGCCAGAAACACTGTCAGTCGGGTTTGTCCTGCCAGCCTCAGCTCACCTTGGAGGTGTCAGCCCTGCAACGGTGCTTAACCCGTGATGCATCTCCGCAGCCTCCCCAGCTGGATGCTGGCACCGGTCAGGGCTGGATCCTAAAAGCTGATACCCTGGCATTTCCCTCCTCACCCTTACACCCCGGATTTCCAAACTCTTCAGCAGTCAATAGACATTCAGAGCACTGAGAAGCTTCAACACATGGATGAGGCAGGGGTCTGCGGGCTGTCGGCATGCCGGGCTTGTGCTGCAGTGCCAGAAGGGAGCCAGGTTGTGGTCTGGTATTTGCCTGGTCTGCTCTGTGCTGGGGCAGAGTCAGGTCCCCTGGCAGGGAGAATGAGAGGAGCTGCTGGAAAATCTCTCTCCCAAGCCCAGCAGCAGCAGTTTGCTGCAGGCGGAGGGAGCAGGCTGAGCTCTCTCCATTAGGCAACGTGCTTTTCCCACTCCGGTGGGTCCATGCTTAACTCGCCGTCAGTCAGAGAAAGAGGACACATGCAGAGATGTGTGGCAATGTGGGGCCTTCCCAAAGTGTTGGGCTCTCGCATTGGGCTGGGGTGGCAGATCCACAGAGGACCAGACAGGCTGTCAGGAGCACTGAGCATCAAAGATGCTGTGCAGCCACTGGAGCTTTAGGGTTGGGTTTCTTCTTTGTGGGGGTGCATCCCAGGGTGTAAAGCCCCCATTTCTGATGCACGGGGGTCCACAGCCCTCCTGGCATGCGCGGGGGTGGGAGCAGCAGGGATATAGACCGTATGGCTGATGCACGGGGGTCCACAGCCCTCCTGGCATGCGCGGGGGTGGGAGCAGCAGGGATATAGGGACCGTATGGCAGTGGGGCCATCCCTCCACCGTGCCAACTGCCAGCTGCATCGCCTCACTCACCCCCAGCTTTGGGGACACCAATTTTTCCTGGAGGGATGGGTGAGACTTCCTGCAGAGCCCAGCTGGGCAGGGGTGCCGGGGTGCCCTCCCTCCCCCCCTCCCCCCTGGAATTTCAGAGCCTGTTGGACCATTTTGTAACCCAAAAGAGGATTTCCCACTGGCAAGGGCTGCACCTGCCCTCTGAGAGCAGCACGTCCAGCTACCTCCTTTCATCCTCTTGCAGGAGCAAAAAATTTAACAATGAAAATGGAGCTGACGACAGCGCTAATTGCTTAAGAGATGGCATGGCAGCCTGGGGCCGGGGGGGTGGCACGCCACGGGGTTTTAAAACCACAGATGATTGCCCAGTGGGATATTTTGCAGGCTCAGAAGGAGATGGGAGAAGGCTCTGCGCTGAGCTGGGGAATACACTGCACAGGCGGGTTTCTAGAAGCAGCACAAGTTGAGCTGGTAAATTATAAAATGCCACACTTGAGGTCTGTTATATAATGTCCCTTTACAGAACCTGGGAGCTAAATATAAAAGAGAGTTACATTTTGGGCTGGTGTAAAATGATGCTCCAGAACGGGTTTGTGTGGGAAGGAGTGCTCTGCAGAGCTGTGAGAAACGGAAAGGCTTTCGGGACCCTGGGTTCGCTCCCAGCCTCCATCGCTTGTTTTCTCTGCAACCTTGCGAAAAACATTTACTCCCCGGGTCTCAGTTTCCCTCTCTTTAAATCAGGAACAATAAAACCTCCATTTCCTTGCAGCTGCGTTGTCAAGATTAATTCATGTTTGCAAAGTGACCTGAGAATCTATAGAAACCCGAACAGAATATAATTATCCCGATCTAAACTTGGCATATAGTATCAGCGGGCCAAATTCCCCTCCCACACTGGAGGAGAAGGGGTTGTGTCAGCGTAGCCGAGAGGAAAATTCCAGCCACCGTTCCTAACCAAAATATCCAGAAGATAAAAGCCTTTTCGGGCTGAGACCATTTTGTTTTCCTTGAGGAAATTCCCTCCTTCATTAGCTCCGAGCAGAAGGATCAGCTCCCACACAAATCGGCTCATGCCAAAGTGTGGAGGGGGTTAATGGGAGTTTTGGATGGCTCATCGTTCCCCTCCGGGGTGGTATCGATGACGCTGGGCTCCTGAAGGACCTGCTGCCGCTGTCACGGGCTCATGCAGCTTGCAGGTGACAAAGCCAGGAGCATCTCCTGTGGGAAACGCAAGCGGGAGCGGAGCAAAGTAGAAATGCAGAGAGATGCTGTATGTGCCGGGATCCAGCCTGCTTGGCAATGATTTGGGGCCATTTTGCACACCCCTGGCTCCTGCCCTTTTTCTCTTCAGCTGTATTTCCACCACCAAGCCCAGCGTGGCCCTCACTGTCCTGCTCTGCTCAGAGGATGCTCCCTCCTGTCCCTGTTCTCCATGAAATGCTGGGAACCACCCCGGCCCGTCTTCCTTCTTCCTGGCTGCATGCAGAATGAAGACTGCAGACGCTGGGCTAGTCACAGAAGAGCTAGGTGGATTTTCGGGTCAGGTTTGACCGCTCAGTTTGGGGGCTCAGGGAAGCCAGGTACAGACTGAAGGAGGGCTGAAGCATGGGAGGTCAGAGGAAAGCCTGGCTGGGATAAGCAGGGGATGGTGCTGCCGCAGCCTTGCTCCCACAGTGGTGGAGGGACGCAAAGATTGAACTAGGATCAGCTTAGTTCAGCTTCTCTCTCAGCCTAGAGAGAGCAAGGGGCAGCTAACGGAAGGCCTGCTCTGGCCAGTGAGATCAGGGAACAGCTTGCCTGGGCTCACATCCCTTGCTCATTTCCCCCCTGGAGGTGGTTCATGCCCCATTCATGGGTTGCCTGCAGATGGGAGAGGGGGGGACCACTGCATCCCCTGTCTTTTGCTAGGATGCAGATGATGCAGAGCACTGTGGTCCCTGAGCAGAGGCCAAAATGGGGATGTAAGAGCCCTGGGAAGCCTCGTCACACCCCTTGCAGCCCTCCCCGCTGCGCAGTGCCCATCAGGAGCCGTGTTTCGCAGCCCATGCCTGGCTGCATGGCTGGGACCTGGCCAAAGCAGATGCGCAGCCCCTCCAGGTACGGTGTGTGGTTTCTTAAACCATCTGATCAGCCAGGCCTGATCCTGTGCCTGTGAAATCCAGCCGAATCACTAGGAAAAATGTTTTCTGACAGGATGGAGATTTGCAGGGGAGTTGCCAAGCAACTGGCACAGCTCTGCCGCCTCCTGCACCTCTCCTCCCTCCGAGCAGTGAGCAGGCAGGGGATGGCTGCACCCCTGCATCCCTCTGCCTGGGCCAGTCCAGCGCTCCCTGGCCGTGCCAGCCTTCCTCTGCCTGCCCGGGGAGGTACCATGGGGAAAGGCAGGGACCACTCGCGGCTGGTGGGACATGATGCTCCTGGCCAGTGGGGATGACAGCTCCTGCATCGCCATCAGCAGCAGGGTTAGAAATGGGCTCTCTCTTCCAACCCGTCTCTGAGCTGTGCAGCTTCCTTTTGAACTAGTCCCAGAAATGTGTGCTAACACACCGAGCAAAACACCCAGGAAGACTCATTATAACCCAGCTTTGATTAGTGTCCCCTCTGCATTTCCCTGGGGGTCGCTTCAGATTTACACTAAGAGAAATATGCAGCCTGAACCCTCGGGATTTTCTTTTTTAAATCTTTAATTTAAATCGACTCTTGAGTAACAACCGCCTGTTACAAAAATCAGCTGATGTCCCTCATAAAGCCTTGGACCTGTGGCGAGGGGCATGAAGCAACGGCTGATGGGAGGGGAGGCAACTGATAGCTGTGATCTTGCAAAAGATCAGTTGCTGAGTGAGTGGCAATAAACAGCAAATCCAGCCAGCTCGTAGAAATGGCAAATGGACCAGACTGTTCAGAACAATCTGTTCCTTCTCCAGAGAAGGGCTGCGGTACTGGCGGTAGGCTGGGAAAGCGGCTATTCTCAGCGTGAAGCTGGTCTGAAATTCTGCTTCAGAAAAATGGCAGGGCCAAGACAGGGTAATTACTAGAAGACATGTCCTAAATCAAATAAAAAGGCTGCAAGTGGCTTTGCTGGGCTGACTCTTCTCCAGGGAGGTTTGTGCTGAAGGAGCCCTGCTCTGCCTCGTCCCACGGACCTGCTCGCTGCTGTGTCCACGGCTTTCTGCTCTGGCAGTGCAGCTGCCAGGCTGATGCTCGGGCAGGGAAACCCTCCTGATCCACTTCGGGTCGTTTGACTGCGTTTGGCTGTGCACTTTACTGTCTCATACCGTCACCTACTTAATCGGGCATTAACGTCACTGAGCCAGAAGGACAGCAGTTGGTGCACCCAGTTTCTGCAATTGCTGTTGGAAGGGGACACCCCAGAGTGCCCAAACCTCTCCCATAAACCCCAAATTGGGGAGACAGAAAGGTCTGGGACTGTCCATATCAACACCATGCCAGGCTGGACCTGGGGTGCAACTCCTCCAGGCAGATATATTTCAGTTGTCTGTCTTTCCTTGGGGCTTGTGGGCTCCCCCAGGATACTTTCCTCCTGTGCCCAACCCAGAAATCAAGTGGCCTTCATTTGATTTGGAAAAGAAAAGTAAAAGAAGATAAACTGAATGCAGGTGGTGCAGAACACCCATACAGTGGTTTAATTAATTGCCTTTAAATGTTAATTCAAAATAGTTTCCCTGAATGATCTTATATAGGCAAATCCTCAGTTGCCTTAAGCCACTTCCAGAGTGTGTTCAACTAATAAGGTATTCTTAGTCCTGATGAAGAGCATTGCACGGGATGGTAATCAGGAATGATTAATTGGAAATAACTCTTCTAAATCAGGCTGTACCTGCTGCACTCTCCAGTGCTGCCCAGCTCTGCCTAGAGCTGATGGGGAGCCATCAGGGGGCACAGGGAAGGGACTCCCCCCGTGATGTGCTGATTTCTCAGCCACAAATCACCCTCCCACCCCTCTTCCCAGTGCTCTCCAGCCAGATCTGGCACGGAGGGTTTCCAGCACGGCTTCTAGATTTGCCAGCAGACTTCCCTTGGGGAGAAGAGGATCTGGAAGGTCACAGGAGGAATTTATTAGCTCGGCTTAGCCATAGCCAAGTGCCCCATCAGACCTTCAGAGCTATCGCACTGCATATCCCACTCCTGAGCAAGACTGCCTCCTGCTTGGGTTTTATGCTGTAAAAAGCTGTGTCCCTCCAAAACTGCTGAGGGATCAGCAGCCCTGCTAAGAACATTACTTTGTGCAGCTTTGCCAGGCAAAAAAAAATCTCTGCACAGAGAACCCCATTCCAGGTCAGGCAAGACCCCGTGTGACAGCAGCTCTGTGATGGCTCTGTCCTTGAGTCCTCTGTTCTTTTCTCTTGCTTTAGCTAAAATCTTCCCGCAGCGTATGAGTGCTTGCTACGAGCCAGGTTTGACCTCAAGTCAGTGAAATTTTTGGAGGTCTTTTCTTGCTTTCAGACAGCAGCGCGTCTTCAGCTATTTTGCTTCTGTGTTTTCCCACCTGCAGCAGCAGCCTTTGAGCAGTAATTCAGCACGGTGTACCTGCTGCAGTCAAAGCCATCTGTAAGTTAGCATAGAGGGATGAAGCAAATCCATGTTATTAGGCTCTGCTGGAGGGGCTGAGCCTGCAGTGGAAAAGAGTTTTGCTGTCCCAAAGTCAAGGCCTGGGGAACTTGCTCCTAAAATGATGCTTTAAAAAATACCAAGTAATGCCATGAAAGAGTCAGTTCACTGCTGGAAATCACATTTCACTCGGTGTCAGCAATTCAGAAGAAACCCATCTGGAGGAAATTATGATGACAATTTCCTCTTTGAGTGAAGAGGAATTACAGCTGTAATTCCTCTTTGCTGTAATCGAGGAGGCAGCGAACAGCCTCCTCTCCCCTTAATACCAATTACTCTTAAAACTTGAAGCCATGTGCCCATACAGACATCTCTATCCCATCCTGCTACCTAGAGGCCATTGCTGCTGCACTTGCAGGCTGTCAGGAAAAACATACCCAGAGGTGAAACCCAGCTACTTTTGTGCTGTTTTGTTGTCTCTAATGATGTATATGCACTTGTTATTTTTACACTGTAAATTTTCAGTGTGAGAAGGATGTCCTGCTGCATGCTTCTAGCGTGCCTGGCATATTTGGCTCTCACTTTGTTGAGATTTTAAGTGTTAAGGAAAATAGCATCAGAAGTTTGCAGTCTTGTTTTGGATGCTGGGCATGAGAGCCTTCTCTTCTGGAAGGATGCGTGCTGAGGAAGGGCAGGCAAGAAGAAGCGATATCGTGCAGGGAGAGAACGGCTCAGCATTTGCGGACTAGACAGCGTGTATTTTGAAAGAAACCTTTTCTGTAAGAAACACCTGGAGCAAAACTGAGGCCAATTGCAAAAGGCTGCAGGTCTACAACTCTCAATGTGTTTGCAATGCTTTTAGGATCAAAACTGGTCTTGCCCATTGAAGACTGGTATGGTTCATGCACATATGAAGATAACCGTTCATCGGAGGAAATAAATAAAAATCTGGGTAGAGAATGCACTCATGGGAGGCCATTCCCAAGCAGAGTCTTGGTAAAGTGACACCATGAGGCCAAGGTATCACTCCAGGTCCATGGGACAACGTTTCAGCAAAGATGGGCCTAGCGAGTGTCTGAATTCAGGACCTCTTCTGTAAGGTTTTGCCATCGGACTGCTGGCTGAGAAGATCTTTCCCCATGACCAGCTGCCTTAGCAGTCGTCAGCATCTTCCTGCTCCTCCCAGCGCTGCTGCTGGAGCTGACGGGAGTTTGATTATGATTTAATCCAGGCTTTTAGAGGAGGGAAAAAAGAAAGTTTTGACAGTTCCATATATAGTCCTCTGACTCACAGATTTCACGTGTCAAACACCAAAGACGGGTTAAGTAGAATTAAGTTCTGGATTTGTTATAAATAGGCATTAAGTAACATGAATGTATTACATTTGCATGAAAATATGGGTCTGATTCTCTAGCTTACCCCAGAGATTTTCTTTGATGTTGATGGGATGCTCCCAGGTAGGTGAGCTCAGATCAGTGCCAGCCCAGCTCTGACTGTCCCCTGCAGCCACCATTTAACTGGACCCTGTGAGACGGGAAAATCATTGCTGAAATCAGGGAGGATTTACGCTGCTTGCACAGATCAGAATTTGGCCCTTAAAATAGTATAAGTAGTTTTAATTAGACCCCAAATCTGCAGCTGAAGCAATAATTTCTCCACGTCAATCAGTGCTAAACGTACCTATTAAATCAGGGAAGATGCGTTAAGATGAAAATTGCATAGAAAGTCACTTTTCTTCTGTTTCTCCCAGAAGATGGAGATTCATTGGATTCAGATGTCACAGGCAATCTCATCCTGCTCCCATTACCTGCTCAGCTACAGCTTAAAGGTCCATCCAGACAATAAAGTCACCCTCACTCAGACCAAGTCTGACAGTTGAGCATTGTTTGGGTGAAAACAGTCCCCTTTAGTAAAATAAATGCTTCTGCAATGAGTGTGACAGACACAGACTCTACCAAATCAGATCCCTCCTCAATAGTTTAATTTACTGACTTGCTCGTTGTTGAACAATTGAGAATTGGTCCATGGAGAAGGAACACAAAAAGGGCAGACAATGTAGGCTGTATTTTGAGGCTGGACTAGTCCAAGCTAAGGGAAACCAGGCTTTTGAGCCACCCAGTGGCATTGTTTCTGGAAAAATAATGTCCACCCCTGCAGCTCTATCTTTATTCTGAACTGGAGGTTTGGCCCTATTTCTGCTGAGGGTGAAGAGAAGCAAACTGGAGAGAAGGGATCTGCAATATGACACAGCCAGGGCCACTGAGACAGAGGTTGTCGTTATTATCCCACAGAGCTGTTGATCATGCAGGAACAGCATGAAAAGCTCCGGGAGCTTCCCCCAGCGCAGGCGGAACCCTCAGGCTCTGGTGCCTTCCCAGCTCTGCCCTTGGTTGCAATTTTTCTTATCTAACACCACATTCTGCTTTCTGCCATGAAAATCGTTTCCAATTAAATGCATCCTCAGAGCCTATCTGGCTGTGAATTAGCCTGGAACTTGATGGCTGGCTTGTTAGCTCATCAAAGTCTCCAGGATAATGGGGAGGTGCAGCCTCAAGAGCGATGTGCTGGTTGGGGATTTTGCTCATTGCCTTGAACTCGCCGCAGCTCTGCAAACTGGGACGCGGATGCCCTTTGCTCACCTTCAGCGCTTCTCTATTCCCCTTCATCCCAGAGCTGAGTAAGCAACACCAGGGCTACAAAACACAGCCCTGCTGCAGCCTCCAGCGCTGTCTCGTTCTTCTGCCCTCCAGGGATCTCAGGGTTTGCTGAGTCCCTGGGAAGGAGCCGACCACGTGCTCCAGCTTATGGGGGGGAGGATTATCATGGCTCTTGTGACTCAGTCCATGGCTCCCGTGTGCTTCCCTGCATGGAAAGGAGAGAAGCAGGTGTGAATCCTCAATTTGTCCCCTATATTGGCTGCCTAAACAGTCTCTGTCCCCAGGGACCTTCCCCAGGTTGGCAGTGCCAACCATTGCTGCTGTCCCGATGGCGGGCACCTCGAGGGTGTCTGGATGCCGAGGGCAATGTCAGTGATGTGGTGATTGCTGCCTCTCCATGAGCAAAACAGATAGAAACCAGGTAGGAAGCCCAGGGAGCTGGCTGCGGGGCTGGCAAGGAAGGGGAGGGAACGGCAGCTTTGTGGCCCAGAAGCGTTGCTGGGGACGGCAAAGCCCCGGGTGCTGCTTTCTGGTCAGAGCGAAAGGCTTCAAAGTCCCAGGTTATGGGACGATTCAAACACTGCAAAGGGAAGCAAGAACCGGTAAAATGAGGGTTTCTGCTTGTTGTGGGCACGCAGCCAGGGAGACATCAGAGCACATGCTTCAGGGCTGGTTTTGAGGCATGGAAATCCCTTTGGTCCATGTAGCGTGGGCTCCCAGCCCTCCCCAAGGGGCAGGTGGGGGTGCTCCAGCCACCCCCTTGCTCTGTCCTCCTTGGTGACGGTCCCCATGGAGACCCCGTCCACACTCCGGTGTGATGACGCTGTCCTGACAACCAGGCCAGTGCCTGTTCCACAGAGCCTGGGCCAGTGCAAGGCGCAGGACGGGACCAGGACCGGCTCCCTGCAAAGTTCTCGTC
>NW_008795859.1:1318962-1336401 GCF_000699145.1 Aptenodytes forsteri | reverse complement strand
CTACCCGACTGCCGCCGTGGTCCCATCCCCTGGCTGGAAAGGAACCACAGCACCCTGCGGTAGGGTGAGCAGCGTTGGGGGGGGACAGGGGAGCCTGCACAGCTGCAGCGGGGCTGGGGGGGACCAGCTTTGGGGGTGAGGGCTGTGGGGTAACCCCCAGTGCCGTCCCTGGCTGCACCGGGATGGGGGCTGAATCCAGGCAATATCCCCCACTCGTGCTCCCCGGGGGCTCTGCCTGCCAGCACGGGGGGGCCTGGCCTCACCGGGATTTCTATGGAAACCCAGGTACTGAACAGGGTGGAATAGCTCAAACCATCTGTTCTTCCCCTACTTATAAACTCGATAAGAGCGTGTTTCGCGATGACATCACTACAAATGCTCTCCTTTTATTTATCACGCAGCCATCTGTGATGGTTTCCTCATGTGCCAAACACGCGAGCGGGTGCTGAGGGACGGGCAGGGGGACACAACCACCCCCTTATCCAGGTTTCATTTCTCCCTTTGGAAAGCAGGCCTGGCCCTGCAGAGGCTTCCTTGTCCCCTTCCTGAGGCGTCTGCAGAGCAACTGGCGGAGTTAGCGGGAAGAAATGAGGGGCTCAAAGGTAAAAACTGAAGCACAATCCAAAGCTGAACTTCTCCACAGGCTCTATGGAGGACCTGCTGTGGGAATCTCACCTGCAGAAATAAATGCCACAGTGCGGTGAGCCGGACAGGCGGTGGGGAGCCAGGCTTTCTTTTGCCAGCAACGTGTTGGGTTGTGGTGGGGCTGATTATGCCTGCCCTCCTGTGCCAGGGATGAGGCAGTGGCCTGAGATTTGGGTGTTGGGGAGGGCAGGATTGGGGAATATGGTTCAGCTGAGGACACAGGTAGTGGTGGATCTAACTGCCACAGCTTCAGTGCTTACCTGTTAGACAGTTTCTCAGCTAGAAGCCACCTTCCCACAGCTGGGGATGGGAGCACTCCTGCTCCGCTCCTGGGCAAAGTCAGCTGGGTTCATTCAAGTCCCCAGCACTGATGGGTTTGGTTCTGACTCACGTGGTCTTCGCAGTCATGCTGGGTGATAAAAGTGACAACCTGCTGTCACCTGCCCTCCCTGCTGCTGGAGGTCTGCACCCTGTCCTGGAATCAAGGTGCCGGCTGTGGCTCAGCCGCCATGGTCAACAGGCACTGATTTTGGTTGCTGTTAACACCTCCTTGCCCTGGGGAGTGGTAGTAGCTTTAGGGTGGGTTACCCAAGAGCAAAGCACCTGGTGGACTTCGCTCTGAAGTAGATCAGAAGTGCTCATGGAGCTTGTTTGTGTGGCTCAGTGTTTTGGCTGGTAATGAATATCTTAGGTGGCAGCGAAGAGCTGAAGGTGGTGACAAACAGCTGGAGGTGGTGATGCGATTAACCCGCTCCCCTGTGTCCAGCTCCACTGTCTACCACTGCTGGTCGTGTTTGCTCAAGTGACAAAACTCTCCCTCTCTGTGGCAGCGGGGAGGGCCCTCTTTGAGGCAGAAGCTTTCGGAATTCCCTGTGAAGGAGAAAGAAAATCTGGCTGAAATCGAGATCAGGAGACTGCAGAAACAGTTTTGGATAGCAGCGGAGAAGAGGAAATCTTATGGTGTCAACGTGAGGCAGCAAATGCGGGCTCAGGAGTGAGTGCAGCTTTGCTCGGCTGCATTGAGCTTGGAAAGTTCCTCCATGCTGAGATCTGGGGACCCCGGTGCTGAGATGGGGAGGGGTAAGGACCTGCTCTGGCATTACAGGAGGGATGTGCTAAATGTAATTTGTCATTCTGTTTTTACAGAAAAGAAATAGAGTCGCTGACTCAAGAACACAAAGAGGTGTTGTTAACGCTGAGCCAGATCACGTCCCGGAGAAATGCGATGCTGGATGACAGAAATTGTATGGAGCTCCAATGCCTTTTGCAGACCAAATATCAGTATGATTCTCTGATTAGAGACAGAAAAGCCCTGTTAGCTGACCTGGACCACCAGGTAAGAGCATCTGGACCATTCCCTGGCTGAGCATGGTAGAGCAGAGCAGAGTCACAGAGTGAGCCCTATGGCTGAAACTCCTCAGTGTAAAATGCATTTAATTCAGGCCTTGGAATATCATGCTGCCTCCTGGCAAAAGACACATGACAATGACAAATGGATAGAGCTAGGCTCCCATTCAAATCAGCAGCACTGGCTAGAAAAGTAAGGTCTGACTCTCAACCTTCTTGTCCCACTGGTCTCTGCAGCTCCTCTTTGATGGCACGTCTGCCTGGGGTCATGCAACATCCCTCTGCTTTTCCCTTGACTATTTTTTTTCTCCTGAAGAAGAGGCAAAAATGGAACATTTAGTTGTGCTGCCTGAGACATGGCAAATAGAGGAGCAGCAACATCTGAGGGATGTCCCATCACTTCTCCTGAGGACAGCCTGGTTGGATTTGGCCAACGGTGGGGTGGGAGGCCAAGGGAAACCCAGTGCTACGGAAGTGACAGGTCCCTGCAGCTTTCTGCTCTGAACAAGCCGCCCATGACAGAAGTCAGGGAACACGCTCGGGCAGTTTACAGTTGCTAGAGGTGCTGCAGAGCTTTCCACAACAGGGTTAGCTTTCAATCAGGGATCTCTTGGCTGAGTCATACCTCTCCCACCTGCCCCCCACTTCGTTGTTCTCCAACTACTTCATTCTTCTCGTGGATTTATTTTCTCTGGCAGCTCCCCGCTTCTGGCAAAATTTTTCCTCCACTCATTCCCAGGGAGGACTGCACAGATCCCTGTCTGGCCAGCACAATACCACTACCAAAAAACCATCCTCATTGCCTCTTCCACTCTACACAGAGTGCTGCTGTGCCTTGTTCAACACCTGCTGAATTTCCCTCCAGAGGCAGCTGCATTTCCTTCATGACATGAAATTAAACCCATTCCTAGTTACAGTTTATGTTTCTGCGTGTGCAGGATGGGATCCTTTGGGATTAAAGCTGCTTCTATAACTGTGAGCTCATTAATGACATGGTTGCTGTAGTTCAGGTCAACAGAGGGTATTTTCTTTGGCTAAGAGTCCTGACAAAAGTCCAGAATGTAGGGGTGGAGATTATACTTCCTTTTTTTTTCTCTGTCTGTGCAGATACTAGAGCTGGAAAAAAAGATTGTGAAGCAAAACCAGACAGCAGTGAAGGTGAAGCAAGCGAACAGTAGCAAACGGCTGCAAAAGCAGATTGAGACACTGGAGGTGCATCTAAACAATGTAAGCAAACATTTTGCAGACCTTTGGAGACCATGTGCGGGGCCACACTGGGGCCTGTGCACAAAACGCTTTTTGGTCGGGACAAAGGGTAATGGTGCAAACGCATTTGGTTGACACAAGCTGCATAAAGGACCTGGCTTGTTCCCCTGGCCTGATTGCTCCCAGAATATCTCAAAGGCTCCTTCAAGCTTGGTGACCCAAATGCAGCACTTGTGCCATGCCAAGAAGCCTGAAGGTCTGCACCTGTTTAGTGATAAAACCGAGTTGCCTGAAGCCACCTTGCCTTGGACAATGCCAGCTCCAGGTCTCTGCCGTGATCAACCTGGCCTACTGTTGCCTCCCCTGTCTTGGGGCAAACTTAAAATCTCTTGGGCTGTGTTTGTCCCAGCCCTGGTCAAGGTCTTTCAGCAGATACCTGAGCCCCCAGGTTCCGCACCAGCTTAAAACCTTTTGCTTCCCTCTCCCCAGGTCACTGTCCATTTCAATACCATCCTGACCAGAAATAACAAGCTCCGAGAAGAGATTGAAAACCTGCGAATCCAGAAAGCTGTTTTGGACAACTTCTACTCAAAGCTCCATAAGAAGCTGGATCAGCAGAGGAGAAGGATGAACACTGCCGTTGAGCAATCTGCACAAGCCTATGAGCAGCGGTACGTGGCCTTGCGAACCCTCTGTGGCAAACTCGGCACCAATGGGCAATGCTAGTGATGAGGATCGATGTAAAGAGAAACCAATTGCAACTTCAGAGAGAGGATTCACCGCTCTAGTCTGGAGCTGGGTGCTAAGGGTTAGGTGCCTGGTCAGTGCAGGGAGACTGGTACCTCCAGGGTGATTTACTCCACCCATCCCAGACATTTCTTGGGATGGGGTGAATTGCCCCATGGAGCAGTCTCTTTCCTCTGAGTCCCACCTGAGCGCGCATAGGGGGATGCAGCAGACCTGGAGCAGAGGCCAGCCAGCTCCGGTCAAAGTGAGCCTGGCTGCCACAGTTGGGTGCTGTGTCCGAGTACAAAACCCCACCAAGAGCTATGTTAGCTTGCTGCTGGCCTTGGGCTAACACAGCTGGGCAACGTGCGCAGCATCATGGGGGCTTTGCTAGGTCAGGCACAGAGATGCATGGGAATGGCCAGGAATACAAATCCTTATACCTACCTATGGTGTAACCTGCTGCTCTCTGTGTGCAGGATGGAGGCTCTGGCAAGGATTTCAGCCATGAATGAAAGGCACAGCAAAGACACTGTCCAGTACAATGTTGAGCTGCAGGAACAGGAGCGTGTCCTTGACCAGGAGACCAAACTGAAAACCTTCACGCTCGCCAAATTTACAGATCGCTCTGAATTGGAGGAACAGGCCAGAAAAAAAAAAGGTGTCAGATGGGAGAAACCATGTGCAACTGGGACCGCAAACCAGGAGTTTGCAGGGTTGGCAAGGGATCTGCTTATAGCACTGCACCCCAAAGGCAGGACCTCTCCCCTGCCTGCAGGCTCCTTCACCCACCCTTTGCCTTACAGAAGAAAAGGATGAACAGTGATAACCAAGTGAGGCCACCCAAAACCATGTGTCTTGGGGTGCCCTTGGGGGAGAGGGAGGGATGGGGAGGAAGGGAGCTGCCTCCATGTGCAACCATGGCTCCTTTTATCCTCCCGGGGAGGGATCCCACTGTGTTTGCCACATTCCTATGCAGACTGTGAGCTCCTTGCTTAATTTCTGAGTGAAATAAAGACACCTTCTGCCCCCCCCTGCTTCAAGCACCCCACCAAACCCCACAGCACCCGCGGGGGAAGGCTCTGCAAAGGGCGGCCCGTGGGGACACGCACAACCCAGGCTTTCTGTCTCTCCCTAAGCCTTGAAGGCAGCCCAGCGGGCCAAGCGGAGCCAAGGGGAGAGCTTCGAGAGCCGGGAGGTGGCTTACAGGCACCTGCTGGAGCTGGCGGAGGATGGGGACATCAACCGGCTGGTGAACGGCTTCATCGAAAAGGAGGAGGAGAACTTTGCCTGCTTCTGCTATGCCACCGAGCTGAACAACGAGATGGAGAAGATGCAGCGGAGGATCAAGGACCTCCAGGTCTGTTCCAGGCTCTTCATGTCTCCCCTTTCTCAGCTGGCGCTTTTGGGCTGGGGTGGGCTTTTCCCTCTCCCATGTGTCCAGCATCACTGCCCACACCAGAGCCCAGCTCACAGCCTGCCGCACGGGTGGGATTAGCGGAATGCAAAGGGGTAGCCAAAAATATAACTCCAATAGACAGAATGCTGCGTTCTCAGAGCTAAAAGTGTCTCAATGCTGCCACCGTGTACCCAGCAAAAATATTGCAGTATCCAGGAGGGCTAACAGCTGCCTTGGCCATGTGTGGGGCTGGCTATAGTGAAAAGTGTTGCCTGTTGTGGGGTCATTGCCTGCCCTCCTTGGCCTGGGGACAGTGGTCCCCAGAGGGGTCAAGTGGGGTGTCCCTGCTCCCAGGGTGGAGGGATGGTCCCCAGCCTCCGTTAGGCACCTCTGGTGGACATTCAGCCAGTACCCCCACCATGTGCTTGTGTTTACACAGAATGAAATTACAGCCCTCATGACGGACCAGGAATATGCAGAAAGCAGCAGCCTTCATGTCCTGCAGGAGCTGGAGGTATGGCAGCCCGGATTTCCCTCTGCAAGGGCAGCAGACCCCTGACTGTCCTGGCACGTGTCCTAGGCGGTCTGGTCCTGTCAATGCTGCTCTGGCCAATGGCTGGAGAGGCGCCGGCAGAAAAGGGCCCTGCATCGGCTTTGGCAGCCCTGTCTCCTAGTGCATGGTGAGAGGGTGACTGCAGGGCTCCTGCCAGCCCTGGTCCTCCAGTGCCTGGGGCCTCGTCTGCGGCATAGGGAGCTTGGGATCCCCTTCACAGAGCCTTTACCTTGCAGGGATGGGAGCATCCCACAGCCTCTCCTGGGATGTCTCCAGGGTCCAGACTGGAACTGGCCAGCACTTGGGGGGGGGGGGAGCAGGGGGCTGGTGTGACACCTAGCAAAACCTTTGCTGATAGGAAAAACTAACGGAAACCACTGAGGAAGCCAACCGGTACGAAGACAGATGCAAAGAGAGCAGCAAAGTCCTGGGCCAGCTCAAATCTGGCATGGAGACCCTGTTCAAAGAAATCAACTGTGACGCTGTGAAGATAATGGAGCAGCTTGGAGAAAAAGGGCAGATCACGGATCTGAACCTCATGCAGTTTTTAGGTAGGTCAGGGCTGCCCGTCTTTCCCCGCCACATGGCCCAGACCTTGTATATCTACCACCCGCTTGCACTGTGTTTTAATTGAGCTGTTTTTTTTTCCCCTGCCCCATCATGCATGGGTGTCCCTAATGTGAATTTGGGACGCCAAATTCCCAGCAAACTCAGGAGCTAACCTGGCTGTATAAATATCCTAGTGGACCCCCAACCCCTCATATTGGCTCGGGTTGTCTTGGATCCAGTCTTGGGCCTTTGCCCCTGGGGAGATAGGCTGCCCGACGTCACTGTCTCAAGGAAATCAATGGATCCCTTGCTCAGCAAACAGCCGGGGATGGATTTGGGCAGGGGCCCGGTGCAGGGGCCCTGCAGGACGGCGCTCCCTCCCACCCAGGTCTCATGGAGAAGAAGGCCAACGAGCTCCTGCTGATGGAGTCCATTCTGCGCTACACATTGGATGATGGCTCGCATCCGGCCCAGCCCTTCGCCAACCCGCTGCTGGGTGGCACCGGGCTCCTCCGGGTGATGGATCAGGCACAGCTCTGCCCGCCAGCCCCTGCCCCGGATGGCACCACCAACGCCATCGATGCCTGTGAGTGTGTGAGGTGGGAGGGAGGGGCTATGGCCACGCAGCCAGCCAATCCACAATTCCCCCATGGCCGCCTGGCCAATCCCCCACTGTCACCTGTCCTCCCCCAGCCAATCCTAACTAGCCTGTCCAGCCCCACCGGGTATATAAGGCCTGTGATGGCATGCATGGCAGGGCGGCCATTTTCTTGGGCAGTGGACGTGCCGCTGGACCACGGCCAGCTGTGCCAGCTGATTCTCCAGAGCCGGGAGAAGGAGCGGGGCAACACCTCCGGCACGGGCAAGAAGGGGAGGAATGGTGTCAAGGTGTGAGAGCCTGGCAGGAACAAGTTAAATAAACAGTTTCACTCTTGAGTTCCCCCTCTGCTTTTTCGCCCTGGTTGTCATTCCAGCTCCCTTCCCCTCTGGAAGGAGCCCAACGCATTCTGCAGGCTTCAAAAGCTCACCGGGTGATATTTCGGCATGGCTTTGCCCACTGCTGACAGCAGCCGCGGCCGGGGGCGGGAACAGCTGCTCTCCGGTGGGGTGCCGTCCCCGTTGCACAACCCAACGTTCTTCCCGCAGCCAGGCATCGTGTGGCTGCTAGAGAGGAGATGGGGACCACGGTCCCAGTCCTGCACCATGCCTGCCCAAGGGGCACGGGGAGGGCATGGGGAGATGTGGGGGGGATGAGTGTGCTTGCTGGGTGTTCCCTGCTAAGCTGGGAGAAGCAGGCAGCTCTTTGCTGCCTAAAGTAAAGCCGAGCTCAGTGCTGGTCCTGGGCTGGTGGGACCAGATGGCTGCTAGCCACAGCCCAATGCGAAATGGGCTGTTTGGGGCTGGGAGCTGGGCCAGGCTGGGAAATGGTGGAGCAGAGGGACTCGAGGGCACACGACGGTGATGTGCAGTGGGGCCGGGAGTCTGGGGGCAGCGGGGTCTGAGATGGGGCCAGGGGCTCCCGCTGGGCACAGATGCACCGTGCAGACACACCACACAATCCCAAGCACCACTCATGCCAGCGGCTGGACTTCCTCTTGCCAAAAGGCAGTTTAATGTGGATGCCATTCACATGTTCCCCAGGGGGAGAGGCAAAGGGACCCCCCCATGTGACCTAGAGAGAAGCGATCTCGCAGTGCCAGCCCCAGCGCCGAGCGTGGGCTAGTCCTTCTCTTCGCCGTGCGTAATGACATGGACAAGGTTTTTGTAATCCAGGTTGCCCGACATGTCTGGAGGGAAGGCTGCGAACATCTGATCGATCTGGGAAAAAGCCAGGGTGAAAAGGCTGCACAGAAGGGGTTTGTGGCTGGGGCTGGGAGGAGGTCTGGGGGTCTGTCAGGATGGAGGGCAAGGGAGGCTGGCAGAGGGTGGGAAGGAGCTCATACCTCTTCCTGGGAAAACCTCTCACCCTGCGTCATCAGCATTTCTTTGATGCTGCAAACAAGAGAGCGCAGTGAGCACCAGGGGGGTCTTGGTGGGGACACCTGCCCTCCCCCCCCCCAGGCACCCCTGCACTCACTAGGCGGATTTCAAGCCTTTCCCCTCTGGATCAAACACCTTGAACGCATTCAGGATCGTCTCCTCTGGGTCGGCACCTGTGGGTGACACGGCCACGGCCATTGGAGGTGGCAGAGGAGGAAGCCAGCTGCAGCCTCCTGCTTCCCCCATTCCCTGCAGGAATGTCAACCCCACAGCCCTCCCACGCCAGCCGGGGCCTTGCACGCGGGTGGTGGCACATAGAGGAGTAGATATAGGGTCGTGGTGTGTCTACAAAGCAGGCTGTGTCGCCATTGCCCTGGCATCCAGAGTCTATCTAATCTTTCGTGTGTATTTATAGAGCTCCAGGCACAGGCCCTCGGGGCCGCGTAGCCTCCTGGAGATCTGCAGGGAGGCTGCATGCCTTGGGTTGCATAAGTGATACAGGGTGCAGCCGGATGGGGCCGTTGGGTCAAAGTCACGGTGTAGCCAGTGCCCTTGCCAGGGTGGTCGTCGGTGCTACCATTCGTGTCAGCAGGCTCAGAGGCACTGCAAGATCTGATCCTCTCTTTCTATGGGGACAGCAGCATCACAGACTGTTGGGTTTTTTATAATGGCTGGGGAAACTGAGGCACAGAAACCAGCTCATAGCTCCCAACAGGTTGGGGAGACATGGGATGAGATCCAGGTCTCTGGACAGGCAGCCCCAGCCCTGCCTTTGGGACTGTTGGTATTGCAAGTCAGCATGAGTTTTGGGGCACAGGGTCCTCCCTGGGGACAGTTGCTCAGGGTACATGATGCTGAGTTTATCCTATCGGCAGTGTCTCAGGACGGGAAGGCAGGGAGAGCACCCAAGTCCAGGATTTGGAGGATGAGGACTGGAGCTCTTGGGGAGAGGGGTTGTTGCCAGTGATGGTCCCACCAAAGCCTCTGTCTTTGGGGGGGGCCCTGTGCTGCTGCTGGGAGAAGGTGGCACTAAGGGATGCGGGAGGGATGGTTGAGGGAGATCATTTCACAGGTATCCTGTGGTTGTCCCCAGGTGTCACCTCTTGGCCGTGGTGTGGGAGGCATCTTTGCTCTGACCCACTTCCTGGGCTCTGCATGCCGCAGTATGGCAGTCGGTGCCACCTGCCTTTCCTTTAGCAGCTCCCATCTGAGGCCTCCAAGGAGCCTCTGACGGGTCTCACCTGGAAGGGTGATGGAGGCCCTGGAGTTGGGTGGCTTCCCCAAGTGGGACAGGATATCAGTGGTGGTGTGGGTGCCCGCCGAGCCCCCCCCAGCTCCCCAGGTACCCTCTCACCCTTGAGTTTCTCCCCAAACATGGTGAGGAACACGGTGAAGTTGATTGGGCCGGGCGCCTCCTTTATCATCTCATCGATCTCCTCATTTTTCACATTCAGGCGCCCTAGGGGAGAGCAGTGTTGGGTGAATTGTGTGTCCCTATCTGGCTGCAAATGTGTGCAGACCTCCGGGCTCTGCTCTATGTGCCAGGGACTAAAGGACACACCATGGGAGCCTTGCCCTGGAGGTTTTTTCCACCACCCAAGAGAAGCGGCACAGCCCTGGGGAGCCACCTCCAACAAGGAACGGCAGTAGCAGAAGTAAGGAAGGGAGAATCATATGCTGGCAGAGGACGGGTGGGCTGGACATCTCCAGCCCTGGTTTCTCAGGCTCCAGGATCACAGAAGAGAGGGCTGCACAGGACTGAGCTGTGCTGCTTCCTTGCCTTGCCACACTGCCTCATGGATCTGCCTGCTTCAGCCCTCCTTGGAAGATGTTTTGGGTCAAAACCACCAGCGCTGTGGTTCCCCCTGGCCCCTGGTGTCAGAAGTGAACAGGACTGAATGCCTACATCCTTTTACCTGAGGTTGGGTTGTCTTTGGGACTCCCTGGACCCATCGCTGGTTCCTGCTGGTCTCCATGATGAGAGAGCCAAGCTCACAACTTCACAGCTTCCCACAAATCCCGTAAATCCCCCTAATGCCCGTACACCCAGGGATGCCACGGGATGGGCACAGCCAGGTGCTTCTTAGCATGCGAGAAGTCATGGAGCATTTTGCTGTGTATAATCCAGGAGTTGGCTCTTCTCTAGTACCTACGGGATTAAACACCCACTGCTGCAGGAGCTGCTCTGAGTCACCCCGCGTGGGATCTCACTGGCTAACAGAAGTGGTTTCGGATCAGGAGGTTTTCAGCAAAACAGGAGATCCAGTTAACCACTGGGGCTTGGTTAAATGGGGGCTCACGGCTGGTTTCTTTCTTAATAGGTCTAACATCGTCAGAGCTGTTGGGGAGGGTCCTAAAAGGGGGCTCACCGAGTGCAGCAAATGTGTCTCTCAGATCCGCCTTGTCGATGAAGCCGTCCCGGTTCTGATCCATGATGGTGAATGCCTGGAAGAACAGGGGGAGAGCAGGGAGCACAGGGAGAGCTGTCGGCCTTTGCAAAGGCTTTAGTACCCTCCTCCTCCTCCTCCTCCCATGGAGTTGGATGGGAACAGAGCGCTTCAAGCCCTGCACAGAATGGGGCTCTGGGGGTCCTCACCCAGCAAGGGAGCAACAACCATCACCCTAATCCAGCAGCAATCCTGGCCCCTGCACCCTTGGGTGATGTGGGGTGATGGCTTCCTACGGCGGCCCAAACCCTAACGCCGTACAGACCCTCTCCTTGGCCAAAGCCCTTTCGCCCCGGGATGAGACTAACTGGAGAGGACAGCCTGAGCCATCAGCTCCCTCAACTGGGACCAGTTATCCCTGTAACTGGGATCTGCACAGGACCATGTGCCAACCGTGCAGGAGGTAAGTCGTGAAGAGCTCCTGGCACGGCAGGTGGGAGCTGGCTGGGAAGACATGCTCCTGCTCTCCTGGATGCTGCCAGCTCCTCTGCGGGTGCGGGCTCCTAAGAAGCTTTGAGGCAATGCCGTATTTAACAATGTCACTGAGTTGTTATTCGCACTTTTAAAATAAAATGACTCAAAACCAGGCATTCTGCCTCTTGTTGCAAACCAGCTGTCACCAATCTGAAAGTGCTGAGGAAAGAGCTGAAGGTCACATTGCATCAAGGACCCTCGGTCATGTCTACCAAACCCACCTACCTCTTTGAATTCCTGGATCTGGGCCTGCTCGAACATGGAGAAGACGTTGGAATTAGCACCTTCAATCCTCTTCTTGGCTTTCTTGGGTGCCTGCAGGGGTTCAAGTATGTATCACTAACTCACTGGCTTTTTATGGTGTGGAATAAAAGTATGAAACTACCCTATTCTTAGTTGTGAGTCCTTCACGGTAGCTCTGGGCTGGTGCTGCCACTGTGCTTGGGTGCCTGGTGGTTTCTCTGTGCATTGCTCAGCAGCTCTGGGTGCATGCAACCCTCCAAGATACTGAGGGGCGTTAAGATTCCTGCTTAAATTACAGCTCCATCTTTGCTTTCCTGATGAATTTAGCCTAATAGGTCCAAGGAAAGATGAGCTGGGAAATCGCTTCCCCACCAAAGGCTACGGCAGGTAAAAGGATGGGCACTGGGGTGAGATCTCCCCGTGTGGAAAGTCAGGTTTGGGAGCACACTGGTGAGGTTGCATGCAAGGGCTGTAGTCATTAGGTGCTTCCTTACCCTGCTGTGCCTCTTGCTAAGAACAAAGCACTCATTAAAATGTTTGCTTATTAAAAAATCTGTCTTCTCCTGTACTGAGGCTTGAAATAACCAGAAATGGCTTGACGTGTCTTTTAAACAGGAGCGGAGGACAGAGCCGCTCACCATCCCACTCTGCCCATAGTCCCTTGTTTCAGGAGGGTTTTGGGGGACACAACTGCCCTTCCTCTGGCTGCATGGAGGAAGGGAAATCAGAAGGATGGCATTTGGACCCCAAAGAGGTCTACCCTGGCTGGAAAACCCTGCTAGCGTGGGAGACACCTCTCTGTTCCCCATGGGATGCTGCTGATGCAGCCAGAAGCTCCCTGGCTTGCTCACCCCCTTTCCAGGGCAGGAGGGACCCTTGGCCGTCACATCTCTGTTGCCTCCATCGCTCCCTGCCTGTTAAAGCTACCCTGGTGAAAAAGCTAACAGATTTTGCTATTTTGCTTCTGCCTGCTGGAGCTTTGGGCTCTCGGTACTCACCATGGCTTCACACAGCTGCCGATGTTGCTGCGAGAGGCGTCTCGGAGGCAGTCCCTCGCTTCCCCTGCGTTGAAACAATAAATACATCCCACTCTGGGTTAAAAATAACCCCATGCCCACTTTTGGCTGTAATAGGTAAGTTAGCCGCCCCCAACTCTGTTGTCTCTGACTTTCTCTGTCCCTCTCTCTCTAATCTGGAATAGCAGCTTGTTGTTGTCACTGGCTGACGTGACATGTGAGCCAGAGAGGGTTTCAAGGTTAACGAAGTGCCAGGCGGCCCCACAGCTCCCACACTGGAGATGCTGACCGGCGGTGGGGACTGCACCGGAGCAATCCCACCTGCATTTGTCACTCGGGCTGGGGCCGGGCTTTACCCCTCCGCTGGGACATGCAGGGAGGACTTGGCCTGGGGGGACCCCCGGCTACAGTCCCCCAAGCCTTGGGACAGGGATGTTTTGCCTCGGTCCTGCCAGGCATCTTTGGGAGCCTTGATGCCCCATCGCAGTGTTGGCATGGCAAAGCTGGGTGCTGCTCGGCTGCCGGAGGTGGAGAGGCCTCGCTGTCCTGGGTGCAATGGGGTCCCATCACTTGTGATGCTCGAAAAGCAGAAGCAGCTGTCTGGCCACTCTGTCTCTGGCCAAAGGGGACCATCCCTGCCGCAGTGCCAGCTCAGATGCAGCGCCCCATCTGAGAGTGCCGGGACGAGGCTGGAGGCGGATGCTGAGCTCCCGCAAAGCCAGGCAGGCATGCAGGGCTCCTCTCTCATGTGTCACCCCCCACCGAGGCACCTGTCACCCAGTTAAGCCAAACACTTGTTCGCCCTGGTCCTGGCGAGACGCACACAATTAACTCTCCCCATCCCGGTCTCTGGCAGCCAGTGCGGGGCTACATCCTGCAGCGCCCGGGAGCACTGGCACTCACGCTGCCCAGCTGCCGCGACTCACCAGCCCAGGCACGGCACGGCTGCCCTGGCCAGAGGCTGCATTTCTGCAGCGGGAGCCACTGAACCGTGGGCAGGCAGACAGCAACCCTGCAAAACCTCTGCCAGGGTCCACTGCCCTCATGGAGCAGAACTACTGGCTATCGGGACCGGGCCGTTTGGCAGTTCTGTTTTGTCTTCAGTATTTTTAGTCTGTTAATTTTATCTCCCCTCCCTCTCGCCTTGCCCTGGTGGCGTAGGCGTGCTGGGGTGGGAATGGTGCTGGCAGCCCAGCGATGCCTGTCAGCCACCGCCGCAGCCCCCCAAGCTCTGCCGTGCCTGGCATGGCCCTGACCCGGTGGCTGGGGCGCAGGGGGCTGCTGGCCCCACTGCCTGCACCACTGCCCGGCATTGTCCCCTCCGCATGCTGAGGAGGCTGGTGGGTGAACGGGGAGGGCTGGGACAGGGCTGGGAACAAAAGGCAGCATGAAATGGGATCCCCAGAGCTCTGGGTTCTGCCCAGACACTGCCCTCGTTCCCCCAGAGGACACAAATATCATGTTTAATCCCTGGCACTCGCCGCTTGGTTGCACCTCGATGCCCTGCTGCCACGGCTGAGCCAGCCAGGGTGGCATTACAGGGAGGATTTAAGTAGGCAGCAGGGAAATGCATAGGGAAAAGTGCCCGGAGAGGAGAAAACTCCTGATCCAGGAATGACTGCCTCATCTGGATGAAGCTGCAGCTGAGGGAAGGGATTTCAGGATGGGTTTTGGGGTCTGTCTGAGCAAAAGGGCAGGCAAGAGAGCCGAGGGGCAGAGCTGGGGTAAGAACCAACCCTGGGCATGCAGGCACAGCCGGGGATGAGTGGGATCAGTCTCAGCGCGGACGCTCCCTCCTCCTGCCAAGTTCAGCTGGATTCATTGGCCAGCCGAGCCCAATTACCTTAATTTGTGGCATTAAGGAAAAATCCATAAGCATCAGGGAAGTGATGTGTAGCAGTTTAACGGGACTGGTTGGCCATGGAGCCGCCGGCACTGCCTGGGTGCAGCCCATCCCTGGCTCCGCGTCCATGCCAGGGCATGGCTGGTGGCATGGGAGGCAGCCCTGGAGCCGCGGAGATTTCCCAGAACATTTTTTTTGGGGGGGAAAGCACTGTTTCTACCTGCCCAGCCTGGAAGAGATCAGACCTCAGTCTGTCCCCGGTGTTGCCCACGTTGTGGTTGGGGGTGAGATGATGGCTGAGGGCTTCAAGGGGCCGGCTGCAGTGAGCGTGGCACAGAAATTCTGGCCAGGAATGGGGTGCAGATGGCTGCCTGTGTTTCTGCCGTAATTTGAAAGACGGTGCATCTGCTCCGCTGCTCACTTCTCGCTGTTCAGACGTAATCCTCTGTGCTGCACGGGCTGGATCCTGACCCCCAGTAAGGACCCCGGTCCAGCCTAGGGATGGAGGCAGCTCCGAGCACATCTTCTCCTTCTCCTGCTGTGAATATTGGGGGACTTACTGGCATCCAGGAAAAAAATGAGTGCTTTAAATATATATGTATGTACATATATGCCTATACAGCTCTGCAGCGAACAAAAGAGCTGTTGGGAAGTGGCTGCAGCCTGTGAATGGATGTCAGGGAATAACACATGTATCTGTGCCATGGCAAAATCAAGCATCTTCCCTTCTTATCTGCAAAGGAGTCTGTGTTTTACATGAAAAAGCCTTTCTAATTAATAGGACAGCCCCTCTTGAGCTCGATTAAAAAATGGAGTCAAAAGGATTTGATTAACCCCGCTCTTTTCAAGGCGCGTTCTCTGCCTGAGCGAGACGTGTGCCTGCGCCTGAGTCAAGTCCTGCCCGTGGCCGATAACAGGCTCCCTTCGTCCCAGGGAGCCCGGCAGCATCATGCCCACAGGTAGCCCTGAGTTTGAACATTGATGGAACTGATTTGGGGGTGTCCCGGCCCCAGGGCTGCCCAAGTGCGGCCACGTTGGCATGCCGGGATGCTCCAGAGCCAGCCTGTGCAGCCGCTCGCTCCACGCTGTTGCCGTTTCCTTATGAATATCTTTTGCTCCAACCGATATTTTTTTCTGCGATCAGATACATTTGACTAAACTAATACATATGTATACACGCCGGTACGTTCCCATTCAAACCAATGTAAATCACCTTTGACCAATACATTTTCCTGGGAAATCAATGCATTTTAACACTGGATAATATTTATGAAATTGAATTTTTTATTGAAGCTAATGCAATTCTCTTCTATTTTATGCATTTTTATTAAACTAATGCATTTTAAATTAAACTGTTGTATATTAACTACAATGGCTGTTGTCCCGGCCCCGGGGCTGCCCAAGTGCGGCCACGTTGGCATGCCGGGATGCTCCAGAGCCAGCCTGTGCAGCCGCTCGCTCCACGCTGTTGCCGTTTCCTTATGAATATCTTTTGCTCCAACCGATATTTTTTTCTGCGATCAGATACATTTGACTAAACTAATACATATGTATACACGCCGGTACGTTCCCATTCAAACCAATGTAAATCACCTTTGACCAATACATTTTCCTGGGAAATCAATGCATTTTAACACTGGATAATATTTATGAAATTGAATTTTTTATTGAAGCTAATGCAATTCTCTTCTATTTTATGCATTTTTATTAAACTAATGCATTTTAAATTAAACTGTTGTATATTAACTACAATGGCTGTTGGTACTTACAGTAAAATAATATATGTTTGCTGAAATCAATACATATTCCAAACCTAGGAATTTCCAGTTAACAAGGCTATATCAAGTATAACAAATGCATGTAGCTACTTAATTTGATGCTTATATACACTGGCTGGTATATTTGTTTATTGGTAATGATTATTTTTAAGGAAGAAAGCTTATTAAAGGTAGAAAGATGGATTGCTGTGCAGCTCAGAGCTGCAGTTTGAAGCCAGCGGCGGTGGCCACCACGTCCCTGGTGCTCACACTGAGGGGGGCCATAGGGGTGGCCTGCGTGTCCCAGTGCTGGCTGGTGGCTGAAGCCCATCTCCTCTGCCATGGACAGCCTCTGCACCCTTGGCCACATCCCTGCACCTTGGCTCCCACTGCGTGGGGGTTTGGGGGCATCCTTCCCTTTTTTTCGGCTCGCCCTTGCTCGGCATGCTCCCCCCTCGCACCCCCTTTCTGCTGGCAGTGTTTTCAGGAGCTTTTAAAGGGTTTTATCCATCTCCCCTTGGTGTTCAGAAGGTTTCAATGTTTAACAGCTTATTCCAGACAGACTTAATTTAGCAGCTTTGCCTGATTCAGCTCCATTTTCACTCGGAAGGATATATCACCGCAGTAATGTTCAGGAGGATTTGCCCAACTCAGGGGTCTGGGTAAGAGCTGCCACCCGCAAAACAGAGCTGCAGGCCGGCTGGCCTCAGGGCAGGGCAGGTGATGGGGATGAGGACGGACGATACCCCCATCCCTGAGCTGCTGGCTCATCCCGGGGATGTGCCCTGCGCTGTGCACAGGATGCGGCCCCAGGAGGAGGTGGCTGTCCTGGCCTCCCAAGCCACGGCGTTGACGGGGGAAAGCCATAAATAGCAACATTATCCGCCCTGCGCACGCTGAATGGCGCCATAGTTGAGATAATTTGGGCGAAGCAATAAAAGAGGAAAATTAATTAAAGAGCATGTGCTAATTGTAGGGGGAATGTGCCTGGAAATAAGTAGCCTTGTCAGAAATGCAGCCGGTGGAGGGGCCCAGGCACCCTCCCCGTGCATCCTAGGGCACCCAGGGGGGCACCGAGGGCTGAGGCCGGGCACAGCTCAGTGCACGCTCTGCAGGAGCTGCGGTGGGCATCGAGGAGAGATGGAGGGTGCTGTGCCCCCCCGGTGTCTCACCCTGCGCACTCCTGTGCTCCCCATGTCCCCCCCATGTCCCTTAGTGTCCCCCTAGGGGTGTGCCCCCGCGGTGTCCAGCCGT